>NW_012121598.1:8007727-8044524 GCF_000951035.1 Colobus angolensis palliatus | reverse complement strand
CAAGCAAGTGTGGCTGTGGCCTTTACTGTCCCTCTACAAGGTGAAGCCTACTCTCTCCCCCAGCCAGAGGAGAGAGAGGTATTTTTAACGTTGGTGTTGGCTTACACAGGGTTTCAGGTATTCTCCAGGGTGTACTATGAGACAAGAAAGCCACGATATAACACTTAGACTCATCTGCCCTATCTCAATGTGCTGGTTTTATGCACCTTGGAGAATTGGACCACAAAAGCTGTAATAAGTGAAAACTATTTATTTTGCTTCTCCAGTAACCCTTTGGCTATTGTCTTTCTTTTGCTTCTGAAGCAGAAGTGCAGCGCAGCGGTGGGTCGCTAACCTCACCCTCACATCCTTAGGGAAGGGGATAGAAAAATTACCTCCATAGCATTTGCCTTAACTAGACCAGGAAGAGAAACCAGATTTGGGTCTATTACAAAAGAACTAGAATTACAGGTAGGTTATTTAGGTTCTCTTCAGAAGGTGGCATGCGTTACTCATAAGATCTAATAGCGTGTGCATGAGACAAACCAAGTCAACAGGAAATGGATCATGCCGTCTGTGAGGAGATGACAAAAGTGGAAGCATGTGTACTATGCAGAGCCTTTGCAGATTTGGGGAGGGTGGATTTTTCTCTCACCAAAAGAAGGAGTGGAGGGATGTTGATATGCAGAATTGATTAACAGAAGAGGATGCAGACACTTAAGTAAATATAGCCCCACAAGCTACCAGCTGAGCAAGTACCGGGCTAGAAAGTAACTTGAGTTTAGACCCATTTGGAGATAACTGTCCCTTCCATAAAGAGAAAAGAAGGCTAAACTTAAGCAGGTAGTGAGTTTGGTTAAAAAAGAAAGGCAACAGGAAGATACGTCTACAGAAACCACCAGCATTCTGACTACAAGGCTATGTGATCCTTTCAGAAACTGCAGCCTGTTCAAGAATCTAAATCAAATTCAGTCTAGGTTTTTGGGGTTCAAACTGGTCTAAGAATAATCCTGACCTCCTAGCATATCACGGATATAGAATACACCTAGTTGCAAGGCAGGGACAGGGGATACAGTTTATAGCTGTCCAGACTCCAAATGCTTGTTGGAACCCCTCAAGAAGCCCTTTGGGGCTGGGAGGGAGGAAGGCTACTTCCAGATTTCTGAGTGACCTCAAAAAAGTAGCCTTGGAAGCCGACACCTCTCTGCTGTGGTCTCTGCATTTTAAATCTCTATTCTCCTCTTTCTACCCCTTCAGCTTCCTAACTACTCATCATCCCTCTTCTTGCTGACTGGGATTCATGTGTTAATTTTTTAAAAATGAAACCCCAAGAATTGCTTGAACCCGGGAGGCGGAGGTTGCAGTGATCCGAGATCGCGCCACTGCACTCCAACTTGGCAACAGAGTGAGACTCCATCTCAAAAAGAAAAAAGAAAGGAACTCTAATATAATAAAATTGTTATGACCATGTGGCTATATGACCATTAAATATTTGTTTTGCACTTCATTCCTTTTTATTTCTTGAGCAAAATGAAATGACCCAATTAATTGCAGAACCCTGAAATCTCACTAATTTTTTAAATCAGAATTCATTTACAGACTCTGATCCCTTATTGTAAGTGATTTCATATAGTTATGGTCTAATAACTATTACCAAACAGACTTAACTAAACAATCTTGGTTCTTCTGCCCTGCTTTTTAATTGGAAGAGGAATCTGGAAACCATTACCAAATAGAATGCAAATGAGTCCCAACAGGTGACTGTGTTTTCCTTTCCGGTTTGAGGCAGTGCAAGATAAATTTCGTTTCCATTATTTTTGCTGTTTCTCAGGCAGATCAGAACTTGCTAAATAAATGAGGATTACTGACCTGATGCCTTCAATTTTCATTTCCCTTCAGGGGTGTTTCTGACCAATAATGAAAGGTCTCTCATTAACTACCCAAAGGCTCCCTGTGAATCCGGCCTGAGATGTGATCTTTTTGTTGTTAAAACATGTTTGGGACCCAGCGCGGTGGCTCACGCCTGTAATCCCAGCACTTTGGGAGGCCGACGCGGGTGGATCACGAGGTCGGGAGATCCAGACCATCCTGGCTAACACGGTGAAACCCCGTCTCTACTAAAAATACAAAAAATTAGCGTGGCGGGCGCCTGTAGTCCCTGCTACTCGGGAGGCTGAGGCAGGAGAATGGCTCGCACCCGGGAGGCGGAGCTTGCAGTGAGCCGAGATCAGGCCACTGCACTCCAGCCTGGGCGACCAACGAGACTCCGTCTCAAAAAAAAAAAAAAAAAAAAAAATGTTTGGACCACTTAACATCCACAATCAACTCTATGGTTCATGCAGTCTTTTTAATGTCATATTGACAGCGAATAGGTTTCTGACTCCTGGTTTTTTATTTTATATTCCCTCATTCCAGAAACATGAAATCAGCACACACTGTGTCTAGGATTGTCCTATGAGCTGCATGAGGGAAGAGGTGTTAAGAACTGACCTCTGTTTTCAAGGTAATAGTTGGTAACTAATTCTTTTTTTTTTTTTTTTTTTAGACAGAGTCTTGCTCTGTCTCCCAGGCCGCAGTGCAATGGCGTGATCTCAATTCACTGCAACCTCCCGCTCCCGGGTTCAAGCCCTTCTCCCGCCTCAGCTTCACCAGTAGCTGGGATTACAGGCACCCATCATCAGGGCTAATTTTTAATTTTTGTAGAGACGGGGTTTCACCATGTTGGCCAGGCTGGTCTGGAACTCCTGACCTCAGGTGATCTGCCCACCTCGACCTCCCAAAGTGCTGGGATTACAGGTGTGAGCCACAGCACCCAGCCGGTGACTAATTCTAAGGTAGCCTAAGTGACAATAAATAATGCATAAGTAAGTGCTAAGAGTTTAAGGAGGGAAGTACTCCCGTGGGAGAAGATTTCTCAGAAAGATATCACAGAAGAAAGAAGAGTGAAATCAGCACTGAAGGAAGCAGTGGACTCTAAAGCGCTTCAGGCAGTGTGGCAGACCAGATACTCTGAACAGATACCCCAACAGAACAACTAGACCTGCATGGAAACATACTTTTATTTGCATCCGTGAGCTTGTAGGAAGTAAGGGAAATTTCCCAGGGGCAGGGATGAAAATATGAGCTGAATCCAAATGAGGAATAGTAGGTATACAGGAAAGCTGCAGTTACCCTAAGGGCAAACCCTAACGAACTGCCCTATGGAGGCTGTATTAGTCTGCTTGGGTTGCCATAACAAAGTACCATAGACTGGGTGGCTTACACAATAGAAATGTATTTTCTCACAGTTCTGGAGGCTAGCAGGGCAAAATCAAGGAGCTGATAGTGTTGGGTTCTTCTGAGGCTGCTCTCCTGGGTCTACAGATGGTGGCCCTCTTGCTGCCTCTTCCCAGGGTCATCCCCGTGGGCACACCTCATTGGTGACTCTTCCTCTATAAAGACACCAGTCATATTGAATTACAGTCCCACCCCAAGGGCCTCATTTTAAGCTAATCACTTCTTTAAAAACCTTGTATTAACTGAAAACGGTTGCATTCTTAGGCACTAATGATTGGGACTTTAATATATGAATTCGAGAAGGACATAATTCAGGCCGTAACAGAGCCTAAGACTTGGGTCAGCAGCAAAGTGAAGGTGTGAACCCTAGACCTCAGAGTAAACCAAGGATGCTGGAAGACATCAAATGTTCCCAGGTAGGTAGTGTCTCCTGTGTGCAGATACAAATGAAAATTTCCTCTGACAGAAAGCAATCTCAGTTTAGGCCCTAAGGTTTCCTACAGATTAAGATCAAACAAATGTACAGTCACTACCAAAGATCAACAGGGGGAAGAGGAGGCCGGATGCAGTGGCTCACACCCGTAATCCCAACACTTTGAGAGGCCAATGTGGGAGGATAGCTTGAGCCCAGACTGGGCAACATAGGGTGACCTGGTATCCACAAAAAATAAAAAATTAGCCAGGCATGGTGGCGCACACCTATAGTCCCAGCTACTCAGGAGGCTGAGGCAAAAGGATGGTTTGAGCCCAGGAGGTTGAGGCTGCAGTGAGCTGTGATCAAGCCACTGCACTCCAGCCTGGGCCACAGAGCAAGACCCTGTCTCAAAACAAAACAAAAATAGGGGGAAGAGAAACCATGAGTGAGCATCAGCAAAAACAATAGAGTTAGAACCCTCCCAAAACTTTAAATACTAGAATTTTCAGATAAGAGTATAAAATAACACTGTATGAAATGTCTAAAGAAATAGAAGTTAGAATCACATATAAAGAAAAAAGAGACAATCAAAAATGATGGAGGTGGCCAGGCACGATGGCTCACACCTGTAATCCCAGCACCTTGGGAGACCAGGGCAGGAGGATCACCTGAACCCAGGAATTTAAGACCAGCCTGGGCAACATAGTAAGACCCCATCTCTACAAAATAAAAAAATTTAAAAAATGATAGAGCCAATTGAAAAAATATTCACATAGAACTTTAAAAATAAAACATAAATATAGAAGCCACCGAATTAATACATTCTGAAGATGTCTACTATATATATATATATATATGAATTTTTTAAAATCTCAATGGAAGGATTAAATAGATTAGAAACAGTTGAAGCAAAAATTGGCTAACTGGAGGCGAGACCTTAAAATGTTTAGACATTAGAAAATGTTCAGCATATGTCTAACTAGAGTCTCAGAAGGAGAGAGAAAGAGACTGCAAGAGAGGCAGTGTTTGAAGAGATCCTTGCTGAGAACTTTCCAGAATGATGAAAGATAAGAATCCACAGATCCAGTAAGAGCAATCCCCAAAAAGAAAAATAAATTTCTTAAAAATGTAAACCTAGCTATATCATAGTAAAATTTGCAGAACACCAGAGACAAAGGGAGGATCTTTTCTCAGAGAGAAAAGACAGATCACCTATACAGGTGCATGGCAAAAGACAGCAGAATTATACTTTCAAAGTTTGAGGAAAAAAACACCTGACAATTTGGGACTGTACGTCTATCAAAACTATTTTCCAAGAACAAGAATGAAATGTAAATGTTTCCAGATAAGCAAAACTTGAATTTACCACCAATGGACCTGCACTAAGGGAACTTATAAAGAATCTTGTTTTCATTTGGGTTTCCTCCAAAATATACTCTGATTTGAGTGCAAGTATTTTACTTGCGAGGTGATCTCAGGCAATAGTTGTAGGCAAGTAGGAAAGTGAGAGAAGAAAAAGGAAAGGAAGCCAAAACAAGTTAATTATCAAGCAAGTCACCACCATTGGCAACCAGAGCTTAATCCTACTGAGGAAACCTGGGGCCAGGAAAGAGATTTCTCAGTTTTCCTGCCTAAAGGGCAAGAGAGCTGGTGTATTCAACAACTCCCTGCAGACTGTTGGGAACAGGCCCCCCCAAAATCTGGCCATAAACTGGCCCCAAAACTGGCCATAAACAAAATCTCTGCAGCACTGTGACATGTTAACGATGGCCATAACGCCCACGCTGGAAGGTTGTGGGTTTACCGGAATGAGGGCAAGGAACTGGAAGGTTGTGGGTTTACCGGAATGAGGGCAAGGAACACCTGGCCCACCCAGGGTGGAAAACTGCTTAAAGGCATTCCTAAGCCACAAATAATAGCATGAGCGATCTGTGCCTTAAGGACATGTTCCTGCTGCAGATAACTAGCCAGACCCATCCCTTTGTTTCCCATAAGGAATACTTTTAGTTAATATATAATCTATAGAAACAATGCTTATTACTGGCTTGCTGTTAATAAATGTGTGGGTAAATCTCTGTTTAAGGCTCTCAGCTCTGTAGGCTGTGAGACCTCTGATTTCCCACTTCACACCTCTATGTTTCTGTGTGTGTCTTTAATTCCTCTAGCACCACTGGGTTAGGGTCTCCCTGACTGAGCTGGTCTCAGCACAGATCTTAGTTGAGGGCTGCTCCCAGGAGACATTACTTCCCCCTCATTTTTGGCCTGCTCCCAGCAGGAGCACAGGGGCTGCAGCAGCCAGAGAGAGCCCCTGGGCGCAATCACAGGTGTTGAGAGTGGGATGGCCAGCTGAGCTTGAAAGTTGTGCTGAGAGGATGTGGAAGGGCTATTGGCATTGTCTACTACTAATGGACTACCTGAAATGGAAAATGATGGGAAGGGGAAGATCTGGCATGCTATAGGAAATAATGAGTCAATATATTGGCAAACATGCAGGTAAATCTAAACACTTTTGGTATAACATTATAATATTAGGATCTAATTTGTAGTTCAACAATAAAGCAAAGCAGAACTAAAATATTAGACACTGGCATATTTTAAACTAGTGTCTGTATCACTGTTATGGGCAAGAAATTAAAACTTTGGGACTATAAGCGTTTTTTTTAAATTGTATGAGTCTGTTCTCACATTGCTAATAAAAACATACTTGAGACTGGGTAATTTATAAAGAAATGAGGTTTAACGGGCTCACGGTTCCACGTGGTTGGGAGGCCTCACAATCATGGCGGAGTGCGAATGAGGACTAAAGGCACAGCTTACATGGCGGCAGGCAAGAGAGCGTGTGCAGGGGAACTGCCCTTTATAAAACCATCAGATCTCATGAGACTTATTCACCACCATGAGAACGGCATAGGAAAGACCCACCCCCATGATTCAATTATCTCTCACCAGGTCCCTCCCACAACATACAGGAATTATGGGAGCTACAATTCAAGGTGAGATTTGGGTGGGGACACAACCAAACTATCAAAAATAAAATAAAATTTGATCATCTGGATTGGTAGAAGGAGAAAGGAATGTCAACTGAGGTCACCTGATGAAGGAGAAGCTGAGAGGGGAGCTTGTAGTAGCATCACCTTCCAGAAATGGAGAGCTTGAATGGAGCAGAGAAGCTGGGGTGGAAAATGGTCAGAGAGGCAAGGTAAGAGGCGGCTAACCAGACAAAAACTTTGACAACCTAACATTTTATCCTATAGGCCTCAGCCCCCAAATTTTTTTTGTCACATACATCATCATTTAAAATGCTTTGAACTTGTACCACTTTATAAAATGTTCACCCTACTTTACTAATATATGCATTGCAAAACATATGCTCAGAAAGAATTTTTTTAATGAGAGATTAGAAAATATAAGCATTTCAAGTAATATTTAATATTAATTATTCCTTAAAATAGTAATAATTTAGGGGTGAATAAATAAGATGGGCTAGATTCATTATTTTGAAAATCTTGACTTACAGAAGACTGGTATATTCTGACACTGGGTTTTAGGGGCTGTCATAGCTGATAAAAGACACTTTACCAAAGTAAAGCTGACCCAAAAGAAGAAGCGTGCTTCTAAATTACAATTACTTTTTCAATCCTACATACCATTATGCAAGCATTTTTGTTGAAATTCAGCCAGGAAATGTTCATATTCTTCTATTTCAATCAGTGATAATAGCACATCCATCAAAAAGAGCCAATTTATATTTTTTAAACAAATGAGTCCAAAACTCACTGAAATTCTTCATCAGAATGGTTTTTAAACAATTTAGAAAATTATGTTTCTGATTTTTTTAAAGCAGTCCCTGCTAGGAGGCCACTGCAGGCACGTGAGTGGGAGGATTAAGGACCACAGATAGCGTGGAAAGGAGGGAGGAGGGGTCCAAGGACAAATTTGGCAAGGATTTGGTAATGGCATACAGCAGGAGAAGGAACAAAAAGAAGGCAAAGGCTAGGATTCTAAGTCCCTGGGTTAGGTTCTTTCAGGTTGCAAGATGAAAAAATATATATATATTCAAAATATTTCTGTAATGGGAGGTTATTATGGTTATTATAAGGATGTATGGGAACTTAAAGAGGACAAGAAACCATCTTCAGAACTCACTGCTGGCTTCACAGAAAGTGTCACTCATGACATTTCAAGATGCCACTTAGCTCTGGTCACCCAGTGTCAACCCAGGGCTCACCCGCATTCTCCATCAGCAACTGAAGTTATGACTCCATTCCTCACAGCCTGCTCTTGGCTTGTGTTTTTCCTCCTACCCGCAGCTGACTGACTCCTGCCCTCTCCCTGTCTACCTCATGCCCCCGCTTGTTCATGGCTTCTAATGCCTCATGACTTCTCTCCAGTGCTTTCTCTGGGTCTCTCTCCAATTCAACACCAGTTTGCTCACTCAGCATCTGCTCTATGGCCTCATGTGAAACGTCTCTGAGAAAGAGTGTGACGGGTCCCATCACCACCATGTTGGTCGAAGGGCTTAGGTCAGATGGGCCACAGGTCACTGCCCAGTCTTCAGATGGCTGCCTTTGGAGCAGGTGTCCAAGCTTGGCCTGGTGGTTCGTACCTCCATGGCACAAGTTATGGCAACCTGCATATAGGGAATGGGCTGTGGGCCTGCAAACAATTTCCGGCTCCACGTAAGTGAGCTAGATAATGATCAGGACACTTGAATAGTGCCCATTATAGTCTGCATATGTGAATATGGGGTATTCTGGATATAGCTTGTTATACAACAATGGTCAGTTACATGCATGTATGCATTTCATTTAATACCTGAAGGTTTACTTCAGGTGTTAAAATAGGAGATAATAACAAAAGGGTTATTATTACTACCACTAGTACTAGACATACGAGATGCTATGTGGTTAAGATCTCAGGCTTTGGAATTAGACTCCCTGGGGTCACATCCCCAGCATTGTCACTTACTGGGTGTGTGACCTTGGGAAAATTACTTAACTGTGATCTGTGCCACAGTTTTCTCATCTATAAAATGAGTATCATAAGACCTATCTCATCAGGTTATTATGAGAGTTAAGTCAATTAGCATATTTAAATCACTTAGGATAGTGCCTGGCATATAATCAGCACTACATGAGTACTTGCTTGTTTTACTCTGAGGCATGAGTTAAACAACTAGATACCAGCCCATGCATTATATCTGCCGTCTTGGTCTCTCTGATTTATGGTTTATCATTGAATGTTATCTCACACTGTTTTAAAATTCTTTCTTGCTGCTAGTGTTGCCTCTGTAATAAGATTTTATACTTTAGTATGTATGAAATAAATATTTTCTTACTCAGAATTTTTAAACTACTTCCTTTGTTTTCATCTCACAGCCAATTCTAGGACTTTCCAGTGTGATCAACTCAAAGATAAGAATTCTGGAAAAGGAAATAATTCTTATCATAATACATATTCTATTTATTCCCCTTGTCCTTACATTTGTCTCAGGATGTTTGTTACATTGTCAGCGTTTGATTGATTTCCCTCTGGAAAAGGTCAAGTTCTCTGGAACATTTGATGTCATTATTCAGAAATGAAGTAGGTGTTACTTGTTTATTAAAAGTAATACACAAGAGTGATTCAGAAACTGAGAGGCATACATTGATATTTTTTGACTCAATAATCTTGCTGGCATGCCTACATACTTGAGTTTGAATACTGGTTCCAATTAATCTTTTACACAGTAATCAATAGTAGGGTTTTCTGTAAGTATTGAAACTATAATGTTAGTGTATAAGCAAACTGTCATGATGTCATCATATTTTGAGACCGCATACCCTAATTGTGGGACATAAATCTACACAGCCACAAGCCAGTAGATACATCAAGCAGTGGCTCCATCACTCCTTTGACATGCAGTCAGCCCATTCCTGAGCTGAACCACAGATTGTCCTTACCCTGTCACCTCAATTATCTTTAGTAGCTTCACCCTCAAGGATTTGGGTTTGAAGCCTGTGCAGAACTCCACTCCTCTCCTTTAGGGGTCAACCATGGAGCCAGGGGAGTGATCCTTAGACCAGCCTTCCTTCCCAAAGCCCCAGAAGAGAGAGGACCATCTCATGCCTCCCCAGTTTCCCTTTCAGATGGCCAAAGGCACCAGCAGGATGACCAACCTTCCAGCACATTCTCTTTATGCGCATTATTGCCATGCCATAGAATCAAGTGCTTTCCCTCTTTCCCACTGAACCAGGTACAGGCTAAAATGCCATGACTGATAGGAGAGAGGAAGGCAGGGAATTTCACATCAGGTGGCTCAAAAGGTCAGGGCACATACTTCCAAATTAAAATTAATATTGTAGGGGCTATGGAGATGACACTTTAAGACATTTTATTCCTCCCCATCTGTATACTCATGATGAAGTTCTTTTGGATTAGGAATGGTAGCATTGTCGACTACATCAGTAGTACCTCATTGTCTGCTGACGATGTATTACTGATGTTGTAGACAATGCTAGCATTCCTAATCTAAAAGGACTTCATTGTAGAGAGCTACTCCTCAGTCTACATGTGTCCCATGATCTCCGGATGCCCCATGATCTCCAACACTTGAAACAGGGTCAAATGGAATTATGGTGCCTTGGTGCCTCCCAGCAAACTCAAATATTCATGCTCATACAATGTGCAGGAACATAACCCTGTGACCAACAACATCATCATTAAAGCATTTTATAAGCCCCCTTTGTGGACTCAATGTAATCCCAAGTGCTAGGGAAATACCAAAAAAGACAAGAGATTTTCCTGCCCTGAAGAAAAGTATATATCTGATTAGAAAGCCAAGACTACCAACATGAAGTACTTTGAAATCAGTGTAAAATAACATTTAATCAGAAACTGTACCTTAGATCAGACCCAAATGGCAGATGCAATGCATCCTGGAGTATATGGCCCTAGAAAAGGTAGAAAAGTATTTACTCTTTATGGACCTCTTTGCTGAATTTGTTTTTGTTTTGTTTTGTTTTGTTTTTGAGACAGGGTCTCACACTGTTGCCCAAACTAGAATGTAGTGGCATAATCATAGCTTACTGTAATCTTGAATTCCTAGGCTTAAGCAATCCTCCTGCTTCAGCCTCCTAAAGTACTGAGATTACAGGCATGAGTCACAGTGCCCAGCCTCATTGTTGAATTGTTTATTTTGTTTTTAGGCAGAAACAAGCTTAATCTCTTACCATCCTTTGCATCATCCTGTGACACATAAGTGTAATAAAGTATGTGGCAGCACTTTGAAAAATTCTCAGTACCTATTCAAATGTAAGACATTATCATTACTCCTGTGATCATTGCCATTATGATTATTAATATAATACCTGGAGTTCAGAGAAGGGAAGGATCCTGGTACTCAGGGAAGCCTGCCCAGAAAACCTGAGTACTTGGGCCAGCTTCAAAGGAGGTGCAGAATTCAGAAGGGGTGTGAAGAGCCCTGTCTTGGAAGCTGGAGAGAATAACAGGAGCAGAGGCAAGGAGAGATGTGTGAAAGGTATGAGGTGCCAAGTGGGTACCAGCTTGGCTGAGCAGAAGGATTGCCGAGGGGAGGAACCGAATGCATATTTGGATGGATCAAACGACTGGCCAGAGCATGTCATCTAGGTGGAGCATGGTATGAGTTCTACAGCCAGAAAGGAAGGAGCTGGCATTTCCTTCATTCAAGGCTAGGGGTTTGCTTAGAAAAAGGGAAGTCTACTACCAGTTCAAACGTTCAGACTATTAAAATGTTTCATTCTACTCCTTCTCCCGAGCACTGTCCCATTCTTCCAGGTGAGTGTATTCTTTTACTTAAGCTTTGGTTGTGTACAGCCTAGAGCTCGGCAGATAGTACCCCGTTCTTACTACTAGTTGGATTGAACCATACTACCAGCATTATCTTCTGTAAGCACTACTGCTCCCCAATTCCTTTAAGTGACCAGTGACCTCATTCTATGCCAATCAATGGTCACTTCTGTGTCTTCATCCTCCTTGACCTCTGCTGAATCTGTGCCTGGTCCTTACTCATTGTACTTTTCATAGAAGGCTGTATTGTCTCCATGGTACTGGGAACAATTCTATCTATCTCCGATTCCCAGACAAATAGCTTCAGAATTCTGCCTGAAATTTAAACCAATGAGGTATTTATTCCTGTAGATTCACTGTTCTTTTAAAATACAAATGCATTTGGCCAGGCGCGGTGGCTCACGCCTGTAATCCCAGCACTTTGGGAGGCCGAGGTGGGTGGATCACGAGGTCAGGAGATGGAGACCATCCTGTCTAACACGGTGAAACCACGCCTCTACTAAAAATACAAAAAATTAGCCAGGCGTGGTGGTGGGCGCCTGTAGTCCCAGCTACTCAGGAGGCTGAGGCAGGAGAATGATGTGAACCGAGAGGTGGAGCTTGCAGTGAGCTGAGATCATGCCACTGCACTTCAGCCTGGGCGAGAGAGCAAGACTCCGTCTCAAAAAAAAAAAAAAATACAAATGCATCTGAGGTAGCTAAAGAGATCTAAGACTCACAATTCATTGCTAATTATTTTAATTAATTTATTTTTCTTCTACCATCTACCTATGAGCCACACTTGAAGGAATGAAGGAATGCCTGTTTTGACGAGTTTAGATGGAAGCAAAGGTCATCTTGAAGATAAGGGAGGGTTTTACTTAAATGAAGAGCAGAAGGAGGACATTATTAAAACTCAACCTTGCCCTCAAACACATAGCCACACACGCCCACTCCTCACCAAGGCTTTTCTCCTCCTGACTGACAGCCTCAGGAGAGAGACACCTTTTATTCTTAAGGACAGTTTCAAATAAAAATAAATATAAATTACTTTCCTTTCTCCAGGGAATCCCTGGCTCCTTTCCGGGACTGATCTCAAGAGTTCCAGTGGCAAGTGCTCAAACCACAAATTACATCTGCCTCCCCCATTTCATCCACCGGTGAGTGGCAGGGAGTGGATATTAGCCAGAGCTACCCTGATTACAACTTGAGCTCATTTCAAAATCTAACTTCCGGAACCCACCTATTCTGGAATGTTCTGAGAGGATAACACTGAGTCACATGACAGCCGAGGGAACACTTCTCCCTTTCTTCTTGTGTTACATCATCAGGCCCTAAAATAGTGCCTTTTGTCCACACTTTGTCCTCTCAGAGAAGCAAGAAAACTGCTTCCAGCTCTGCCCTGTGGCGAGGAGTGGCCATACGGTCAGGCAGATAGGAGCAAAGGTCAAGCTGCCTGCTCTCTCTCCCTAGTTGAGACCTGCCCGCATGCAGTTCTCTCTAATTTTGTTCCCTTGCATTCAGCAGAGCAGGATGAGGGCTCAGGGCCTACCTTCTGGAGGCTGATGTCCCACGGCTCACTTCTCTGTGTTTAACAGGGAATGAGAGCAGAGACTCCCTTTCCAGCATAGGCAGGTCAAGTGTGCTCTGAAGAAAACTCTCTCTATGCATAGGTAGAAATGACGGACCAAACTCGGTTGGTAGTAGCCCCTATCCAGGCCACAGTGCAAGCTGTGTTCTCTGGTCCAGCTTTACCAAGAGTAAGCACGCATTTTGATTTCCATTACACTTGTATGCCTATTTTTCAACTGATTGAGAACCAGAAAAAAGGAAGCATGTGATTGCCTGGTGTTCCTAAGATGTCAACAAAGACTGAGGGGAATGACTTAGCAAGGAATTCTACTCCCTTGCTTCTCCATGTCCTCTGAAGAAAGAGTAAGAATTTACTCTAATACATTTTCTTTTTTTTTTTTTTTTTGAGACCGAGTCTCACTACACTCCCGGGCTGGAGTGCAGTGGCACGATCCCAGCTCACTGCAACCTCCGCCTTCTGCCTCAGCCTCCCGACTACCTGGGATTATAGGCACCCGCCACCACGCCCATCTAATTTTTGTATTTTAGTAGAGATGGGGTTTCACCATGTTGGCCAGGCTGGTCTTGAACTCCTGATCTCTAGTGATCCACCCCTCTTGGCCTCCCAAAGTGCTGGAATTACAGGCATGAGCCACCGTGCCTGGCCATACATTTTCTTAGTAGCCATATTGCCCCCACCTCTACCCCTAGCTTTTACTACCCCTATTTGAGACCTTGGGTTTACCAAATGCATTCTGTGAACTGCAAAGCACATAAAGTTGGCGATGAAGATCTTGTCACCCATGGTCATATCCTGCTCCAGTCCCTTTCAGTGTCTCTTGAACTCTGATTTGGGGTACACTGTGGATACCTGGGGCATCTGGAATGCTCTAAGGGCCTTTAACCTAAGATACACTTAATTCTATGCGGTTTACCTGGCATAGTTATCAATATTACAAGAAAGAGTGAAACAGTTTAAAAATCTCTACTAAGGAAAAAACCATCTTGGGAATTCTACAATTTATTATTTATTAATGGAAACTTTCATAAGACTAAATAAACATTTTTATCTTTCAAGTAAGCATTTAATGGATTACTTTCAAAGAAAGACATGTTTTTATTTCTCATATTATAAGTGAGTTTAGAACAATAACTCTAGATTTCAATTACATTCTCAGAGTTATCTAGCACAAACTGATGTCTCACAAAAGCAATGAACCAGCCAAAAATAACATGCCTTTTCTGACTGGATTGTTGGCTAGCTGTCATGGCTATGTTCCAACCACAATAATTATAGTCCACCTACATATTTCTTTCCTATGATCCAGTTGGATTAACCTGTAATAGAAAAAGTCATATTTTATACTTTTGAGGGCTCAGGCTTAGTCAAATCTCACCCCATTACACTCTAGAAGCGGACTGTAAAAACTAGTGACAGACCATGCACCGTGGCTCACGCCTATAATCCCAGCACTTTGGTAGGCTGAGGTAGGCGGATCACTTGGGGTCAGGAGTTTGAGACCAGCCTGGCCAACATGGCAAAACTCCATCTCTACTAAAAATACAAAAGTTAGCTGGACGTGGTGGCGTGCCCCTGTAATCCCAGCAGCTCAGGAGGCTGAGGCATGAGAATCGTTTGAACCTGGGAGGTGGAGTTTGCAGTCAGTTGAGATCATGCCACCGCACTCCAGCCTGGGTGACAGAGTGAGACTCTGTTTCAAAAAATAATATAAAATGAAAAATAAAAATTAGTGATGAAGCAGTTTCAATAGCCCTGTTTTGCAGCTGATTGAATTCTTGGCCATAAAGTTTACAGAATCAAGTTCATTCGTATGACTTAAGGTGGCAAAACATTTAAATAGAAATCACACATTTTCCTAACGTATGTTGCTCTACGATATTGCTGTAAATGGACATTTCCTTCTTTTTTATTTTTGTTTATTTATTTTAGAAATGGAGTCTCATTATGTTGCTCAGGCTGGTCTCAAACTCCTGGCCTCAAGATATCCTGTGACCTTAGCCTCCTAAAAAGCTGGGATTAAAGGTGTGAACCATTCACTACCTGGCCTGAATAAGCATTTCTAAGCAAAAATGTACTTACATTTCACGCATGAAGAAAATGCTTAAAAATATGCACTATTGTGAAAACACATGAATGGGTAACAATTCTGTTTAAAACTATTCGGAAAAGAGTGTTGCTTAGCCAGGAAAATATCATAATGCTAACAGAAACCTTAGAAGATTTTCCTGGTAGAGGATTTCCCCCAGCCCCACCGACAACCCAGGATTGAAAGTTTGGTGTCTTCTGTTACCTCCTTCCTTTTTTGTTCTCCCATGGCTTGTTAGTTTCTAAGTACCATGAAGTCCCTATGTGACCTTCCCGATCGCTGACCCTTTTTACTTCTTTGGTCACAGTCCTGTCACCATTCACTGGGACTTTTGCAAGAGGCTTCTAACTGCAGTCCCCTTCTTAGACCCAGGCAAAAGGAGCACCTGTCCTGGCCGTCATCTGGCATTGCCTCTATTGGCAAGGCGAGGATACTGCAGAGATAAGGGACATGCCACTTCCAGTCTAAGCACCCATTTCTAGACCATGACTGGAACATCGTTGTTTGGATTCTGAAATTCCTTGTCCATACAGTCCTGAGCCTGCTTCCAGAGGCTATGCAGGCCTTTTCCTGGGATCCAGCCTTCTGGCAATGAATGCCGCAAATCCTTAGGTCTAAAGGGTAGTCTGGGGTGGCTATTTGAAGGGGATGTGGTTATGCAGTTTGGATGTAGGAGTTCACCTCCCATATATGAGAGAGGCCTTCATGGTGCTACATGGTATCCAGGGAAAAGAAGGGAGTGGGCTATGGGCACAGCGCCAGGGTTTTGGAGCCAGGTTCAGCTCTCTCTGTGATGCTACATTTTGTGTAGGATTCTAAGAATTTTTCATTCAAATGCAGAAGCTGGGCTTCGCATGCACCTGTAGTCCCAGATAGTTGGCAACCACTCCCAATGTATGAAATATAAGAACACTTTTGCCTAGAAATGCTTATTCAGCCCAGGTGTGGTGGCTCATGCCTGTAATCCCAGCAATTTGGGAAGCCAAAGCAGGTGGATCACTTGAGGTCAGGAGTTCGAGACCAGCTTGGCCAACATAGTGAAACCCCATCTCTACAAAAAATACAAAAATTAGCCAGGTGTGATGGCACACGCCTGTAATCCCAGCTACTCAGGAAGCTGAGGCAGAAGAAGCACTTGAACCTGGAAGGCCGAGGTTGCAGTGAGCAGAGATCACACCACTACACTCCAGTCTAGGCGACAGAGCAAGTCTCTATCACGCACACACAAAGAATTGAACATATATATTTTTTTAACACTTGGTAAACCTAATTTACAACTTTTAAATATGTAGACATAGGGTGTGTGGGCCTCAGTATTCTTGCCCTGAGCCTTACAAATCATAGTGGTCAGCCTGCCTAACAGGTTTCCCAATACCTGGAATTTTTTAAGACAAACATTAGATTTTCCAACTCCTAAGTGCAATGAGAGGGCATCTGTTGTATCTTAGGTTTTGTTTTGTTTTGAGATGGAGTCTCACTCTGTTGCCCAGGCTGGAGTGCAGTGGCACGATCTCGGCTCACTGCAAGCTCCGCCTCCTGGTTCAGGCTATTCTCCTGCCTCATGCTATTCTCCTGCCTCAGCCTCCGGAATAGCTGGGACTACAGGTGCCTGCCACCACGCCCAGCTAATTTTTTTTTTTTCAGTAGAGACACGGTTTCACCGTGTTAGCCAGGATGGTCTCAATCTCCTGACCTCGTGATCCACCCACCTCAGCCTCCCAAAGTGCTGGGATTACAGGCGTGAACCACCACGCCTGGCCATATCTTAGGTTTTATCTTGAAAAATCTTTGGAAATGTGCTTTGAGGTTTTGTCCTCAATGATTCATTTTGATAAAACAGGTGAAAAGGAGAAGTAAAGAAAGACAGTGGCTGGTTTAAATGACTAATTACACTGAGGAGTCCATCAACATCTCAAGCCAATCAAATTACTAAGGCGCCCAGAGTCACGATTCTATGGGCTGAGAGGGCAGCATATTAGCAGAGAGCAATCAATTGCCTATGTTTGCATAATGCTCCACACAAAGTTCCTTCAAAGTGCTTTCAAAAACATTACCTCATTTGACCCTCACAACTATGCCCTAAGGCAGCTAGGGTACAATATCATTCTCGTTTTATATATGAGAAAACAGAGGCTTGGAGGAGGTGAGTGGGTTAGTAAGTTACCTAAAAATGCACAGCTAATAAATGGAAAAGTGTCTCATAAGGCCTGATTCCAAATTCTTGTTCCTGAGGGACACAGGATCCAGACTTATTCTAAGACATACAAATGCACTTTTTAATATTTGGAAAAGCTACCTTAGGAAAGTACATGTGGCTTCCAGTTCTGATTTGGCATTGACCAGTGTTTCTTGGGGAAGTCGTCCAACAGAGATTAAGCCTCAGTTTCCATCTTTAAGATAAAGGAGTTAAAGTAGATAATCTTTAAGGTTTCCTTCAACTCTTCGGTTCTTTTACAGTCTATACCCCAGATTGCTTTCCACATTTGTGAAAGCGGCCTTGAAACCCAGGCAACACAGTCGTGTTATATTAATGAGCTTTTATCAAATGGCCCCAGGTGTCCTCCATCCCAAGTTAATCAGATTAACTGGCACCAGTTTAATCAGAAGCTAAAAATGAATGCTGGGGACAAAATGGCAAACCAATGGTATTTTGTTGTTGTTGTCATTGCTATTTCCAAATATGTTTTAAGGACAAGACCACAGGGCAGTATTTTCCACAGTATACTAGTTCCAAGAGATATTAATAGGATCTCCTTGTAAAAGGAGTTTTCGGTCACTAGGTTAACAATGTCAAACAAGTTTCTTTTGTGGAGATCCTTTAATACTCACATGAATTGATAATTATTAACTTCTGGGAGGAAAATGTCCCATCTCCAGGAACTAGTGCTTCTCAGAACACAGTTTTAGGAAACATCATTATAAAGCATTTTAGATCCACTGATTGTTGCTAGTATCTCAGAGTTTATCCCAAAAGAAAAGTGTAGCTTGTGAAGATGGCTGTATGTGCTAAACGTGATATAAGATGATAAGATATAAGTTAATCTGATTAACTTGGGATGGAGGACACCTGGGGCCATTTGATAAAAGCTCATTAATGGAACAGGACTGTGTTGCCTGGGTTTCAAGGCTGTTTCACAAATGTGAAAAGCAATCTGGAGTATATACTGTAAAAGACATTTGTTCATCTTCAATAAAAATTCAAGAAGGTATCTGTCTACATGGCAATTCTTCTTCAAATACTTCCCTGGAAGATGATATACGTTATACATTGCCCAATCAAATCAACCATGGTGATTGGTAAAATGATGCAGGTTGTTTGAAAAGTTCTAAAAGTGCTCTTTCAAAAATACATTCTGGACTGAATGTGATCCACAGAAGAAAGTGTTCTTGTTATTTAATGGCCACACTCCTCAATTTTTAATCGAAATAGCTTCACTCACGTTATTCATCAAGGCTTAACTCCTAATGACTTTTAGCTATTTTTGAAAATCAAATTTATTACTCTGGCAAATTGTATTTTCCAAAAATGCGTCAAATAATTCCATCCCACATTCTCTTCTTACCATGAGACCTTGAGCCAGATGGTAAAAATGCCATGCACCTCTGCCTTGCTGTCTTGAAATTCTTGTTCTTGGAACCCAGATGCCATGCTACAACGAAGCCCAAATTAGCCTGTGCCTCTCCCCCACTGAGACACCATGTGAAGGCGTGCCTAGCCAGTAGTCCACATAAATTACCAGACATCTGAGTGAGGATGTCTCCATCTGATTCTCACCTTCAGCCACTGAGTCACCCCTGCCTTCTTCCCAGTTGAGGACCCAGACATCACAGTGCAGACTCAAGCTGTACCCTCTCTACCCTGTCAGAATTCCTAACCCACAGAACCTTTGAGCACAATAAAAGGATTATTTTATGTAGGTTTTGGAGTGGTTTGTTAGGCAGCAATAATAACTAAACAACCAGCAAAGGGTAAAATTTGCCCTGTTGGTTGCAGTAAGCTGAGATGGCACCACTGTACTCCAGCCTAGGTGACAGAGTGAGACCCTGTCTTAAAATAAATAAATGAATAAATTGCTCCTGTTGAGGAAATTCAAAAGAATGTTCCCCAAAAGTTTTATTTTATGAATCTTTAGGATTTGAGAGTTATAATACTAGAATCTTAGACCTCTGTGTATTAAAGTTTTCTGGGTTGGTACCCTAGTAACCAGCATTTTAACATCTGAATTTTTCCAGGAGATACAGGACCTGAAAAATGATTTTTTTAGCAAAAAATTTCCAGCTATTTCAGAATCCTAAAACTCTCAGGATGCCAAAAACAATGTCTAGAAGCAGGGCCCACAAAATCAAACACCTTCAGGGGCCAGGCAGGTAATAAAAAAGTCAAGTAGAGATTTGGGGTCCTGGAGGAAACTGGAGGATTCCAACAAGATTATTGAAGTGAATTCTCCCCGAGGGAAATGACCTGGTCTCAATCCTCCTCTGAAACATTAAAAGAAGCCCCATTGGCCTATTACATGCCTAGCCTCATGGCAGATCTCTTTTACAAGCTCCAAAAACACTGAGAGCCCTAGGACATCCCTAGAATTTGTATTCTTTGAACGTTGAAATGTCGATTCAAAGGTTATTCTCCAGTAAAACACACTGGGCCTCATAAATATGCTGGTGCTACAGGGCAGTCTTGATTATACTCCTCTGCAGAAAGTGAGTCTGAGAGCTACAAATGGGGACTTTGCTTCATGGGATCCCATCATGTTTACAGGAATAAAGTCCCTTCCTCAATTTATAAGCATGGCTCAGATTCCTAAGAATTCTAGGCTCTATGACTGGGTGCTCATCCCCTACTAGCACTTCTGGTATACGCATTCATTTCAATCTGTGAACAAACATGTGGTTTCTTCTTTGTTTATTTCTTTTAAAATATAATTTCAATTGACTATTAACGTAATGGCCCTCTTCCCTTTAGATGAGAAGCCTCCTTGAGGGAGCCCTTCGCTGTCTTGTTGTGTCTCCAGTACTCAGTGCCTGGCACACACCAAGTATGCAATAATATTTAGTCAGTGAATGAATGGTGTCCATTCATTTAGTCACAACACACACAGTAAACACCTACTATGTTTCAGGTACTGATTCTAGAGGTGTGGATAATGTCATGAGCAATACAGAGCCAACTCGTGGCACTTACAATCTAGTGGGGAGAGGGTGATGGAGACCAAGTAAATAAAAACATTCAATGATTTCAGGTAGTGTTAACAGCTACGAAGAAAACAAAACTGTGTACTCTGATAGAGGGGAGAGTCAGGGAAAACCTTAGAAAGACAGTGACCCTGTGAGCTGAATGAGAAGGAGCCAGATATTTAAGTAAAGAAGCAGGGAGGGAAGTGAGATGAATGTTCCAGTAGCAGAAATAGTCAGTGCAAAGGCCCTGAGGCAGATCTCATTTGGCTTATTTAAGCTATATGACACATCAAGGAGACAGTGAGGCGGGAGCATAATGAAAGAGGGTCACATGGTAGTGAAGGAAGCTGACAGGTTGGCAGAGGCAGAGTAGGGAGGGCCTTGTAGCCAGGAGAGAGACTGGATTCCAAGAGGTGCACAGCAGCAGACTGTAATAAGAGTCCAAGGAGCTGGTAGGCCCAGCCTATGTTTCAGGGACCTAAAATCACATAAATACACAAACAACAGGAACAGAAACTTGACTGCTTACAGCTGCCATCTTCCAGGTGCTAACTCTCACACCCACCCACCGGGCCTCGAAACTTTGGGACACCTGACCTTCCTCTGCCTTGCTTTGGGATCAGCTGCCAGCAATACAGCCCAGCAGGGACTGGTCAGCATAACACTTGCTCTAGACATTTGTGGTTCTGTGTGCTTGCAGGGCAGAGATCAACTCATCAACACAAATGTCATGGTATTAGGTTCAACATAATTATAACAATAAAAAAACATCCTGAGAGGAATCAGGCTGCAGTATTGGAAACCAGACCTTAATAGTAAGATGACTTTGAGTTAGCCAGGCTGCAACAGTGCAAGGCCCGCCTCCTTCAACAAGCCTGGCCTCCCTGATGGGCGAGTCTCTCTAATTAGCTTCCCTCAGGGCTCCTCCCTTCCCCAGACTCCACCCTCTACCTTGCTCTATTTACAGAAGGCACAGCGAACAGTCTATTGCTGCTGCTGCTGCCTATAGACTTTCAGATCATCTCCCTTTTCTGTGTGAGGGAAAGCTACTGGCTGGCGTGGACACAACCCAATAGGTACGTGTCTGGAGAAAGAGGGGAGTGGGAACGGGTGATGGGAGCAAGGAGATAAGAGATAGGAAGTGGTGTGTGGTGAGGAGTGAGGAGGGAGAAGGGACTAGCAAGTGGAGGGGGTGGGAGAGCTATCTGGAGTATTCAGGGGGCATGAAGTGGAAGCTGCGTGCAGTCTTGGGAACCTACGAGTGAAAGGGACTTGTATGCATTTTATGTTAAAAGGTCAGTGTGGCCGGGCGCGGTGGCTCAAGCCTGTAATCCCAGCACTTTGGGAGGCCGAGACGGGCGGATCACGAGGTCAGGAGATCGAGACCATCCTGGCTAACACGGTGAAACCCCGTCTCTACTAAAAATACAAAAAAAAAAACTAGCCGGGCGAGGTGGCGGGCGCCTGTAGTCCCAGCTACTTGGGAGGCTGAGGCAGGAGAATGGCGTAAACCCGGGAGGCGGAGCCTTGCAGTGAGCTGAGATCTGGCCACTGCACTCCAGCCTGGGCGACAGAGCGAGACTCCGTCTCAACAAAAAAAAAAAAAAAAAAAGGTCAGTGTGAAAAGTACTCTGCACCTTGTAGTTTTTTAACCAGTAGTGTGGTCCTTTAAGAGAGATGGTAGAATTAGAGCTTTGGGGTAAAGTTCAGCAAATATGAGAAACATTTATGTAAACTTCTCATTCAGCAGTAACCACTCTACTACATTAAAGCCAATGATTTTGCAATGATAAGTGACAGCAAAAGCCAATGATTTTGCAATGATAGGTGACAGGCAGGTTAATAAATATTAGGAAAGAGGCTCTGGGCCAGTTTCCACAACAAATGTAAAACTTCAAAATGATCAATCGTGGGTTTTGGGAGGTGAAAGGGAATGTAGACATCTTCTAATAAAGAGAGGGCAAAACTGACCCATTTGCCTGGGTGTGCTTTGTTTGGTCTGCCTAGGTTCACCTTTCTTTTTTCTTTTCTTTCTTTTTTTTTTTTTTTTTTAAACATGAAGACTTGCAGACAGGGAGTACTCTCCATGGGTCCAGTCCTTACCACCCCTTCATCATTATTCACCTCCCCATCAGCCAGCTTCTCTCAATTGTGTTACCTGATTGGGCTCTGGAGGCATTTGGGTTTGTGATCACTGGTTAAGTCAGAAACTTCATCCTACCAGCAAGGAAGAGAGATGATTTCCACAGTGTGCTAGTAAAGCAACTAGCAGTAAACCTTATTCTACCACGGAGGAAGGGAGGTAGCCTCCACGATATGTTAGTAAAACAATTAGCTATCTGTAAACAACTGGATAATATTGTGAGTGACTTAAGCGTTTTGATGAGAGCCTCTGAGGAGAATTTGTTTTTGACAAATTGAAACAGAAAAAAAGTACCCAATTTTTAAGGGATGCTAGGTTCTTTCTTTCCCAGTGTGGTTTAGCAGAAACTGTTTCTTCAGTCCCAACAATTTTGCAAGGTAGATTTTACAAATGCAGCTATTCTCACTTAACAGATTGAAAAACAAGGCAATAGAGAGTGACTTAATTCAGTAATCATACCTTGATTCAAAAACCACCCCCCAAACCTTGACCTCCATTATAAAGTCAATCTGATAAGCAAACGCATCTTCATAAATCACACAAGTAGGAGAGTTTGTGTCCTATAGTTTAATAACGATGATCCCATCAAGCATTTGGGTGCCCCAGAAATCCTAGAGTCAGGAGTGGGAATCCAGAAGCAGCCTTGACACTGGGTCTAGATCCAAAAGTGCTTTTGGAACCTGAAGGAAAGTCCCTCTCCTCTTCTCCCGCTGTTTTCTGCTGTGAGAGAGGAGGGTAGGGTCGTGCGGATGAGAGAGGAAGGAGGCTCTGAAAGGACTGAGCTGTCTGGTTGTGGAACCAGTCTCCCAAGATGCTGAAAGTGTGGTTGACCCCAGCCTTGCCCAACCTCCTTCCCTTCATTTTGTTCATTTTTCATTTTGTCCTATTTACTACAGTTCTCATTTAATATTCAGTGCAGTTTTCCCCGGGTAACTTCACTCTCCTTTCCTGAAGTCCCGGAAAACCGTCCCTAAGCCTCCTGAGGTTTCAGCCTCTGGTAATAAGGTTTCTATGACAGGAATGGTGTGGATTTGAGACTGGGATTTTCCTGGCTATCCAAAGCAAAACGGCATTCAGGGGCTCACACAGGAAAGGCAAGTGAATTTAACAATACCATTTTGTATCTTTCAGTGTTTCTCATTCTCACAAACATACTTTCATTAAACTTTTGCTTTAACGTACTCTCTCCCTCTCTCTTCCTCCTTCTCTCCCCTTTTCCACTATTTGACTCTTTTTCTGAATTATTCAAGAGTATGTGGCAAATATCATGTTCCTTCAGTGTAAATTTTCTAAGACCAAGGATATTCTTTCATGTAACCACAAAATAGCAAATTTCAGAAATTTAATATTGATCTATTATTTTTATCTAACCTACAGTCTATATTTCAATTTCACTTGTCTGAACAGTAATACTTTTCTCCCACCAACAGGATTAAATCATGGCTCTTTCACTTCCTTTAATCTGGAGTAATTCCTCAGCCTGTCTTTGTCTTTTATGACAATGACATTTTTGAAGAATGTAGGCCGATCGTTTTATGTTCTTGACGGGTTTATCTGGTATGCATCCCTAGTTGGATTTTTTCATAGGCGATTTTGTGCCCTTCTCAGAATATCATTTCTGGAGACATGTGATATCTGTCTCTATTGAGTGGTGTTAATTTTAATTACCTAGTTGCTGCCTATTTTTTCCACTGTATATTTACTACTTGTTCCTTTGCAATCAATAAACAATTTGTGGAAAGACAAGGAGACCATGTAAATACCCTGCCCTGCATCAAACATTTGCCCCTAGATTTAGCATCCATTCTTGGTTCAAACCAATGTTTACCATGATGGCTGTAAAATGGTAACTTTCCGACTATATCACCACTGCCTCTACATTGACCAAATGACACTCTGTTGTAGGGAAATCTTTACCACCGTTTGTTTACAGTTTTATTAATATATTTCACATACCATACAATTCCCCCTTTCAAAATGTGCAACTCAGTGGTTTTTAGTATAGTCAGAATTGTATAGCCATCACCACAATCAATTTTAGAACATTTCAGCACCCCAGAAAGAAACCCCATACCTGCTAGCAGTCATCCCCCCATTTCCCCCAGCCCTAGGGAAACACTAATCTACTTTCTCTCTCTACAGATCTGCGTATTCTGAATATCTTATATCAATGGAATCATACAATGTGTGATCTGGCTTCTTGTACTTGCCATGATGTTTTTGATTTCACCCATTTTGTGGCATGTGTCAACACATCGCTCCCTTTTATTACTGAATTATTCTCTGTATAGACTTATGAATTCCTATTTTTAGGCAGTGAGTTATAATCATTATTGTCCTTATTATTATAATTATTTTTTTGATGCTCAACTTTCCCAGATTTGGGTCTTTCAAGCTAGTTTTTGTTTCCTTTTGACATGTCCCTATCACTTTTTTGGAACATTTTCTTTTTGTTTGTTCTTATAAGACAGCCTACCTGATGAACATTTTTGTCTCCTTCCTTCCTAGTGAAAACCTTCATTCCCAACACCATCATTGCATTCATTTGCCCAGTCCTGCAATACGTATTAAATAATTTCCGAATTGCTAAAGCCATGTCGTCATGGAAAGCTCATCTACTAACCAGAGTAAAAGATTTATTTGTAGTTCTTTTCTCCATAGACTGAGGCTAGTCAAGTTCCTGTGTTCACAAATTGGTTGGATTAGTTCTTTTTCCCCCTTCGTTGTGGCTTTATTACTCATTTGAGAGAACATTGCTTTCACTGGTTCATTTGTTTGTATTGTTACAGTTTTCACTCCATCTTGCCTTGGTTTTATTTTTTAATATGTAGAACATTAATATCCTTCCAAAAGTGAAAACTAATAAAGCATATATACTTACAGAAGTATAATTCCCTGACCTATCTCCCCTAACCCATTCCTTTTGCACGCTTTGAAGGTGACTGATTTCTTTTTTTTGTTTGTTTCACAGCAGTTTAATATGTAATATTGAAAAACTGGAAGCGACCAAAATATACATCAGAGAGTAGATAAATAAATTATGGTATATTAATACAACGGAATGCCACACAAAAACAAAAACTTCTATACATAACTGATCCTATAAATCATATATAATATAGAGTAAAAGTCATATAAAATTGTATTTTACTCAACTTACACAAAATTCAGAAACAGACAAAACTATGGTGATAGAAGTGAGAATAGTGGTTAGTTGGGGGTGAGATGCTTGGGCTGGGGGTGTTGGTGCTATTGACATTAAAGATAAGAGAGCTCTGTTCTGGTACTGGGAATCTGTGTATTGATCTGAGTGGTGATCACATGTGTATATACTTAAGTAAGAATTCACTGAATTATATGCTTATGTATCTTTTACAGTGTACCTGTTATACCTCATTTACAAATTAAATTGATATAATGCAATATGTACTTTCATCCACAAAGTTTTTTTTTCTCTTCTTTCTGGGTAATTTCTTTTTATATTATTATACTTTAAGTTCTAGGGTACATGTGCACAATGTGCAGGTTTGTTACATAGGTATACATGTGCCTTGTTGGTTTGCTGTACCTATCAACTCATCATTTACATTAGGTATTTCTCCTAACGCTATCCCTCCCCCAGCACCCCCCACCACAACAGACCCCAATGTGTGTGTGTGATATTCCCCTGCCTGTGTCCATGTGTTCTCATTGTTCAGCTCCCACTTATGAGTGAGAACATGTGGTGTTAGGTTTTCTGTCCTTGTGATATTTTGCTGAGAATGGTGGTTTCCAGCTTCATCCATGTCCCTGCAAAGGACATGAACTCATCCTTTTTTATGGCTGCAGAGTATTCCATGGTGTATATGTGCCACCTTTTCTTTATCCAGTCTATTATTGGTGGACATCTGTGTTGGTTCCAAGACTTTGCTATTGTGAATAGTGCTGCAATAAACATACATGTGCATGTGTCTTTATAATAGCATGATTTATAATCCTTTGGGTATATACCCCATAATGGGATGGTTGGGTCAAATGGTATTTCTAGTTCTAGATCCTTGAGGAATTGCCACACTGTCTTCCACAATGGTTGAACTAATTTACACTCCCACCAATACTGTAAAAGTGTTCCTATTTCTCTACATCCTCTCCAGCATCTGTTGTTTGCTGACTTTTTAATGATCACCATTCTAACTGGCATGAGATGGTATCTCATTGTGGTTTTGATTTGCATTTCTCTGATGATCAGAGATGATGTGTATTTTTTCATATGTCTGTTAGTCACATAAATATCTTCTTTTGAGAAGTGTCTGTTCATATCCTTTGCCCACTTTTTGATGGGGTCGTTTGTTTTTTTCTCGTAAATTTAAGTTCTTTGTAGATTCTGGATATTAGCCCTTTGTCAGATGGATAGATTGCAGAAATTTTCTCCCATTCTGTAGGTTGCCTGTTCACTCTGATGATAGTTTCTTTTGCTGTGCAGAAGGTCTTTAGTTTAATTAGATCCGATTTGTCTATTTTGGCTTTTGTTGCCATTGCTTTTGGTGTTTTAGTCAGGAAGTCTTTGCCCATGCCTATGTCCTGAATGGTAGTGCCTAGACTTTCTTCTAGGGTTTTTATGGTTTCAGGTCTTACATTGAAGTCTTCATCCATCTTGAGTTAATTTTTGTATAAGGCGTAAGGAAGTGATCCAGTTTCAGCTTTCTACATATGGCTAGCCAGTTTTCCCAGCACCATTTATTAAATAGGGAATCCTTTCCCCATTGCTTGTTTTTGTCAGGTTTGTCAAAGATCAGATGGTTGTAGATGTGTGGTGTTATTTCTGAGGCTTCTATTCTATTCCATTTGTCTATATATCTGTTTTGGTACCAGTACCATGCTGTTTTGGTTAAAGATAACC
Source organism: Colobus angolensis palliatus (assembly GCF_000951035.1). Classification (NCBI taxonomy): domain Eukaryota; kingdom Metazoa; phylum Chordata; class Mammalia; order Primates; family Cercopithecidae; genus Colobus; species Colobus angolensis. The sequence continues at coordinate 8,017,189 of NW_012121598.1, read as the reverse complement.
AATTTATTTATTTTCTGATATGTCCTTCCCCTTTTTCTTTTTGTGCAAAATAATGAACCTATGTATGTTTTCTTTCTCCCTCATTTTCTATAAAAAGGTAGTATACTATGGATATTCTTTTGCTTTTTGCCTTTTTTCTCTTAATAATATATCCTGGAAGTCATACCAAATTAGTTCAGAAGACATTCCCACCCCCCATTTTTACACAGCAATATAATACTCTATTGTGTGTATGTACCACATTTAATTATTTTTCTTTCTTTTTTAAAAAATTATACTTTAAGTTCTAGGGTACATGTACATAATGTGCAGGTTTTTTATATAGGTATACATGTGCCATGTTGGTTTGCTGCACCCATCAACTCGTCATTTACATTAGGTATTTCTCCCAATGCTATCCCTCCCCCAGCCCCTGCCAGGCCCCGGTGTGTGTACCACATTTTATTAAACTAGTCTCCTATACTGCAATGAATAACCTTGTGCATATGTATTTTCAGATGTTTGGAGGTATATCTTTTCTAGATTTCTAGGAGTAAAATTGCTGGTTGATGGTTAAGCAACCATCAGGTAGGTTTGTTAGGTATAGCAAATTCCCTTCATATGAGATGGGTTTCTTCACAGCCTTGCTAACAGAATGCACCATTTTGTCAAACTGATGGACAAGAAATAGTATCTTAGGGTAGTTTAATTTGTATTTTGCTTATTATTAATGAAATTGATCTTTTAAAGGCCATTTTTGTGAACTTTATTGAAGTATAGTTGAAATCCTATGAACTGTATAAAATTTAATCAGTATACAATCAGTATAAAACATTTCTATCACCCCTAAAATTTTTCCTGTGGCTCTTTTAAATAAATTCCTCCCTCTACCCCTGTGCCCAAGGAACCACTGATTTGCTTTTTGTTATTTTAGATTAGTTTGCAGTATCTAAATTTGTATATAAAAATCAAACCATGTGTATTCTTTTATCTGGTTTCTTTCAGCATAATGATTCTGAGATTCACCCATTGTTATGTGTATCAGACCCTGTTCTTTTTTTATCTCTGAATACTATTCTATTGTGTGAATATACTACATTTTGTTTATCTCTTTACCTGATAATTGACATTTAGGTTGTTTCTAGTTTGGGACTATTGCAAATAAAGTTACTATGAAAATTTGTGTACAAGTCATTGTGTAGACATATGTTTTTGTTTCCCTTGGGTAAGTATCTGACAGAATGGCTTATTATGGGTGAAACTGAGAATTTTAAATGCTCATTAAATATCATTTTTAATGTCATTTTAAATGTCATTTTTCTATCTTTTGTGATTATCCATTCATGTGTTTTGCCCATTTTCCTTTTTTTTTTGGAAACACTTTTTTTTCAAATTTTAGATTCAGGGGATACATGCATAGGTTTGTTACCTGGGTATACTGCATGATACTGAGGTGTGGGGTACAGTTGATCCTGTCATTCAGGTACTGAGCATAGTATCTAACAGTTACTTTTTCAGCTCTTATCTTCATCCTCCCCTGCCCCTAGTAGTTCCCAGTTTCTACTGCTGTCATCTCTATGTCCATGAGTACCGCAATCTTTGTCTCCCACTTATAAATGAGAACATGTGGCATTTGGTTTTCTGTTCCTGCATTAATTTACTTAGGATAATGGCCTCCGGCTGCATCCATGTTGCTGCAAAGGACATGATTTTGTTCTCTTTTGATGGCTGTGTGGTATTACATGGTGTATAAGTACCACATTTTCTTTATCCAACTCATTTGTTGTTAGGCACCTAGGTTGACTCTGTACCTTTGCTATTGTGAACAGTGCCACGATGAACATGTGAGTGCATGTGTCTTTTTGGTGGGAAGATTTTTCATCTGGATGTATACCTTATAAGGGGATTTCTGGGTTGAATGGTAGTTCTAAGTTCTTTGATAAATCTCCAGAAGTGCTTTCCACAGTGGCTGAACTAATTTGCATTCCCACCAACAGTGTATAAGGGTTCCCTTTTCTCTGTAGCCTTGCCAGCATCTGTTGTTCTTTGACTTTTTAATAGACATTCAGACTGGTATGAAATGGTATCTCCTGTAAAATCTTGTGATTTTGACTTGCATTTCTCTGATTAGTGATGTGGAGCATTTTTTCATGTGTTTGTTATTTTTCTGTAAGATTTTTCATCTTCTCTTTTTTAAAATTTATTTTTTTAGTTGAGATGAGGTCTTGCTATGTGGCCCAGGCTGCTCTTAAACTCCTGGCCTCAAGCGATCCTCCCACATTGGCCCTGGTCCTCTCTATTTTTAAAGCTCTTTCTGTATTAGGAACATTAGATCTTTATCTCGAAATGGTACAGATGTTTTCCCCCAATTTTTCATTTGTATGTTAATTTTACTTAAAGTGTTTTTATGCACAATTTTAAATTCATTTGATGGCAAATGTATTGTTCTTAATGGTATCTGAATTTTTTTTTTTTTTTTTTGAGACAGAGTCTCGCTCTGTCGCCCAGGCTGGAGTGCAGTGGCCGGATCTCAGCTCACTGCAAGCTCCGCCTCCCGGGTTTACGCCATTCTCCTGCCTCAGCCTCCCGAGTAGCTGGGACTACAGGCGCCCGCCACCTCGCCCAGCTAATTTTTTTTTATTTTTTAGTAGAGACGGGGTTTCACCGGGTTAGCCAGGATGGTCTCGATCTCCTGACCTCGTGATCCGCCTGTCTCGGCCTCCCAAAGTGCTGGGATTACAGGCTTGAGCCACCGCGCCCGGCCTGAATTTTCAATCATAGTTAGGAATCCTTTCCTTCGGCCCACACATTATGGAGAAATTCGCCTGTTTTCTTCTATTAGTGTAGTTTTACCTTTTATGTTTAGATTTCTGATCATTTGAAGTTTACTCTGTGTATTGTGAAGAAAGGATCTAATTTATCCTTTCTAAATGGGTAGCCAGTTGTACTGAGATCTCAAACGTTTATTTTTGTCCTAGTGATTAAAGAAATCACCTCTATGATTTACATATATATATACCGGAGACAGGGTCTCATTCTGTTGCCCATGCTGGAGTGCAGTGGCACCCTTACAGCTTATTGCAACCTTGAACTCCTGGGCTCGAGTGATTCTCTTGCCTCAGCTTCTCAAGTAGCTGGCATTACAGGCTTATGCCACCATGCCTGGTTAATGTTATACTTTGTAGAGACAGGGCTCAAGCTATCCTCCCACCTTGGCCTCCTGAAGTGCTGGGATTACAGGCGTGAGCCACCAGGCCTGGCTATATGCCATATTTCTATATGTTCTTTTTCTATTATATTTCATTTGTTGGTCTGCTTCATGTTTTAGTACAACCTTGTTTTAAGTATAGAGGCTTTGTTGTATATTTTAATTATGTGGTAGGACTAGTCTCTCTCCCCTTCCCCTCAGCTAATCTTCCTTTTCACATTTTTTAGGTATTCTTGCATTTTTTTTCTCTATATTAACTTTATCAACCTGTCTAGCTCCAAAAAAACCAGCTTGTTAGTATTTTTATTGAGATCATGTTAAATTTATAAGTTAACTTAGGGAGAACTGACATTTTGATGATTCAGTATTCTAACCAAGAACAAGGGATATCCTTCCATTTGTTAAAGTCTTCTTTTGTTAAATATATGTTAAGGTAAATATATTAAAAAACTGAACCAGAAATTACTTCCATGAGAGAGGTAAAAAACAAGTAGTTTATTTTGTTTGCTTTCCAATAAAGGAAAGCAACAACTTAAAAACAATAATAACATACTGCTTAATTATCTTTAATTGTGCTGAGGAATTACAGACATCTTGGTCTGCAGCATTCAAGTTTGCTAGACAGCACTTCCTTAAGTGTGCTCTAGATAAATATGAAGGGTAGTTGCTTCTAGGTATAAAAAACCTAGTCACAACAAGGCTTTTTTTGAAGTAGTCTTGGATCCTGTTGAGAACCTGAAAGCTATGGTTTGAAGTGGTCTTGGATCCTGTTGAGAACCTGAAAGCTATGGACTCTTTCCCTCAAAATACATAAGCTTACAATATTTTTTGCAGGGGAGGAGAGGGGGCAGAGACCCCCCTTGAAACCAATACTTAGATACTAGTTTTGAACTCCTACACTGTGGGTTATATATTACAGTCTTACAAACCTAGAGAAGGGTAGGCAATAGCTGGGTTTAGGAACTTTACACATGGACAATAATACATATTATTCATGCCTCCCTATTTCTTTTGAGGGGTTCATAACCTAAATTTGTTGACAAGCAAATTTTAATTTGGTATGTAAAATTTCGCCAAGAAGATCATAGAGTTGTTCCTGTAAAAAAAAAAAGTAGTAGAAAAGAGAATAAGCATCTACCTTCTTCCTCCACTGATGGTCAATCTTCTCAGTTAATTTCATGTTAACAATCTAAACTTTAGATCTGAAAAATGTATACATTGAAAATACAGTAGTTGATGGCATACCCATGCATATTCTGAGCATTAAGGAAAAAGAAGCTGTGTTGTGATTAATCTTCAGGTTTGGAAATCTCGCTCTAAAGCTGAAAATTCCAAGAGACAAAGGCAAGAAGGCAGAAGACTGAATTGCTGCTGATGCCACTAGTATCCTTCAGATTTCCTCAAACACTAAATCTGAATGCTACAGTAAGGGCCAACAGTAAGACACGGGCATGGTGATACTCTGCAGGCTAACCTGGGCACATTCCACTTGATATCACATTCTAAGGACTTGCACAGGATGCCTGCTGGGGAGATAAGGCTGGAGGGGGCAATATGTGTGGACAGATTATAAAAGGGCCTGTTGACCACCACAGAGTTTAGATTCTCCGAGACAAAAGGAACCCTCAAATGGAATGGCATGATAAGATCTGGTTTTTTTGAATTAGTTACTCTGTTGGAGAGTGAAATGGGAGGGTGAAGAGGCCTTCTGAGGCAAGAAGACTTACTCAGGAAGCTGTACAAGAACAATAAAGGCCTTAAAAGGCTGTGCAGGCACAAGATAGGATTAAAAGGATTTGGAGATTGAACCAGGAGGAGGACCCATCAAGGATGACCATAGTTACTTAACAAGGATGTGGGAATGTTGGAACTTGGAGGTCCCTTTCCTTCTAGCCAAATAATCTCCTTCAAAGACATTTTTCCATCTCCTGCCTGACTACAACAGGAGTAAAATGTTCTTCAGTCCCAACTGCCACCACTGTGAAGGCACAGACAAGAAAGAGGAAGGGAAGTAGAAAGTAGACAGTAAACAAAACAGGTACTGATGGTTAGGAGGCTAACCTTGTCACGGTACTCAGTGATTTCTGAGCCATTAGTGGCTTAACCCAGGTTTTTATTGGTCCGAGGCTGGGGCAAGCTTATGCTAGCACTGTGCATTTATGCAGTGCTTTTATTTCCAGTATCTGTACTTCTATTTTCATTCTCCATTTTATTCATCCAATAATAACTTTCTTATTTTCACTGAGTCAACTGGCAGTATGTTCTGGACTATATTAAAACCATTTTCCAAAGTTTTGCCATGGCTCGAGTTTCCAAAATCACCACCACTTCAGCAAATTTGGCCAAGTTTATTTATATTATTTAGTGAGTAACAACTTACAAATGGTAAATGAAGACAGTACAGTAATCTTGAGTGTGTAGCTTGAATTTTTACTTATGTATACATCTGTATAACCACCCTCTAGATAAAATTATACAACATTTTCTGTACTGTATGAGATTCTCTTGTGTACTTTTCAGTCTGTTCCTTGAAAGGTTAATCACTATTCTGACTTCTATAAACATCTTTTCGTTGTGCTTATTCTTAAACTTTGTATAAATGAGTCACACACTAGAACTTGTTTGTGTCTGACTTCTTTCACTCAACATGGTATCTCTATGTGATTTCTCCAACTTGTTGGAGCTGATTTTTTTTTAATGTGCAATATTCCTTTATGTAAATCTATTACAATTTATTTGAGCATTTGGATTGTTTCGTCTTTTAGATATTATGAACAAAGCTGCTGTGAATATAATATACAAATGAGAGAACATAGCACTAATTTCTTTTGAGTATAAAGAATGGAATTGCTGGATCATAAAGCAGATGCATGTTATCTCTAGTAGAAACTCAGTGGTTTTTCAAAACAATTGTATTATTGTGCATGTTCCCCCAGCTATGAATAAGAATTCTACATCCTTGGGCCAGGCACGGTGGCTCATGCCTGTAATCCCAGCACTGTGGGAGGCCGAGGCAGGTGGATCACGAGCTCAGGAGATCGAGACCATCCTAGCTAACACAGTGAAACCCCGTCTCTAATAAAAATAGAAAAGAAAATTAACCAGGTGTGGTGGCACATGCCTGTAGTCCCAGCTAGTTGGAAGGCTGAGGCAAGAGAATCACTTGAATCCAGGAGGCAGAGGCTGCAGTGAGCCAAGATCACGCCACTGCACTCCAGCCTGGGCAACAGAGTGAGACTCCATCTCAAAAAAAAAAAAAAAGAAGAAGAATTCTACATCCTTGAAAACACTTAGGATTGTCAGTCTTTTAAATTTGAGCCTTTCTGGGAGTGGTGGTAGTGGTTTCTTGTTGTGATTTTTAATTTGTATCATCCTGACGAGTCATATAAAGCCCTGGTGAGCTTTGTTTCATTATTTTGACCATTTGGATATCTATCTTTTCCAAGTTTCTGTTCAAGTCTTTGCCCAATTTTTTATTGGGCTGGTTGTCTTTTTCTTAATAATTTGTAGAAATCTTTTTTTTTTTTTGTAATGGTAGTTCCGAATTGTTTGTTAGATATATGTATTGCAAGTATCTTCTAGTCTGGTTTGCAAACATTTATTTATAAGCAAATGTAACATTATGTACTTAACCTAAAGGTTATAAGAAGACTGGGGAAAAAATTCTAAGGTATATTTTGTCGTATTCTTATGCATTAAAGAAGTGAGTCATGTTTCAGATAAACTTTTTTTTAAAAGTATTTAGTTCATTTCAACTAGCCATTTATGAAGCATCTGATCACATCTTCTAAGGATTCCAAGATATGTAAGATAGGTCCTCCCATGAGGTGTTACTGTGGAGAAAGAGAAGCAAGTGGGCAACCAAGACTGCTGTAAGATGTGAAAAGCGGCGTATAACATGCTACAGGAGCAAGGATGAGGGAGAAACCCATTTGGCCTGAGACGGCAGTATTGTAAGAAGGGAAGTCTTTGAAGATGGAGCAAGAGTTTTCATGGTCGTGCAGGCTTTGCGGGAAAAGGGAACATAAGAAACAAATGCCCAGAGGAATGAAAGGGCCATATGCCAAGGAGCAGCGGGGGTCTGTGGTGGTCAGAACATAGGATAGGAGAAAGAAGGAATGATTTGTAATAAAGCAGAAAAAGTCAAGAGAAGATGGGAGAACCTTATTAGCATTGTTAGAACTTCGGACTTTTATCCTGTATGCTAGCCAGACACCTCAGTATTTTCAAATTATGGAAGTAATAAGATCAGGTCTGAATAGATTAAATATGGTTAGAACATGGGTTTTTAATCTTTTCTGGCCTTGAACCCCTTTGGATATCTGATAAAGCCCATGAATCCCTCAGAATATAATTTATATTAGGTTAAATATCATATATTTAATCTTTGTATAAATTAAAATACATAGGAATTAAAAGGAATTCAATAATTTTGAAATACAAAATAGTTCTTAATTGTGATATTTGCTCAATTATTAGTACATTTAAAAGAATCTAGTGGTAGGTCTAATATCATAATTTCAAAGTAATGCATATAAATGATACCTTGAGATATGTGTCAACTTTAATCATGTTATGAAAATATCTAATTTCTGTTGGTGACAGTCACTGGTACTGCGGTTTGTTGCTTATGTTTGTAAGCATAAAGGAAATGCTAAATTTCAGTTGGATGTAAATGAAAATAAAAGCAAACTTTTCTAGAATTCACAAGGTCACAGACCCAGTGAATTCTATGCATATATCCCGAGCTAGAACCCTCTGTAATAAGAAGGACACCCCAGCTGATAGGATAGACTGGAAGAAGGGGTAAGTGAAAGGCAGGGAGGCCAATTAGGAGGCTGTTTCAATGATCCAGATAAGCCTGAATGGAGGCTGTTGTGGTTGGGTAGAGGGCAGTGGCTGGTATTTGGAAATAGAATCCAGGTGTGTATATTGCAGGGTGTGTAGGGGAATGGGTGGGGAAGTGGGAGGGAGGAATGGCTAGAGGAGTTCACTGAGGTTTCTAGCTTGGGTAAGACAGAGGATGGAAGACCAAACCACACCAGCTCTTACCTGGGTTGCAGGAATAACCTACTGTTAGTTAGTTTCCATGTGTCTGCCCCTGCCCCACTATCATGTAATTTCAACAGAGCAGAGTGAACATTTTAAACATAAGTAAGGCCACATAATGTCTCTGCTCAAAGCCCTGCAATGACTAGTCCTTATGATAGTCCCTAAAACCCCATGTAATCTAGGCCTCCATCCCCTCTCCAACCTCGTTTTCTACTGTCTCCCCACCCACATTCATTGAGTTCCAGCTGCAACTGCTTTTCACAAGCATATAAGAGAATGCTCCTGCCTTGAGCCTTTGTGCTGCTGTCCCTTGGCCTGGAACAGTCTTCCTCTAGATAGTCACATACTAACTCCCTTAACTCCTTCATGTCTTTGCTCAAACCTCTTCAAGTCTTTTCTCCCTTAATCTCCTTCCAATGACGCCTACCCTGACAACCCTATCTGGAAATGCCTTTCCCCAAATCCCACTTGCTCTGCTCAATTTTTTCCTGCCTCTCATATCTCATACCATTTATTCATTTATTGTCTCTCTCAGTCCACATAGCAAATATGAGTCCCTGCACACTCATAGGTGCATGAGGACAAGATTCTTTTCGTTCACTGCTCCAAATATCGACAACAGAGACTGGTGCAAAGTAGGTGCTCAATAGATATAGTAAGAATGAATAGGGAGGATTTTAATCACAAAGGAAGAAAAGGCAGGAGAGAAGTAGAAGCTCTCAGGGAAGAAAGAGAATGTTGTTGACTGAATATTGATTTGGAAGGATCTGTGAGTCATCCTGTAGATGTAGACAGCTGGGTAGCCTGGAGGGCAGGAAAGGAATGGTTTATGCTAGAAATGTAGATTTGGAAGCTGATTGGCACAAGGGAGGCAGATGAAGCGTGGACTTGTTCAGAGAGTACTTTAGCCTGAGCAATTTGGTGGTAAAACTAATGTTTAAAAAGTAGTCAAGGCCAGGCATGGTGGCTCACATTTGTAATCCCAGCACTTTAGGAGACCAAGGTGGACAGATTGCTTGAGACCAGGAGTTCAAGACCAGCCTGGCCAATGCTGTGAAACCCCACCTCTACTAAAAACATAGCCAGGCATGGTGATGCACGCCTGTAATCCCAGCTTCTTGGGAGGCCGTGGCATGAGAATTGCCTGAACTCGGGAGGTAGAGGTTGCAGTGAGCCGAGATCACACCACTATACTCCAACCTGGGCCACAGGGTGAGACCCTG
>NW_012121598.1:7999616-8005852 GCF_000951035.1 Colobus angolensis palliatus | reverse complement strand
GTCTCAGACTCCTGACCTCAAGTGATCCACCCGCCTCGGCCTCCCAAAGTGCTGAGATTACAGGGGTGAGCCACTGCACCATGCCCGAAATAGTTTTGTTTCAATCTTTCCATTTGTATGTCTCTTTTTCTGTTTTAGCATATTGACTAAAACTTAAAGTGGCAAAAGATATTCTTGTTCTTGACTTTCAAGGAATGCTTGCTTTGAATGTTTCACTATTAGGTGTGATGCTTACTATAAGGTTTGGTAAATGCTCTGTAAGAGAGTTTTGTGCCAGGCATGGTGGCTCATGTTTGCAATCCCAAGGTTTTGTGAGGACAAAGCATAAGGATCACTTGAGGCCAGGAGTGCAAGGCCAGCCTGGTCAACATAGTAAGACTCCATCTCTTAAAAAAAAGAAAAGGCCCTGTGCTGTAACTCACACCTCAGGAGGCTGAGACAGGAGGATTGCTTGAGTCCAGGAGTTCCAAACTGCAGTGAGTCTGATTAAGCCACTGCACTCCAGCCTGATCAACAGAGTGAGACCCCATCTCTAAGAAGAAAAAGAGAAAGTTTTCAGGCTGGGTGCAGTGGCTTGTGCCTGTAATCCCAGCACTTTGGGGCCAAAGCAGGACAATGGCTTGAGCTCAGGAGTTTGAGACCAGCCTGGGCAATATGGTGAAACCATGTCTCTACAAAAAATACAAAAATTAGCTGGGCATGGTTGTGCGTACCTAAAATCACAGTTACTCAGGAGGCTGAGGCAGGAGGGTTGCCTGAGCCTGGGAAGCAGAGGTTGCAGTGAGCAGGGATCACGCCACTGCACTCCAGCCTGGGTGATGGAGCAAAACCTTGTGTCAAAAGTTGTCCTGTCTTCTTAGTTCTCAAAAACATTTTAATAGGAATGAACATTAAATTTTGTCAAGTGTAGATTTTGGCATAAAACAATCATTTGCTTTCTATTTTCTTCACTCAGATAGTATGGCAATTTGTATTAATACATTTTATAATTTTGAAGCAGTCCTACATTCCTAGGATAAACTCTTGGTCATGATGTAATATTCCTTTAATACACTGCTGGATTCTGTGCCGATATTTTGTATTTTTCTTTCTATGTTTATAGTTGAGATTTATTTCTTATGTTTTTGGGGGGAGGGAGGACTACTTTTCATTTTGGTTTATTAGGATTCTGTTGATCTAAAATGAAATGGGAGACTTTTTATCCTTTTCCTTTGCTCTGGTCAGCTTATTAAAAAAAAAAAAGGCAAGATCTGCTCTTTGATGGTTTAGTAGAACTTTCTCAAACTCTTCTGGGCCTGGTATCTCTTCTTGGAGTGGATCTTTGACTCATTTTTCAATTTCCTTTTCTTTTCTTATTTATTTATTTTTGACACAGGTCTTGCTCTGTCTCCTAGGTTGGAGTACAGTGGCATGATTAAGTCTCACTGCAGCCTTGACCACCTGGGCTCAAGTGATCCTCCCACCTCAGCCTCCTGAGTAGCTGGGACTACAGGTATGCACCACCATGCCTGGCTAATTTTTTAACTTGTTGTAGAGACGGAGTCTCACTATATTGCCTAGGCTGGTCTTGAAACCCTGGGCTCAAGCTACTCTCCTGCCTCAGCCTCCCAAATCTTTTCAGTTTCTTAGATGATTATCAATCTATTTGGGTTCTCTACCTATTCTTGATTCCATTTAATAGTTTATAGTTTCTTTAAGGCCATCTATTCATTTTAGTTTTCAAATTTGAATGTAAAAAATTACATATAAACCTGATAATTAAAAGTTACCTGCTGTAGCCACAGTTATCTTTCTAATTTCCAATGTTGTTTGTGTTCCCAGAGAGTTGCAGACATTTAAACTGCAGCCTATTTAATTGAAGACAAGAAGAGAATTTCCAGAGCAGTGCTATAGCAACCAATGAGACTAAGTCTTGTAAAGCAATTAGAAGTTCAGGTGTTTAGGGATTTGGGTATCTTGGAAAGAAAGCCTAAAATGTTTGAATGATAAAACATAAGACCATTTTTAGTCTCTTGATGCTCCACTAAAATAATAACTAAAGAGTCCTAGATAGATAAGCAGAGATTGACTAGGTAAAAAAAAGAAAGCCCTAGAAACTCAGAAGCATTTAACAAGGCTCCCTCAACTCTCCACTCCCCCTGGGCCATCTTATCTCTACTGGGAAAGACATTCATTCTTAATTTTAGTTGGTCTAAGAAATGTAACATTAAAATCCTTTGCTTGACTATTAAGTTACCAGCAGGATCATCACAGAATGCATCAATGTCAATTCCTTGACATTTCAATTTCACCAAGCCTCAGATTCTATCTTCTCCATTTTTCTTCATCTAGTTTAATGAATCACCTGTATCTTTATTTTCAGTCTGTTATCTTGGGCAATCCATGCCATTAATTTTCAGTTTATCTTTTACTTAGGATGAGGAAAAATGGCCAACATTTTTATTTCCAGGATTCACTCCATTTACAGGTGGCACATTACTACTGTTGCAAAATGCTAGCATATCAATGTCATCATTTTCTCCTCTTCTGTTGGATTCTGCAAGTCTCATCTTGTTACAGTACTATACTTCTGGCTCTACATAAGGGCTATGTTCTACTTAACAGTTTATGGTTTTATCAACCTTCTTTCTGTTGTTCACTTTGTTTCAGATGTGCTAAATTTTAGAAAGCTCTGAACTAAGCTGTACTTTGATATAAATATCCTTAGATTAAAATGTTAACACATGGGTTTTAATGTTACATCCTTATTCATGTAATATATTCGGAAACCATGAATATTTAAAATGAAAGCAAACAAATGTAGATCACATGCTTCTGATATACATTAAGTTTATGTTTCTCTGTATGTATTAAGACCCAAGGAGTCTAAATATTCCAGACTAGACCATAGCACAATCCAGGCAGAAGTCATGTCAATCTTGTTCACTACTAAATTCCTAATGCTAGTATATGTCTGGCACATAGTAGGTTATCAGTACTTATTATTGATTTAATAAGTAACTGACATAGATATAGGGAATCTAATTCAATAACACATTAACTTCTTCACTCATGATTTGAAAGTGATATAAAATTGTATTAGATATTTTCAAGTTTCAAGTATCAGAGATGTTCAGGTTGCCTTTGTTACAAACTTGTTTATTGCAAAGATTCACGGAGCCTTAAAAGGAACACAAAAAAATCTCAACAGGTATACAGTCAAGTTTCACAGAAAAATGGACCATCATTGCCATCATTCAGGACTGGCAGTACCTCCAGCAGCCTAACTATAGCTTTTGGCTTAGGAGTACTTGGTATCCACTCAGAACCCTCTGTTGTTCCTTTCTCCATTGCTTATTGTTAGGGAGGCTTCTGTGTCTGCTCCAGCTGGCACTAACTCTGCATGTCTGATGCACATCACTACCCTCCCATCAGCACCATCATAAAGAACATGATTGGCCAATCACTAACCATTAGAATGTACTTCTTCCGTTGGGCTCAGTTCTCTAGCACTGAGCAACTTTGTAGGCTGCTTGCCAGCCTATAGAGTGTTGCCTTCAGGTCAGGTATTGATTGCTGGTTCAGCCACTTCTGGCCAGGGGAGTTAGGGTCACATGGCCAAAAGGGAGCCACAAATGAGGCAGGTACACTGAGGCACTTTTCATGGCCTAGTGCTACCTTACTATTAAAGGCAATAACCAGGGGCTGTCTTGTGTCAATAGCTAATCATCCAAATAGCTATACTGATTTTATTTCATATTCATGTTTCCATGTCTTCATAACATCTTTGCTATGTGGATTTCATTGGCTAGACAAGACATCAATACCCAGTCACGTTTCCAAGAATCATGGTACATTCTGATGAAGAGACAGAAATGAGCCATGATTTACTGAGAGGAAAATGTCATGTATATAGCACACTGCAAAGAAATTCAATACATGTATATTTTTGAATAACAGCTAGGGACATTTTTTAGTTTTTCTCATGTGACTGCCTATAAATCAAACATTTCTGAAGTATATTACTCTCAGAAAAACAATTTCTGCAAAATCTCTGCATGTTGGATTTTGCTGGCACACGTCGAGATCATGGACAATGTTTTTTGGGGGGATATAGTACAAACAATGTTGAATTCCCAAAATATGTGCCTGGGCTAAAGCTACTAACTATTCTCAGAATTATACCATAATGACCTGGTATGAAGTAAGCATTTGATTCAAAGCAATGCCACTGTGAATTTCTCAACTGTGGGTTATTTTCTGAATACACAGTGAGTTCAAATGGGCCCAGGCTACCTTTCTCCATCTGTAAAGAGTTTCAAAATTGTTCCTTCTCTTTTGGGTGACATGATTGCTAGATCAAAAAGATATTTCTCAGTTCTTGTCTTATTTGACTTTTCCACAACAGCCGACATAGCTAAACACCCTTTCCTTCCTGATAGACCATGACACCAATATGTTCATCTACTCCCATGCAGCAGCCACCGTTTACAGGCTGATGGCTTCTGAGTACTATACCTTCAAATGAGACCTCATCCTGAAGTCCCAGAGCAGAATCTTTTTCTGTCTCCAGAATATCTGTCTAGATGCTATGGGTTTTTCAAACAAAATGCATCTGAAACTAAGTTCTTTTGGTCCTTTTCTCCCCCACCCCCATCTCTCAGTGGCCAATCTGATCTTTCTGTTGTATTTCCTATCTTAAAGTACATGGTGACCTACCAACTATTCTGAGGAGGATGGATGACTGACCTCTCTTTCCCTACAGCCAGTCACCACCAGAGTTCTATCAATTCTACCTCCTAAAACTCTGTCCAGTCCGTCTTCTCTGCTCCATCCTGCTGCCATTGCTTTAGTTCACATTTACATGAGCTTGAGGTTGGATCACCGGAATAACTTCTTTGCTACCACCTCCCCCACCATTCTCTTCCCATCTCCATCTTCTGTTGTTGAAGCAATCTTTCTGAAACAATCTATTTGTTAACCTTTTAGAGCTTTCTGTCATCTACAAGAAATTCCAGATTCGCTACTATAGTTACTTTGGTTTGCTGTTGCTGCAACAATGATGCATAACAAACCCTTCCAGAAATTAGCAACTTTAAACAATAACTTATTCTTACGAATCTATGGGTTAGCCATGATGGTTCTGCTAATCAAAGTTGGGTTGATGTGTGAGTCAGCTCCAGTCCCTTCCATGTGTCTTATTCTCCTGGGAACAGCAGGTTAGCCCAGGCATCTGCTTTTCATGGTAATGGCAGAGACAACAACAGAGGAAATAGGCAAGGTTTCTTAAGATTTAGCTCAGAGCTAGTATACTGTCCCTTCAGCCTTATTCTCTTCATAGAGCAATTTATGTGGCTGAACCAAGAGCTGGGACATATACTCTGACCTATTAGTGAGAGGGACTACAGTTACCTGCCAAAGTAATGGATGTGGGGAGGAATGAAGACTGGGGCTAATGCCAAAAACACACACACACACACACACACACACACACACACTCAGCTGAGGGATTAAGTGGACCATATAAAGAGATTCACATGAAACATTACAGAATTCTATGTTGTATATTTGGAGAAAATGTATAAAAATGCAAAGCAGTCACACCTTATGGTGCACTTAACCCATTAATTTAGAGAACTTGAGCAAAAGAGAAGAGAGAGTGAGGTATCAGAACAATTTAAGTAGTTCAGACATACATATCTGCCATTCCACTCAACTATTGTCTTCTACATAAGTATGAGAGGCAAGGCTAGAAGTGGTTTTTCTATTAAGTTGGTGTTAGTTTTTATGTGTCTTTCTTAGAGTAAGCATTTCACTGTGCCAAGTGTAATTCTAGTATTCCACATAAATTTTTGGAATTAATTTGTTAAATTCCATTAGAAAATATTTTGGAAATCTTGACTGAGATTACGTTGACTTTATGGATTGAGAAAGGACAGACAAGATCTGTCTTCCAATTTATTTAGATCTTGTATGCTATTTTTCACGGGTCTTTAATGTTTTTTAATTAGATTTATTTCTAAGTGATAGTATGGTTTTGTTTTTGTGAATGGACCCCATCCCTTAACATTTTCTACCCAGTGGTGATATACTAGAAGCTGTTAATTTGTAAAATGTTGATCATATATCCAACCACAGTACTAAATTCTATTAGTTCTGCTAATTTAACTATATTCTCCAAAATAGTTTTGTTTTGTTTTGTTTTTGGTTTTTTTTGTTTTGAGACAGAGTCTTGCTCTGTCACCCAGGCTGGAGTG
>NW_012121598.1:7984289-7999566 GCF_000951035.1 Colobus angolensis palliatus | reverse complement strand
AGAGGGACTACAGTTACCTGCCAAAGTAATGGATGTGGGGAGGAATGAAGACTGGGGCTAATGCCAAAAACACACACACACACACACACACACACACACACACACACACAAGCAAAACCTCTCTCTAATGCTGTACCTATTGCTTATGTTTAACCTCCTTGAAACTGACCTTCCAAAATGGCATCTTGATATGTTCTAACAAGCCTCAGTGACATGCTGTTTCATCTGTGAAGAATAGCTTCCACCATCCTACCCCGCTTTGCCTGTCAACCTCACTCTTTATTCTCCAAAATATAGCTAATATGTTCTTTTCTTTCCTTAGCAGCCCCCTCTCCTAGACAGAATTAACTTTTCCTTCTTTTTGCCACGTGTTTTCCCTATGCACGAATGTTTTTGCTGTTACCAAACGAAATTGCAATTATTTATTGACATGACTGTCTCCCTTCTAGATTGATAGAGCTTTTTGGGGTAAACACTTGCTTTTCTAGTCTCTGTATTTCTAGGGCCCAGCAAAGTATTTGGCATACAAAGTTCAATGAATACAAAATTGAATTAAACGTATATTATACAGAAATGACATTTTGGAAATAAAGACCAATTATTTTGAATTGCAGGTAAAGAATTTGCCTGTGCAATTTGAAATAAGAGGGCTAATGTTCTCTTTTCTCTGAAGCATGGCAGCATGAAATTATTGAGAGCCAGGCATAGCAGAGCTTGCCTTTAACCATGGCTACTAGGGAGGCTGAGGTAGGAGGACTGATTGAGCTCCCAGGAGTTAGAGACCAGTCTGGGAAACACTGCAAGACCCCATCTGAAAATGCAAAAGGAAAACTGAGATATATACAATCAGCAAATAAAGGAATAGCTCCTAGAATTCTCTATACCTAATTGAGCTTTGGGGTTCTGATAGAAGCAACAGAAACTGGATTTATCAAAAAGGTACTACAGGTTGTTTTATCATGCTCTATCTACTACATGTGAAGAATTTAGTCTCAATTATGAGTTTTCCCATTTGTGAAAAGGGGTTAGGGAATTTCTGTAGTTTTTATGCATTCTTACAAATCTTTTTCTTTTTTAAATTGAGACAGTAACCGTAGAAAATATTTCTCTTACAAATCTTTTTGAAGGGTAGAACTCTATTCAAAAATGCTTTTCTGAAATACCTGATCAGTTTATATTGCACATTTTGAAATGGAGATCACTGTTGCTGTTTATATCTACTTTTCAAGTCCAATGTATGAAATCTTTTTAACCATGAAAAGTACTATTGTGGAATTCTCATTAGGATGCAATGAACTGATATATTCTGATGACAAGATGTAAAGGATCAGTAACTTCATTTATAAGAAACAATATCTCTACCAGCTCATGAAGAGTGAAGCTGCTTAGAGTGAAGTCTGCCCATCACTGCTTCTGAAAATAGCTCACACTGTTTGGGTAGGTAGTTCTGTGTGTGACCCTCTAATAAGTATGAAGAGAAAATTAATTTCTATGAAAACTCTACTGAACCTAAAGTGGGTGCCGTGGCTCATTTCTGTAATCCCGTGGGAGGCTGAGGTGGGAAGTTCACTTGAGTGAGTCCAGGAGTTTGAGACCAGCCTGGGCAACATAGCGAGAACTCCTCTGCCCTACCCTGGCAAATAAGTTAAAAAATGAGCAGGCACAGTGGTGGGCGGCTATAGGCCTACCTCCTCCAGAGGCTGAGGCAGAAGGATAATTTGCCCACAGGAGTCTAAGGTTACAATGAGCTAAGATACTCCACTGCACTCCAGCCTAGGTGAGAGAGTGAGACCCTGTCTCTAAAAAACAAACACCTATAATCCCAGCACTTTGTGAGGCCAAGGCCAGGCAGATCACTTGAGCCCAGCAGTTCAAGACCAGCCTGGGCAACATGGCAAAACTCCTTTTCAACAAAGTATATAAAAATTAGCTGGGTGTGGTGGCATGTACCTTTAGTCCCAGCTACTCAGGAGGCCGAGACAGGAGGATCATTTAAGCCTGGAAGGCAGAGGTTGCAGCAAGCCAAGATCATACCACTGCACTCCAGCCTGGGCAACAGAACAAGACCCTGTCTTAGAAGAAAAAAAAACAAAAACAAAAACAAAAACAAAACTCTACTGAATCTAGCCTGTTTTCAGAAGGGTTGTTCACCATTGTTCCTACTATATCTAGATTGTGCCCTTACCATTTTGTGATGCATTCAAGTATCATTAGGGTGCACTGAACCCTTGATAAGATAAGGGCAATTAAATGCCACATGACACATTAAAAAAAGAAAGAAAAAGAAAAGATTAGGGCAAGGAGCAAGTTTCCTTAGCCCAGAATTTGTACCACTAAAAGGCATCACTTGGTTGAGGAACATGGCTGATTTTCAAATGACTTCTGAGATGCTGGGTAAGCCACTGAGTCCCACAGCAAATAGAAATATTATGTAAGCTACATATGTAACTTTAAATTTTCCATTAGCCACATTTTGAAAAATTAAAAATAAACCCAACATATTTCAAGTACTACCATTTCAACATGTGATCAATATTTTAAAAGTATCAATAGGGATATTATACATTTTTTTCACACTGTCTTTGAAATCTGCTATATATTTTATACTCACAGCACATTTCAATTTGTAGGTTCAGTTCTCATTAGAAATACCTGATGTGGAGCTAGGCACGGTGGCTCCTGCCTACAATCACAACACTTTGGGAGGCTGAGGCAGGAGCTCTGCTTGAGCTAGGATCATACCACTGCACTCTAGCCCGAGTAACAGAGCAAGACCCTGTCTCTTGGAAGAACTTTAAAAATTTGGGAAAAAAAAAAAAGAAAAGAAAACCTGATCTGTATTTAGATTTCCTAAAATTTGCAGTTAAAAAATTAGATTCACTTCTTGGCCTTTTGGCTAAGATCAAGTGTAAAAAAAATTAGATGCATATACTCAGTTGTTCCAAGCATACTTAGCTTTAAAAATGAGTTCAATTATTGAAAATTTGTTTGTTTGTTTTTAGAGACAGGATCTGCAGTGTTGCCTAGGTTGGAGAGCAGGGGCACAATCATAGCTCACTGCAGTCTTGAACTCCTGGGCTCAAGTGATCCTCCTGCCTCAGCTTCCTGAGTAGCTAGGACTACAGGCTCATGCCATCATGCCTGGCTAACTTTCTAACTTTTTTATAGAGACAGTGGTCTCCCTATGTTGCCCGGGATGGTCTCAAATTCCTGACCTCAAGCAAGCCTCCCACCTGGGCCTCCGAAAGTGCCAGAATTACAGCCATGAGCTACCATGCCCAGCTGAAAAGTTATATTTAAATTAATTAAAATTAACAATTCAGTTTCTCAGTTTCACTAGTCACATTTCAAGCACTGAATAACCACAGATGACTGTAGTTACTGTATAGGCCAGGGCAGTTCTAGAGAATAGTGACAGCCTTGGATCTTCAATAATCACTTGAATCTTTGTGCCTAGGCTGGTGCCATTCAACAAGGAAAGACAAAGGAATTGGAAGTCAGTCCATCTGCCCTTAAAATATAAAAGGAATATGCGGTTTTAAGATCATAAATATGTGTTCAGAAAAAAGACAGATGGTGTGTGTGAGTGTATGGGTTCTAAAAGACATTGTGAGGTGAGACTTTGGGCCCTGAAAGTCCAGAAGGGTTTCCATAGTAGTTGGGGGTGGGGATCTCATGTAGGGCAGAAGCCCAGTGTCAGGAAGGTGCAGGGTTTGGGTGGAAAATGAAACTAAGAGACCTGTAACAAATAGTGGGTAAGAACATATGCTCTCAAGTCATGCTCACTAGGTATGAATCCTGACTCTGCTACTGCCTAACTGCTTAAACTTGAGCAAATTATTTAACTTGCCCTTTCCTGTTTATTTGGTTATAAAATAGGGATATTTCATAGGGATGTTGTATTAAATGGACTAATAAATATATAAATCATTCAGAATAGTGCTTATGACTTAAGTACTAAAGAAATTTCAGCAGGTATTATCTGAGGATGACTATTTGCTCTTTGGGGTGTACACATAACAAACCAACCAGAGCTATTTGATTTAGAACTTATATCTTAAAGCACTAAGCCTAAGTGTATAGCAACCAATTTAAATTCTAAATGCAGAACCATTTCTCACATTTCTGAGCCATAGTTTACCCACTTGAAAATTTTGAAATTATTTAACTTATTTCAGAATATTGTAGTAGAAATTAAATGAGTGTATTCAGGAAGCAGCTGCCTTCTACTTACTAAGTATAGCTTTGGGAAAGTTACTTGTTTCTCTGAGCCTCAATTTCCTAATCTGAGAACTATGTTTCTCTGAGCCTCAATTTCCTAATCTGAGAAATAGGAAATATTTTATATATATTTTATATATAAAAACTTTCGTGACAGTTACTGTCACGAAAAGTGGCCACTATTATTCTTTAAAAAGACATTAAGTCTTGGTGGCTTAGAGACCTCCAGAAGCTCAGCAAAATGGTCAGATTAATTAAAGGTTTATCCACCTTGAAGTTTAGAGGCCCTTGTATTTCTAAGCCCTAAGACACTTATGCAGGCTGGGACCAGAAAGAATATATTTTTACTTCCTTATACCTGTGGTTTTAGAGGGTAGACAAACAGGAACCTCAAAAAAGAATAAGCCAGACAACCAACATATGTGAAGGTAGAGGGTTGTTTACAGAAGCCAATGCCTTAGCAATGACTCCATGATTTTTCTCTCTTAGAAATTAACTGTACTGAATTTAAGTGGATAATGAGAAACAATTTAGATATGGAAAAGATAGCTTGCATTTCATCTTGTTTCAACAAGTACTAAAAGTACACAGTTTGTTTTTTTAACTTGGCAAGAACAGATTTATTTATACATTTTAATTCTACTCATCTTTATTTCTACAATATTTCACGGTAAATAAGATGTACTGATTACCATCTTTAAAATAATGTATCTTCATTTGATTCCCAACCACTTATTCATGATTATCCTCTAGCTGTGGGTCATAGAGTTGTTCTTTTAAGATACTAGAGAGATCTTAACATTTTTCACTCATTTACTGTAACTTTCACAGAGTTAAAGATCTTCATGTTTGAGTAACCAATCAGAACCTCCATTCTCTTTCTTAGTCACATGGTCATCTTCCCTGTGTGTCTTCTGCCTTCAAACCTCTCCTTCTTATCAGGACACTAGTCAACGGATTTGGGATCTACCCTAATGATCCACCTCACTTTAACTTCATTACTGTACATATCTAAGTTCACATTCACAGATGGGGGATGGGAGTAGGACTGCAACATATCTCTCTTTTTTTTTTTTTTTTTTGAGGGGAGAACACATTTCAACCCACAATCGGTTGCTACTATTATGAGACAACATATAATGTATACATTGCCTCAAAAGTATAATGAAAATGTATCATTTACAAATGAAATTTGTGCTACCCACCAATTTCTCACCTTTAGCTTTATCCCACTAGGGAGAAAATGCCAGCCAGTATTAGACGTGCAGAATATAGGCATGCACAAGAAAAGCGTATTAGAGAATACAAAGGTTAACACTGAGCTCCTACCTTATATCCAGTTCTTTGCTAAGTGCTAGGGATACAAGAAAGAAAAAGGTACCAATCCCTGCTCTGGGGGAGCTCATCCTGGTAGCCTGGACTAGTTCCATGACTTTGGTCATAGTAACAGCCTTGTATTCATAAAGTGAGCAAACCAGTTATCCTCATCACCTTAATAAGTAAAAGAACTTAGAGACAGTCATTACAGATTGATCATACACCGCCCATTTCAACAAAACCTGTAAAAGTTGAGGGGAAGAAGATGAGTTGCTGAAGATGAATTAACGTTTTTTGAAGTTAGTTACTCATATATGGCTTTGGAACCCTAGGGGAAAGCAAAATGGAAAGCAAATCAGATGAAAAGAGGGTAAAGTTCTTGCCAGCTATCTTGATTCCCTTGCTTACCCTTACCCTTCACCAACATTTGTTCTGCTTACGTGCTCTGAGGTGTGAACAAAGCACCTTAGAGTGAATTGCCATTTCAAGGCATTATTGCCAAACACTCTGAACATGTGTTACATAATAATAGGATAAAAGAAAGCAATAACTATTGTCAGAGTCTAAACACCTCAATTTTGTTTTTTTTATTATACTTTAAGTTCTAGGGTACATGTGCATAACGTGCAGGTTTGTTACATATGTATACTTGTGTCATGTTGGTGTGCTGCACCCATCAACTCGTCAGCACCTATCAATTCATCATTTATATCATGTATAACTCCCAATGCAATCCCTCCCCCCTCCTCCCTCCCCATGATAGGCCCCAGTGTGTGATGTTCCCCTTCCCGAGTCCAAATGATCTCATTGTTCACTTCCCACCTATGAGTGAGAACATGCGGTGTTCGGTTTTCTGTTCTTGTGATAGTTTGCTAAGAATGATGGTTTCCAGCTGCATCCATGTCCCTACAAAGGACGCAAACTCATCCTTTTTTATGGCAGCATAGTATTCCATGGTGTATATGTGCCACATTTTCTTAATCCAGTCTGTCACTGATGGACATTTGGGTTGATTCCAAGTCTTTGCTATTGTGAATAGTGCCGCAATAAACATACGTGTGCATGTGTCTTTATAGCAGCATGATTTATAATTCTTTGGGTATATACCCAGTAGTGGGATGGCTGGGTCATATGGTACATCTAGTTCTAGATCCTTGAGGAATTGCCATAATGGTTGTTTTCCATAATGGTTGAACTAGTTTACAATCCCACCAACAGTGTAAAAGTGTTCCTGTTTCTCCACATCCTCTCCAACACCTGTTGTTTCCTGACTTTTGAATGATTGCCATTCTAACTGTAAACACCTCAATTTTATAGGTGGAACAAAGATTTTAGAATATGACTTGATTAGGGTTATGTAACTGTAATAGTACTGTAAGCTCCTTGAGAGTAGTGACCCTATCTGGTTTTGGTGACGTTTATATTCTCAGAGAGTTGTATGTGCCTACCAGGTAGTATTCAGTAAATGCATATTATGGAATGAAACAATTTGAATAATGAGTCAGAAATACACCTTTTAAATACTTTTTCTACTGCAATAATGATTTCAGATTTTTGAAAAGGTTTAAGATTCTAAAGTTAAAAAGAGACTTCAGGTTAGTCTAACAAATGTTGACATCATCATTTACCCATGTGCTGTTAAAAAATTATTTAAGAGAGAATAGTTTGTGCTACAGACTAATAGTCTTGGCTTCTGCTCTCAACATTTCCTGGTCTTTTTACCTCTTTTGCATTAGATAGAGGAAGAAAGAAGCTAAACCAGATTTTACTGCCTGTTCACCCAGTAAGCCTTTTACAATAGCTGTTATTTGGTCCCAGCTGTTGTGCTAAATTTAGGTTTTTGGCTTATCTGTAACTGTTCTGTCTCCCATTACCAAGGTTAATTGCAAAGTGATTGTAGAACAAGTAAAACTTCAGTTCATTTTTTAAAAACTACATAATACAGTATTCAATAATAGCAAAGTCAAATCCACTGGGATTTAATATTTGTAGCATTTTATAGATTAAAGAACTGTTGCCATTTGTCAGTTTCATCTTCATGATGCCAGAACATTTCAGAGAAAATGAAATGTTACCCTCCTGAATGTTCTCTCTGCTCTGATTAGATACAATCGTGGAGTTAAGGTTAACAATTTCAGTTGTACATGTTATTTTACTGTACATATCTAAGCAGTAGAAAATGTTACTTTTTAAATATTTCATGCTTTTTTCATAAGAACTTTATCTGAGGCCCCCCCAAAAATAGAACTGTCAATCTTGCACTATATAAAACTCTTCTGATGTGAAAATAATAGGCTCATTGTAAAAAAAAAAATTTAAAACAGAAAGGCACAAATAAAATCGCCTTAGACTTGTCCTAGTACTTTCCTGTTGTGATCCTTTTATGCAAAATTATATCTAAAAAAAACTTTTTTCTAATGAAACCAAAGAGCCTTGCAAATTTTTACTTGTCTCCATTTGGGCTCATGCCCCAGATGTACTTTGTCTACAGACTGAGTAGCTAATAGCTGCAGCGCTTGTTAAGATTGTGTTTTTTTAAGTACAGCAGATTCTTGTCATCTGTTTGTGTTTAAATGACGACAACATCACAACACGAAATGTCATCATGTCACATTGCTATAGCACAACAAAATTACAGCTCCCCAACAATAACATGCTGTCAAAGTGTCCTCCTGCCCATGAGTCAGTGTTTTAGAAGTTATGAAGATTATTTTTAGCACAGCCAGTGCCTTGGAAGCTTGGGTTCTGAATCCTACTAAAATCCTTAATGATTTGGGAAAATCTAGGGTGGGGGTGGGCTTCCTGTTCTTAAATTATCCCACTCCCTGACCCGCATAGCTGCCCATCCTCCTGTCCCGGCCACATTAAACCCGGGTTCCATTATGCGCTGCAATCCACTTGGGGCTCGATCACAACTCTGCGCCAGCATCCCGTGTGGAGGAGGAGGAGGAGACTATAATTATCCTCCACGTCTGGGGCAGGCCCTTGGATGACATCTCCCCAGTTACCCTGCGCTCTAATAGCGCAGCTCCGATTCCTAGTCTCAGAATCCAGGCACGCCTCGGCTGGCTGGGGGAGCAGCCGAAGTGCCTGGGACCTCTCAGGCTTTCCGTATTCCGCCGGTGCCTCCCGGCCGCCATCTCCGGCGCCGTCGCACCCGCCGGGCACCTGCACCGAAAACCCGGTCCCAAACTAGCGCCCCGGGGCGAGCGGCGGCATTGCCATAGCAACCGGGCGCCAGGGCCGCGGAGGCCGCCGGGGAGGAAGTGACGAGCGGGGTGGGTTGGCTGTTGTTGGGACACGTGACCCAGGCAGTGTTTTGACAGGGCAAACAGCAGAGAAAGAACTGGCCGAGCGAGGGGGACGGGGAGCCCGGGCGCCAGAGCTAGAGACTGCGGGCGGGCAAGGAGCTGGCAGAAGCTCTGGGCAAGAGGGCTGGCTGGAGATACGGGCGGGGGAAGCCCGGGGGCCGCGGGGCTCCGGTGCCAGTCAGGCAGGGCGAGGGGCTGAGCGTAGGGAGCGGAGCGAGGCGGTGGCTGAGGCACGGGTGGATGGCCACAGGGGCGCCGGGGAGCCGCTTCGGGCTGGTCGTCTCGGGTCCCCACGGTCCCCTGAGGCAGCCCCTGGGGCCGCTGCGCTCCACACTCCGCTCCCGCCGGCCCTGCGCCTCTCGGAGCCTGAGGTCTGAGGTGGGAGTGTGATGTGAGCCGCTGGGCGAGCGGTGGAGAGAAGTGCCAAGAGGAGGCGGGATTGGGACGAGAGAGGAGAGCGAGTTAGACAGCAGAGGTCGGCCGAGGGAGCCGAGGAGCCGGCCAGCCCGAGAGCGCCATGAAAACAACTCTCCGGCAGGGAGAGGGGCAGGCGCGGCGCTCGGTGCGGCGGGGCTGAAGGAAATCCGGGGCCGCGGCGGGACGGAAGGGGCTGCGCAGAGCAGGGGGCAAGCCCCCGGCTGTAAACACCTCCCCCGGAGCCGGCCGCGGAGGACTGGTTGGGAGTTGGTAGGGTCGCCCCGGGACAGCCCGGAAGAGTTCGTTTGGGGCTGGGGGCTGGGCAGGAGGAGGTGACTCGGGTTTCTGTGTAAACTTGGCCGCGGTTGCCGCAGGAAGGCTAGCCAGAGGGTAATTACACAGGTGAGGCCCGGCGGGGCGGGCGGAGCGCTCGGGAGGCGCAGGGGACTGGAAGAGTTGGCTGCGCCCAGGCACCAGGTGGAAGAATTTCCATACCAGCCCTGCGGAGGTGCCCCTGTCCCCAGAGGCGTTTTTGTACGAAGGGGTTAGTTTGTGTTGCTCGAATCTTTTTCTTCTTCTTGCCTGTACCTCCAGGTTATAAATAGATCCTGCTTTGGTTCAGAGACTGTGTGTCAGAGAAGGACACATTGGCCTGAAGAGCACAGAGGCAGGGAAGAGGGTGCTCGATCCGGAGGAGATGGGGGAGGCGGTGCAGAGAGAGTTTTGCTTTTTTCAGACCAGCCGAGGGTGCTGTCACCGCAGTTGGTGCCAGGAAGAGGCCTAACTTAACAGTAGTTTACTTGCAAGGTCCGGGTATTAGAATAGGGCCAGATTAATTTTATTTTTATCTCTTTCAGCATTTTGAAAACGAAGCAGAAGTCGTAGAATCAGCGGCGAGCCTGTTGAAAGAACCCACACGTGCATTTCACAGCACTCTGGGTGAAAATTGGATGTGAAAATGAAGCCAGACCGAGGTAAATTATTTAAGTAGGGCTTGTTCCCCCACCCCCTTCTTTTCTATGCCTCAATTTAGAAGTGTTAACCTAATTCTGCAGTAGGATCAACTATTTCTGTATCATATGTGATTATCTGTTTTTGTGACAGATTCCAGCTGGTGAGGTAGAGAAAGGCATATGGAAGAGAAGGTTAAGCTTTTTTAACAAAAGTACTTCCGAAACAGTAGCTTCAAGAGAGATTCTAGTGTATCTCAAAATGAAAGTAAAGAACGATATTTGTATCTGTTGCCACAATACAGGTATTTTAGAGTTGTACTTGCTCGTTTTTAGGCAGTCAATTAACTTCAGCTTTCAAGAAGTTCATAAGCTTTTAAAACTTGAATGTGAACTTGATAAAATGAAGAGAAAACTTAAGATTTTGGGTTGATAAGTATTATTTTATTACTACTTTGATTAGTTGATTTTTGTGCTTTAAGCAAACTCTAAAAGTTTGCAGAGTACTCCAGTATTCAGTATACCAGCATATGGACAGTTTGGGCCCACTGAAATCCCTAGTGATAAGTAAATGTCACTTCCTTTTTAAATCTGTATTTTCAGGATTTGTAAGAATATTATATACACTGTTTTTCAAGGATTTCAAGGTAATTGTTTAATCAGTCTTCTGATTAATGGCAAGAACCAATTTTAGAAAATGTTAATATAATAGTGGTTAGTAGTGAGAGCTTTTCAGTCAGATATGAGTTTGATTCCAAGGAACACTGTGAAGTGGGGATTATTTTATTTGGTAGGGGGCTGGACTAGATGACAGATTTCCTTCCAAATCCAAGTCTTTAGGATTGCAAATATTAATTTATCCAACGAATTAGATGCTTATTTTAAAATTTATATATATTAAACTGGTTATTTTTCCATATATTTTTTCAAAGTGATTAGACAAATTCCCTGGGTAAAATAGGTCTATTGAAATGCACCAGAAGGAGTTTTGGAGAAAACTGTACTTAATTTAGTGAGTTAAATTAGTTTTAGGTGTTGGCTGTGATATACAATTAGGCAGCAGCTATGTGTGTATCAAGTATTAGTAAGTGTATTGCTCCTGAGCAGGTTCCTTGTGTAGAATATACCAAGTTTAGATTTTTAGATTACATCAATGACTTTGGAAAAATGGCACCAAGGTTAGTAATTGAATCTCAGAATAAACAAGCAAATAAAATCAAAGTCACTAGTTATTTTGAATTGTTTTGAAAAGTTGCTTTACAGTCACAAGCAGTTTTAAAAATAGTATTTGCCGCCAAAACTAGTGTTAAACACAATAAAATGTTTAGTTATGTACTGATACAGATTTTTAGGGAAAACAAATTTATTCATCAAGATTTCCAAAGTTTTCACCTTAAAAATTGTAGCTTTCTTTAGCATTTCTCAGGTAAAAATGATGGGATTGTGAGTTTAGTATTGTGATTATCTTCCATAATAATAACATAAACCTTTAGACCCATGGCTTTTTTTGTCTTTTACTAAGACCAGTGTAAGTAATCTTTTACTTAGCAAACTAGTAAAGAAATATTGAACTAAGCTTTTCACAAATGTACTTACCCTTACTGTGCGCAATGTAGTGTTATATTTTCTATTCTGTTTCACATTTTGAAAAATTGCTGTCACCACCCATTGAATTGATTTCTTCACCAATTAATGGGTCATGATGACCTGCAATTTGAAAGGCACAGTTATGGACAACTCTTAACAAGAAAACAGTTACGCTTCATTTTTTTTTTTTTTTTAACTACATTGGTGTCTAAAGAACTATCCTATATAAATTCCTTTTCTGGATAATTGAAACTTTTTAAACGTCAAAATATTTTCAGTTGTAATCATGATATATGGACACATTTTTTAAATGTTCATGCTTCTGGTTTGAGATTTTTCTTTTGTCTCTAGTTTAAACTATCTCAGCCTATCTTTTTTATTCTGATTTTTATGTTCCCTGGATGTCAATAGTTTTTGTTAATATATTTATCCTTGCCATCTTTTAATTTTCCTGCTTTTGGTCTCTAAGCTAGAGAATGCGATAACCGTACTTAACACTAAGTTTTCTATAAGATGAACATAAATAGGAGAACTTCTCAGCTACTCATTCAGAATGTGAGTAAAGTGTGAATTTTAATGTAGAGACTCAGATACTAGTTTTGTGGGAGACAGCTGTACGTCAAAGAGTTAAAGTTTCTAAATAAATACAATAGCCTCTTATCCTACATGATTGGGTGTGATAGTTGGTTGGCTAACAGTAAAAGTCTAAGGTGGGGGTCAGGAAAAAAAGCTTAATTCTTTTTCTATTGAGTGTCTGTTTTTATGGAAGGTATGGGGAGCATTGGTCAATTCTGCTCTCTATACCCTCCATAAAAACAAACTGATAGCCAATAGAAGAAATTATCTGAAGATCAGGAGTTTCTACTATATTTTCAAATAAGATGTTATGGTATATAGCATGATAGCTACATTTCACAATAGTCGATAGTATTTTACTGTAAAGGTAAAAAATTTAATTTTAAGCAGTAATATAACATTACTTGGGTAACACTGCCAAAGATGAGTCTTAGATGTTGTCATTAACACAAGCTTTAGAAACAGACCTGTGTTTTTATACTTGTTCCATTATTTGCTTGCTGTCTAATCTTCGTCACATAACCTCTAAGAGTCTCAGTTTCCTTATCTGTAAAATGGGAATAATTCCAGCTTCTCACAGTTAGAATGAAATATGACAGTGCTTGGCACATAGCAGATATTAAATAGATAATAGCATTTATTATGTTAAATAAACACTACAGATGCTTATATATTGGTCAGTTACAAGATACACTCAACAGAAGAAATAATGAAATGTTTAATAACCTAATGCTGTTTTGTTTTGTTTTGCATTCGTAGTGTTCAACCTGCTAAGGCTCAAGCAGATTAATAATTTTTTAATATATAGTTATCTAAGAAAATATAAAAGCTACAGAAGGATACTTGCAGTATATGTATAATGTGTTTCTTTATATTGTCATTTGCTATTACAATTATGACTTCTATATGTCGAGGATGACATGGGTGGACTAAGCTTTCTGGAATAATTAGATTTTTAAGTGATGTTAACAGCTGACTAGAGCTGGGCAGCTGGAAAATTTAATGTTATTCCACCTTTGACTCAAGGATGTACAAGTTTGGACCTGGTTCTAGATCTGTGTGTATATTGAATACCTGGTGTTTCAAGAGAAGTCTAAAGTGTGGTCCGTGGCCTGTTGCGGTGACTCATGCCTGTAATCCCAGCACTTTGGGAGGCTGAGGCAGGTTGATTGCTTGAGCTTGAGACCGAGACCACTTTGAGTTCGAGACCACCCTGAGCAACATAACAGGACCCTATCTCTGTTTAAAAATAAATGTGGTCTTAGTGTAGAAGTAATTAAAAACATATTAGGTTATGTTGTAAATGTATTTCTAATTTTGTATTTTTGATATCTGAGCTTATCAAAACTGCTATGAAAGATTAAGACCTATAAAATAAATCATCAATAAATTAGTAATTTAAATCTACTGTTAAAATTCATATTCAAAAACATTGTAGGCTATTGATCTTTAAGTTTATTAGTACAAAATGTGTTCCACAAACAAAACACCACACTATTTTGGGGTTTTTGTTTTTGAGGTTAAAACAGAGAAGTGCTTAGTTTTTTCCTCCATCTTGGCTATATTACAAATTTAGACATTAGCCTTAGAATTCCAGTGGTTTATGAACTTAACTGTACCATAATACAACCCTGTTAACCTCAAACAATTCACTCCTAGGCAGGTGAAATAGGAGGAAAGAAGTGTTAAGGACTAGAAAAATGTAGCAAAGCAATTAGGTGCATTGCTTACTAAGAATAGTTCATTGTTAATTGATGTAAGTCAAACAAAAGAAATGGCAGATGTTGGAGAAGAAATATTGACTAGATTAAATAAAGCAGCCTTTTGCTAAATTCCCAGGTAGAGGTGGTGGTGATAGTATGAATAACAATAGCTAATACTTGTTCATACTATGTGCCAGGCACTGTCTTAAGTACTTCACATATATAACTCATTTAATCCTCACAGATACTCAAGGAAGTAGATGCTGTTGTCATCTCTGTTTTATGGATAAATGAAACTGAGTCACAGAGAGAAGTCTGGTAACTTACCCAAGGTTACACAGCTAATAAAAGGGCATGCTCAAATGTGAAGTGAACTTGAGTATATGCTCTTAAGCCCCCTGACTGGTAGCAGTAACTAATGTTAAAATACCATAAGATTTTGGGACTAAAGTGGTTTAAAAATACTTGAGGAAAACTCAAAACAGGTATTTGGTAAGTATTGTGATCTTGGAAAGCTGCGTATCCTCTCTGCCTCAGTTTTTATCTTTACAATAGGGAAAGTAATAGTACCTCAGCTCATGGTTATTTTGAGGATTAAATTAATGTATGTAATGTGCTTAAGACAGTGGCTGACACTTAGCATTCAAATATAAACTATTATTTTTGGACATTTTCTAAAGAAGAAGCCAGTCAGTTAGTGAAAGCTGAGGAAGACAAAAGAAGGGGGCTAATTCAGCTGCATGTTTTGTATATTCACTGTGATCTCAAGTTAAAAGCTGGCTACTGTTGGTCTTTCATCCATTTATGTTGATGAGTCTTGACATCAGTAGCTGTCAAATAATCACTGGCTTGATACAACTTCTGAGATTCAGATACTAAAGGGGTTGACATAGAAATACCCCGTCTATGTTTTTGCCTGTCATCCAGTAAGAAGGAAATGATTCAGTGGACTAAACTCTGTCATTTCTTTGAAGAATGAGAAAAAAAGATAATTGGAAGGCAGAACTGAGAGGCAAATGTGTGTATAAGGAGAGTGACTTAAAAATTGATTTTCTCTTCAAGAACTGAAGAAACCCATGGGGTCTGAGCATTCTGCATTGTGAACAAATGTAGGAAAAAAATTAGTTCTTTAAGAATATTTATATTTATTCTTTTGCCTTTCTCACCTTTGGATCTAATTATGAAAATGTTTTCA
>NW_012121598.1:7973513-7984064 GCF_000951035.1 Colobus angolensis palliatus | reverse complement strand
GGGACTACAGGCGCCCGCCACCTCGCCCGGCTAGTTTTTTGTATTTTTAGTAGAGACGGGGTTTCACCGTGTTAGCCAGGGTGGTCTCGATCTCCTGACCTCGTGATCTGCCCGTCTCGGCCTCCCAAAGTGCTGGGATTACAGGCTTGAGCCACCGCGCCCGGCCGAGGCTGGGGATTTTAAAAACTGGAAATATTAAACTCAGACTAATAATACTGGTTTTTTTTTTTCGATAATGAAAAGGCAAAATTGTATTACTTGGAAACAGTACTTCTTAGTAGGTGAACCAAAGTCAATTTGTTAATAGTCTTTGCTCAAATAGGTGAAAAATCAGAATAGCTCTTCATGTAAGACTTTTTCTTTTTCATGAGGCAGGGTCTTACTCTGTCACTCAGACTGGAGTACAGTGGTGCAATCATAATTCACTGTAGCCTCCAACTCCTGGGATCAAGAGATCATCCTGCTTAAACCTCCAGAGTAGCTGAGACTACAGGTGCACGCCACTATGCCTGGCTAATTGTCTTATTATTTATTTTTTATTTTTTTTGAGAGATGGGGTCTCGCTATGTTGCCCAGGCTGTTCTCACTCTCATGGGCTCAAGCAATCCTCCTGCCTTGGCCTCTCAAAGTGCTGGGATTACAGGTGTGAGATATTGCACCTGGCCCAGACTCTTGCTTATGTAAAACAGGATGGAATAGGTAAAAAATGCCAGTAGATAATAAAAAGTAATAGACTAAGAGCCCATGTGTAATACCACAATTCCTAGTAATAATTTGAATTGAGCTTTCTCATATTTCCCTTTCCATGTAAAAGATACTCATCTCTTCCCCTTGTTTACCATATCCAGCCCCACTAACTGCCTTTTAGGTTTTTAATTACCACTCAGGATCTTGTATGTGCAATTCCTGCTGCCTAAAAACCCTTTCTCCCCAGTCATCACATTGGCGGCTCCGTGTCATTCTTTTGTTATAGAACTTAACTGTCATTTTTTCAGAGAGGTTTTCTGTCACTACCCTATCTAAAGTGCTCAGTGAATGTTAATTGCTGTCATTTATTAAATGAGATATCCCTTGTTGTTCTGTGTCTGAGCAGCCTGTATTTCCTTCATAGCAGACAACATTTTGTAATTTCTTTTGTTTATTGTCTGTCTCTACAGCTAGATTTCAAGTTTTGTGAGTCCAGAAACCTTGTCTCTTATTCACACTTGTATTCCCATCATTTAGTAAGCAGTCTTGTACATGGTAGGTGCATAGGTGTTTAATACATATTTGTTAAATGAAAGAAGACTTGTATGTCTCAGTGTTTGTGGAGCAGATAGGAATAGGAGCAGCTGGGTAGCAGTCTTTGATTGTTTTACTGATACCAGCTGAAATTCTACCAATTTAGGGATTGGTTTGAATTAATGACTGTTAGGTTCTTATCACAATTTTATATACAATTTTTTGGAAATACATTGAAGGATACTGTCCATAACTTACTTAAATAAAGGTTATATTTCGCCAGGCACGGTGGCTCATGCCTGTAATCCCAGCACTTTGGGAAGCCGAGGCGGGTGGATCATGAGGTCAGGAGATGGAGATTATCCTGGCTAACACGGTGAAACCCCATTGCTACTAAAAATAAAAAAAAAAATTAGCCAGGTGTGGTGGCGGGCACCTGTAGTCTCAGCTACTCAGGAGGCTGAGGCAGGAGAATGGAGTGAACTTGGGAGGCGGAGCTTGCTGTGAGCCGAGATCGCGCCCCTGCACTCCAGCCTGGGCGACAGAGCAAGACTCAGTCTCAAAAAAATAAAATAAAATAAAGATTATATTTCTTAATCATATCTTATGGAATTAAAACTATAAAATATCTTCAAAGTAGGCAAAAGCCGTTTGGTGACGATGGTTTCCAGTTTATATACATCTGACTAACAGATGATTCATGCACTAACATTTGCTAGAAGCTCTCTGACGTCCACCCCCTGTGCTGAATTTGCTCCTGTTGCTGTTTCTGAGAGAGAGGGAGAATGTCTGTATGTTCAAATTAGTAAACCTCAGGTTTATGAGTATAAGAAAGTACAAGTCGGATAGAGTAATAGGAAA
This sequence comes from Colobus angolensis palliatus, assembly GCF_000951035.1. Lineage (NCBI taxonomy): Eukaryota > Metazoa > Chordata > Mammalia > Primates > Cercopithecidae > Colobus > Colobus angolensis. The sequence continues at coordinate 7,981,982 of NW_012121598.1, read as the reverse complement.
AAAAACTCAAAGGATTTATGGTTTAGATTTGGGACCCATTCTTGGACTAAGTCCCAAACCTGTTTTCTTATCTGGAAGATGTAGCTGGCCAAGGGTGTTCCTTCAGAGCTTCAACTAAGATAATGTGTCAGAGAACATAGTAAGCCATGAAATGCTATATAAATGTGGACTAATTTACTCTGTGGGCAGGATTATTTGTATAGATGAGCAAAGGGCCAGGTCTTCCCAAACACGTGCATCTTAGTTGGTGCTATTCACACAGTATGAGGATTTTATAACTTTTAGTTTCCTCTTGCTATCCTGACAGAAATTATACCAAACTAGAGATTCACTTGGATTAATAAATGTATACTTAGTTATACATTTTTCAAGGATGGTTGAAATGATGGTCATATTTTAGTTTAAATGGTTTCCTTTTAGCAACGTACTATAATGCAAGAAAAGTTAAGACACTAAGCTTTTAGGATCGGATTTAGATTGAAATTCTGACTTCGGCACTTACTAGCCAAATGACCTTGAAAAAATTACACAGCCTTTCTGAACAACGGTTTTGTGTTTTTGCTCTAATATCATCAACCTTAAGCCTTGTGGGAAAGGTAAACTGAGAACATATGGTTTGGCACTTAACATATGCCTAGTACTGGGTAGGGATTGCTAAGTGGTTTCCTCTGCTAACAAGAATACACAACTTGGAACAGCTGCACTGAGGAAATGAGTGTTTCACAACTCCGTTTTGAAAACTAGTTGTAACAAGCATAAAAGATCAATGGACACTTATTATGTCATTGTCAACTTTGTCTTCTGAAATATACAACCACATAGAAAAAAATCAAAACCAGCATTGAACTACCCAATCTTTAATGCAAATGCAATGGGAGAGGGAAAGTAGGTAATTTGGAACACAACCCACTGTTTTTGGGTGATGGTAGACCATAATGAACAGTTTAGAGCAGCATCAGGGCAGAGAGTGAGGCAGAGGTGGGAACTAGAAAGAGGCTGATGGAAAATACAGAGTGGTGAGATGTTGCCCAGAGTTGCTTTCTTCTTTATTTCAGAGTATTACCTAGGATTGATACAGTGCTTGGAGCATGGCCCTTCTGCTTCTGTGACCCAGAATTTAGATTTGTTCCATGATGCTGCAAGATGGCCATTATAGGTTACGAAACCTTTGGTAGACTCTTCTGGGAATCTAATCATAACTTATGTTGCTTGTCAGTAATATTTAAGCCTAAATAATGGTCAAACTTAAACATATTCCTTTTGGGAACATGACCAATCTGTATTTGGGAATAAACAAATTAATATTTAAAGTTTTCATATTTTGGTTTCCCACTCAACCAAATGTATATTCCTGAATGGAATTAATTTAGCATCAGTATCTGAAATTAGGCTATTTATAAAACTTTATCCTAACATCTAGAAAATGCATTTACATTTTCCATCACATTAGCAATTTTCTTTTGTGAAGAGAGATCATGGTTTGTGAGAGAGATCATTATCTAGTTGGCCATTTCTACTTAAATTTTTAACAGTAAGAGAATGTACAATTTTAGCCCTTGATATTGACCAACTTCTTTTTGTTTGTTTTGGTCTTAAAATAACTTTAAATCTGTATCGTATTTGGTATGTTTGACAGAAGGATGCTGATATACAAAAAATTATTATTCATTTTTATAAAAGAACTGACCATAGGATTTCTCTAAGTTACCATACTTTGCTTGCTGTACCATTATTATAATTAAAAATTTCAAACCCACTGAGGAGTTGAAATACTATGATTAACATCCATTTAGCTTTTCATAGATTAATTGTTAACATTTTACAACTTTTGTTGTATCTCCATATAAGTAGGTGGGATAGGTGGGTGGGATGGATAGACATGGAGTTTTGTTGTCTATTTTTTCTTCTTAATGCAAAGCCTTTTTGTTTATTATTTCAAACTGCTACTTTTTTCAGTTGACACATTGCAATTGTATATATTTGTGAGGTCCAATATGATGTTCCAATACATATATGTGTTGTGTAATAATTAAATCGGTATTCAGCATCTCTCTCACCTCATGCATTTATCATTTCCTTGTGGTGGGAATATTCAAAAGCCTCTTCTAGCTATTTTGTAATATACAATAATTTAGGGTTATCCTTAGTCATCCTACTATGCAGTAGAACACCAGAATTTATTCCTCCTATCTAATTGTAACTTTGTATCTGTTGATCAACCACTCTCTATTCTCTCCTTCGCCTTCCCCGGTTTCTGGAAACCACTGTTCTACTCTATGATAACAGCTGCTTCTATGATAACAGCTTTTTTTAAGATTCCACATAAGTGAGATCATGCAGTATTTGTCTTTCTGTGTCCGGCTGATTTCACTGAACACGATGTCCTCCAGGTTCATTTATGTTGTTGCAAATGACAGTATTTTATTCCTTTTGTGGCTCTATTGTATTCCATTATGTGTATGCACGTGTGTGTGTACCACATTTTCTTTATGGACAGAGATTGATTCCATATGTTGGCTCTTGTGAATAGTACTGCAATAAACATGGGAGTACAGATAACTCTTCAACATGCTGATTTCATTTCCTTTGGATATATATGCCCAGTAGTGGAATTGCTGGATGATATGGTAGTTCTATCTCTTGATATGTTGAGGAACCTCTGTACTGTTTTCCGTAATGGCTCTAATAACTTACAGTCTCAACCATGTGTAACTTCCCCTTTTCTCCACATCCTTGCCAACATTTGTTTTCTTTTGTCTCCAGCCGTTCTAACCTGAGTAAGGTTGTATCTCGTTGTGGTTTTGATTTGCATTTCTCTGATTATTAGTAATGTTGAACATATCTTCATATACCTGTTGGCCACTCGTATAAGTTGCAGACATCTTGACACTTCAGCCCCACATACTACATGTATCCAGCAGTATGCTAGAGCTGGCAGGTACTGACTTGCAAAAGCTGATTGTGTACATTTCATTTCAACTCTACACCTAGTTGGTTACTTGAAATCAGCCATGGTGACGGTATTTATACCATGGAAGTTGGCAGTGCTACAAACCAAGGCCTTTTTTCCTTTCTGAGCCAGTTGTTAAACATTTACCACCACACCACTGCATGTGTCTTCTAAAAATAAAAGTATTCTTCTGTATACCTGCAATACAGTTACTACATTCAAGAAATCTAATACTTACATAATATTGATATCTAATGTATAGTTTGTACTCATGTTTACATTGTTATTCCAATAATATCTTTAGTCATACTGCCTTTTAAAGTTGTGCATTGCTTCCTTTTACAGAAACTGAGTTAGATCCTGATGTTAGACAACACTAACAAAAGTTTTGGAGTACACCATAAGAATATGATAAAAAATTAGATCATGTAAATAGAACAGCTAAGTAATATTTTAGTAGATTTTTCCTCTAGCTTTTAAATATTATTTGGACAAAATAGATTAAAGAGAAAAGTGAATGTTGTTGAAATTCCAGATTTTATTCATCGATAACACATTAAAGAATTATATTTTTAAACCTAAAGTCTCAGGCTGACTGACCTCATTTCCTAGTGATTTCCAAGGTTCCCTGCAGTCTAGCCATATTGGTCTTGTTATTCTTTAGTCACTACAAGCACATTTGACACCTTGGGGCCTTTATATTTGATGTCTTCTCTCAGAATGTAAGTCTCATGGCTCCTTTTTTTTTTTTTTAACTTGACTTTCTGCCATCAAGGAAGCCTTCTCAGACCATCCTTCGAAGAGTACAGCTAATTTATTCTCCCTTTACTCTTCATTACTCTTCCTCATAGTCCTTAACATTGTTTAACCTGATGTTCTGTGTTTCTTTTCCCCTCTCCCCAACAGGAATATAAGCTTCATGAGGGCAGGGAAGGGATTTAGTGGCATTTGTTCACTGCTGCATTTCCCTATACACAGACAGGTACCTGGCATTTAGAGGCTCTTCAATAAATGTTTACTGTTGAATGAACACTTGCATGCATTTTAATATCTTTGTGGTATAGCATAAAACTTATTACTTGACAACTTTATGCATTCTCTTTTCTGAGATGTGTTAGTTTAGTAACCCTAAGATCTAATTCTCCACTGTCAGTTTTTTGCTTCTAAATGGGAATGTTTATGCCCACTTCACAAGGTTGCTGGGGGATCAAATGAGATGATATACATGAACTCCCTGTATACAAGATAGAGTGCTATGTAAATATAAGCAGCTGTTCATTCTCTAAGCATTTATGTTTACATATCAGCTATTGTGTGAGGTTCTGGAAACATACAGATGAATAAGTCATCAGGGTACTGTGTGTGAGTCTGGGTGGCAACTAGAAAAATTCTTGACTCCTTTGGCAATGTCTCTTGCTAATGTAGTGTTTGTGGTTTGAGGAATCATGGCCTCAGATATATTGGTTCCCTAAACTAAGACATTAATTAACATCCTTCAATCTTCTATCCTCTTAAAAATTACACTAATAATATCAGTCTGTCAAAGAAGTACAAAATAAAGATAAGCTAAAAGAAAGGGAAAAAATAATAGTAATGCTCCTGTGATTAGACAGTTCACATTTTCGGGGTGTGAGTGTGTGTATCCTTCTAGTCTATAAATGTATGTACATATTAATAATATATTTTTTAATTAAACCATATATACTATTTAGCAAACTATTTTTTACCTAATTAATTTGTGTATTTTCATGTCATTATTCTTCCATTATGGTGTCTTTAATGGTTGTATAGCTAACTTTTGCATGCCTGTGTTATTTGGCCGATTTATACTTCTTAATGTTTTAATTTTTAACTGTGGTAAAATGTAGATAACATAAAATTTATCATCCTAACCATTTTCATGTGTACAATCTTTTTGTTGGATACTTAAGCTCCAAGTTTTGGCAAATACAAACAGCACGTAACAAACATTCCTGTAATTTAAATCCTGGTGTATTTCCTTATTTTTTCCAGATAAAGTTCTAAAAGTAGAATTACTTGATCAAAGTATATACAAACATTTTTTGATTATTATAAAATCACACTTTTTGATTATGGTAAAAAAGTGCCAATTTTTGGTCACCAACAGTATATGAGAATAAAAATAGTTTTTCCCCTACCTGACACTCTTGTTAGCTTTAATGTATGAGCAAAACTCACACAAACGATTCTAAATTTGATTTCACATTCTTATAGATATTCTTGAAAGAAAATGGCTAATTACTGTCTGATTTGTATCTTGTTTTCCTTCACGTACAAATAGTAGACATCTTTTCATTCTCCAACATTATATGCCCAACCTAAATTCTAACTGAAATCTTCAGTCTCCCCTCACCCCCATAATTTCAACTTTTATTTTAGATTCAGGGGGTACACGTGCAGATTCATTACATGAGTGTATTTTGGGATGCTTGGGTTTTGGGATACAGATGATCCCATCACCCAGATGGTGAGCATAGTACCCACAGGTAGTTTTTCAGTCTGCACCTGCCTCCCTCCGTTCCCCTTGTAGTCCCCAGTGTCTATTGTTCCCACTTTTATGTCCATGTATACTCAGTGTTTACTCCCGCTTACAAGTGAGAACATGTAATGGATTTTTCTTTTGGTCAATTTCTGGCTGGTATTCCTTCCCCTGCACCCCCCTCCCCCACCCAGAGATAGGGTTTCACTCTGTTGCCCGAGCTGCAGTGCAGTGGCATGATCATAGGTCACTACACCCTTGAACTCCTGGGCTCAAGTAATCCTTCCACCTCAGCCTCCCAGGCAACTAAAACTACAGGTGCACACCACCCTGCCCAGGCAACTTTTAAATTTTTTGTAGAGACAGGTCTTGTTATGTTGCCGAGGTCTGGAACTCCTGTCCTTGAGCAGTCCTCCTGCCTCAGCTTCCCCAAGTGCTGAGATTACAGGCGTGAGCCACCATGCCCACACTCTAGATGGTATTCTTGATTTGACTTTCAGGAATTGTTGTTGGCAGTTAGGGCAGTGGAAAGAATATGGGTTTGGAGCTGGACAACTCATTGTTCAAACATCAGCATCATTACTTACTAGCTGGGTGAGTTTAGGGAAGTTAAACTCTCTATGTCTTAATTGTCCGGAAATCTGTAAAAATGGGAATAGCAATTCTTTTCTCAAGGTTTCTGCGAGGATTGAAAGAAATAGTACATGTTAGCATCCAGCTCAGTGCCTGGGCACAAGGTGGGCGCCAGCTTTCTATGAAAACAAGTTGTCACGCTGAGGATACAGGGCCAGTATCCCCTAAATCTACTTTTTCCAACTAGGATTCTAGAACTGTAACTATAATAAAGTTTACTAACAGTAGTACTTAACATCTAGAAAATCTGTGGGGGATAATGTCTAAAGTCTTTAGTGCTGTGTAATTATATGAGAAGTTGCTGTCATGACAGTTGTGCTCAACTGCAGATGCTGTCAATCCATGGTTTCCTACTTTAGTGAGGACTGAGCACAAGGCAGAGTGGTCTTCTGTGAAGTTAAACTCTGGCATCGATTTCCTTTGTTGATTCAACAGTGTTTCAGCTTACTCTAATTTTGGATAAAAAGAGAAACTTATGCCTGCTCTGGATGGATAGAATTCAAATTTACTGTGCAATGAATTTGAATTTTTGTGGCATTCATTTTATGTAGATACGTGTGTCTGTTTCAACTATAATATTTCTCAACTTCTTTGATATCTCACTAAGGAAAGTTTTGGTTACCGAGGTGGGAGGATTGCTTGAGCCTAGGAGTTCAAGGCAAACCTGTATGACATAGGGAGACCCCATCTCTACAAAAAAAACTTAAAAATAAAAATTAGCTGAGCTTGTTGGTGCACGCCTGTAGTCCCAGCTCTTGGGATGCTGAGATGGGAGGATCACTTGAGCTGAGGATTTAAGGCTGTAGTGAGCTATGATAAAGCCATTGCACTCTAGCCTGGGCGACAGAGTGAAACCTTGTCTCAAAAAAAAAAAGGTTTGATTAAATAGTTAATGTAATATGTGTCGTCTTAACAATATGTACAACTCTTATTTTTAGTTTGTCTTGCAACAATTAGGTAATCTGAAAAAAGTGATGGTTTTGTGCACATGATCATTGGGCTAAATTTTTTCTTTTCATTCAGTAGTATTTATTGATGAACCATTCTGTGGTATGACCTCTGAGATATGTATTATATTCTCTGCCCTATAGAAAATGTAATCCAAGAAAGAAGATAAGTATAATGCAGGACATTTGAGAACTGAATGAATGATAAAAGTAATGTTTATCAAAGGTCATAGGGAATGATTAATTCCAGTTGGAGAAGTTAATTTAGGGCTCGGACTGTCTTAGCAGAGACAGCAGCTGAGTTGATCCTTAAAAAACTGGTATGATTTGGATAGATAAAAATTTAGAGATTGGGGCAGGGAAGGGAATGGAAGGAAGGACATTCTGATCAGAGGGAATGAGTTAAGGTGTGAAGATAGAATTCCGACGTTTAACAGATGACAGATAGACTAATGTGAATGGGAAGGGTTGCTTTGGAATAGGGAGAGATTAGAGTTTTGAATATTAAGCTGTAAGGAGTTTGAGCCTCATTCATTTGCTAGTATCAGACAGTCTTAAAATCAGTTTTTAGCTCTCAAAATTACATTATGGCCTGCTGTTAAAAAAAATACCTAACACGCATCTACTGTTAGCTAAATCTTTTTCTTCTCCATTTATTTTTCCCTTTGCCACCATTCTTTGTTTATAATATATGAAGGATTTGTGTTTTATTTTACAAAAATTCTTGGGAATGTTAACATGGTACACAATACTAACAATACTATGTCTATTGTTTTATAATACTCTTTGTCAGAGTAGTAAGCTGCACTATTTATTTTAAAATAGCTGTGTGTTATAACAAATGGAAGAAAAATACAGAGTAAAACTGGAGATTCCATTTCTCATTCCAGATAATTGCTGGCAGAAGTTTGAATTCTATTAGAGGCTTTCATACCCTTCAGCTTCATGTAAGGTCTGAGAATGAAGGAAGTCTCCATGATACTGATAAGCTTTCCTAGCTGTGTTAGGAGTAGAGATGTATCTTCTTTTCTCCCCAACCAAATAAACACTTTCACACTAAAGCTTTAAAAAAAAAGTGGTGATCGTAAGAGTGAGGTTTGTTCAGTATATTGTGGTAGACAGAGCACTAAGAAGCAATCCCAGTTTCCTGATCTTAGTTTGCCACTATCTGTGTGAATAATCACCAACCTCTTTGACCACCAGTTGCCTCATCTGATAAGAGATTAGATTCGATCATTTTGGAGGTTCCTTCTAGGTCTAAGGTTTGATCATTCATTACTCTTTTTTTGTTGTTGTTTTTTCTTTTTGGCCTGGCTTGTAAGGTTTCTGATGGCATAACTCCTTTCTTTTTTTTTTTTTGAGACGGAGTCTGGCTCTGTCGCCCAGGCTGGAGTACAGTGGCCGGGTCTCAGCTCACTGCAAGCTCCGCCTCCCGGGTT
>NW_012121598.1:7958934-7973389 GCF_000951035.1 Colobus angolensis palliatus | reverse complement strand
TCCTGACCTAGTGATCCGCCCGTCTCGGCCTGCGAAAGTGCTGGGATTACAGGCTTGAGCCACCACGCCTGGCCATCTCCTTTCTTAAATATTGTTTCTCTGAGCATGTGTGTCATTAAGTTGGCATACTAACTTTTCAGAAATTGAGGTAAAGAACATCCCTATGCCTCTGAGTAGTTATTGTGTTGATTGAATGCAGGTTTTGCAGCCACACTTCTGTGGTTCAGGAGGTTGTAGTCTAACCCTGGCCTGTACCTTTTGTAGTAGCTTATGGTGCAGAATTTAGGTATTTACCAGGGTACTCTAAGTTGCTAACAACAACAACAAAATTCAGGTTGCATAGTGGTACATATTAAATCCACTTTTAAAAGTTCAGGATGTGAAAATAATTTTGTTATTCTGAAATTACTCACAAAATCACTCTGTCACTAGAAACCACAGTTGGAAAGATCCTTAAAGTGTGTGAGTTTCTTTCATTTTTACAGTTGAGAAAACGTAAGACCCAGAGAAAAGCAACCTATCCAACTAAAAAAGTAAAACTCAAATTCCCTGCTAGTTGCTTTAGTATTTTCTGTATTTGGTATTACTTCTAGCCTCTAGCAGAGCACAGTTGCCTGTAGGTTCTGGCACCAGAAATGAAATAATGATCATCTGGCTTTTATCAGGAAACTGGAAAGGAACAGACTAGGTGATTATATTTTGACATTGTTCTCAAAGTAATACATGCATACTCTTAGAAGTAAGTCGAATGGTAATAAGTAGACTCAAAGTGAATAAGACATTTCATTCTTGAAACTAGGAAGCTAAGAAAGAGATGGATATAAAGAAATAAGAAATTAGAAATAATGGTCAAATTTAAAAATCAGGAAATAGTACAAACTATTTAGAAATATAGAGGACAATATTTTTCTTTAGTTTCAATGTATAAAAAATGAGGCTAGTGATAGTACCTACTTAAAGGGCTATTGTAATGAGGAAATGAGATAGTCCATATAAGGTGCTTAGAAAATAGTATTTGGGCCAGGCACGGTGGCTCATGCCTGTAATCCCAGCACTTTGGGAGGCCGAGGCGGGCGGATCACCTGAGGTCGGGAGTTCGAGACCAGCCTTACCAACAAGGAGAAACCCCATTTCTACTAAAACTACAAAAAAATTAGCCGGGCATGGTGGCCCATGCTTGTCATCCCAGCTACTCGGGAGGCTGAGGCAGAAGAATTGCTTGAACCCAGGAGGTGGAGGTTGCAATGAACCGAGATCGAGCCATTGCATTCCAGCCTGGGCAACAAAGGCAAAACTCCATCTCAAAAAAACAAAACAAAACAAAATAGTATTTGATTCTGAATAAATACTCAATAAATTTGCCTATCATTGTTAATAAATTAGCATCTCTTCAATATGTAAGATAAACACATTCCAAATGCGCTGAAGGAAATATACAAAGGCTAAGAGAGTGGCTAAGTGAGAGCAAGGAGAAGTCCTCTTTGGTTTGAATGGTTAAGTAAGGCCCCTGAGAAAATGAGCAAAGGATGAGAAGGCACCAGTTGTGTAAGGGGGAAGAACATCCCAGGCCAAAGGTATATGTGCAAAGGTCCTGAATTTAGAAAGAGTCTGGCATGCTTTAGGAACTGCAAGAAGGCCAGCCACTATATGATAGTTTGTGCTTCCCTCATTTCTTCATTTTATACTGTCTCCTTCACTAGAATAATTGTTCTTCAAGGGCAGTGATGACATCTGACTTCTTCCCAGCTGTTTTCCTCACACCTGTCACAGGTTGACACAGAATTAGTATTTATTAGATGCTTGATAAAAAATTAAGTGCCTATTGCTTACTTAACAACTATGTAAGTTCTAAGATACCATAATTTTATGTTTGGGCTTTTATCAGTGAGTTTCATGAAATACAAAATTCACGCTTAAAAAATTTAACATATTTAACCGTTTTATATCTCTAACTATACCATTAAGTTCAAACTATTTTAATGGGCTGGGTTAAATGCTACATAGGATGGTCCTGGTTTATGCCTGTTGTCCCTGTGTCCAATCCTATTTCATAATGGTCGCCTTTCACTCTAAATGTGTTACCACTGTTTGGATCATGAATTTTATTCTTCAATTTTTTAATACATATTTTTTTTCTTTTTAGAGACAAGGTCTTTCTGTGTTGGCCAGGATGGTCTTGAACTCCTGGCCTCAAGCAAACCTCCCACCTCAGTGGACAATGAATTTTATGATAACCGTAATAGTCATTTTACTGTTCTGCTAGTGCACTCAAATCTTGTCTTTCATTAACTGGTATTTCATTCTGTACTTAGATAGCTTAAATATAGATTAAAATAGCTGATTTGCCCCAGCTGTGTTTTGTAGGATATTGCATCTAATATTTTGTAATTTACATGGGCCCTTGTATGAAATCAAGGGATTGACAACATGGGATGCTTGTTTTGATTTAGTACAAAACACTTGGATTTTGTTTTAGAAATGCTCTATTTCTAAAATGTTTCTCCCAACATCCATATTTTGACAAAATGTTCTTTTTGGAAGCGATACGAATTCTTATGAATATTTCCTTCTGCAATATAGTTGTGATTATATAGTCTTATTGGTTAAATATGACAACACTTTAGAATTTAACTGTTAGAAATAGTAAAACCTTAGACATTTGGACCATTCTCCCTCTCTTGTTCACTGAAACAAGTATTCACTGAGCACTTTCAATGTGCCTGGCGTATGTGCTGGAAGTACTGTGATGAGCAAGAGCTAACATGGCCTCTGCCCTCAGAAACTTGTAGTTTGAAAAAAAAAAAAAAAAAAAAACAAAGTCCTTTCTTCCTGGTGCAACAGGTGAATCAGAAGCTGAGGTTATCCTGTGATGTTTTAGAAGAGGTGGGACTTGGGAGTAGAGGAGCTGGCCCAGAGGAATAAGAGAGTATCAGATGGCCTGTACAAACTTACAGAAATTGTACACTCTACTATCCCTTTCTTTTTTTGTTTATTGATACAGGTTCTTGCTCTGTTGCCCAGGCTGGAGTACAGTGGCTTGATTGTGGCTCACTGCAACCTCCAATTCCTGGGCTCAAGCAATCCTCCTGCCTCAGTCCCTGAGAAGCTGGGACTACAGTGTGCACCACCATGCCCAGCTGATTTTTAATTTTTTTTTTTTTTTTTTTTAGAAAAAAGGTCTCACTGTTGCCCAGCCTGGTCTTAAACTCTATCCTCAAGCAGTCCTCCTGTCTCAGCCTCGTAAAGTCTGGAATTATGAGCATGAACCACCATGCCTGACCTCCACTATCCCTTTCTATTTGTGGTGGTCTCCAATATTTTGAGTTTGAATGGGAGGGGGCATGTATGTTTGATGGTTTGTTTTGTTTTTGTGAATGAAGAATGAAAAATTATTCCCAGTAAGTGCAAGCTTCAATTGAGGAGCTCAGTTTATGAGGTCTTACTGTTGTTTCCTCTCTTAGGTGCTGCAGTTAAAATCTTCTTGGTCTAAAATGGTAAAAACTATTGAGGTATTCAAATAAGTACTTTATAAACTGAAATTGCATTGAAAATGGAGAGCTCTCATAGAAAGGTTGACTCTAGCATTTATATAAGGGAAAAGACAACTGTTGTTTCCCTCTACACAGAAAGCTATATTCGGTAGTTATAGCATTTGTACATTGTGAATCCTTAGGGATCTTTGAACATCTGTGTCTTTAGTAGTGTCACCTCTAGGAAAAGAGGGTCTGTAGAATTGAGTGGTGACAGCCTGTGATATATGTGAATTTTGGCTGTAAGTCTCTAGTGACTATTTTCTCCAACTCTATTTAGTACAATTCTACCTAATTTCAGCTGTTGTGCTTCCAAAGTCCATGTTTGTTGAATATGATATGGTAAAAACCAGTATCTATTTGGAGACAGTGGGAGGGATGGTAGTAATTGAGAGACAGTGTCAGATGGAGCAGTGGCCTTAGCATTGTTTTGACTGCAATCCACAATTAGACGTTTCACATTGCTGCCCCATAACAACATCCATATCAACCCCTGCCCAAAAACAAGTTATTTACCAATCTTGCCATGAGCAATGATGACTGATTTTTTTCTTTTTTCTACTTTATTTAAGAAGAAAATGACAGTCTCAACCCCTTATATTAATTTTATAGCACATTAATTCCACAGATTGTTTTAGCACTTAGAACTAAAAGTGTTCAAGATTTGATTTTGTTACCTTCTCTGTGTAAGCTTAAGTTGCCAACTTACTCTGCGTTGCCATTTGATTGATTAAAACTGGGATAGTAATAGTATTTTACACCATTTTATAACTTTGTTAGAATGACATAACCTGAGTGAAGTGGTTGTGCCAGGCACTTACTAAACACACAGTCAATGAGTAGATTCTCTCCAAAGTTTGTTAGCTTAGGGAATTGGGAGGATGTCACTGACAATAATGGTGACTCTTGTTCAGAGGAAAACTAATTCAGTTTTAGACATGCTAGAGTTTGAGGTAGCCAAAAGAGTTTAGTCATATCACTTGGAAGCAAACCAACATAAAATAATTTCAAATAAGCAGATTTTTTAAAATGTTAAATGCAAAGCAAACAGTATTAAAGCTTTGGGGACTTAATGATTGAGTCTCCTTAAGCTACACAAGATTGACTAAATACACATACAGCTTTTTCACTCAACCAGATTTCTGTTAACAGTCTCCAGAATTTAAACTGCAGAATCAGTCATTTGTATGACTGTTTGTCTCTGTTAGCAGAGATAATGACATGTATCAGTAATAGGTAATTGTGGAAAAAAACCACAGCACTTGGAATTAAACCTAGAGTAGGTGATTCTTACAAGGTGACCTACCTCAATTTCTATGATCCAGTTTCTTCATCTACAAAATATTATTTCACAAAGTTGCAGTTGTCAAAGGGACAGGTAAATATGGGATCCATTGTCTTCATGGAAAAACTTGTCGTAAAATGTTATTTTATTATAATAAAAATGTATGATTGGTTTTCAATCTAAGATTGAATCAAACATAGCATTCTTTGTAATAGCAGGAGATTAACAACATCCCATAATATATCTTTAAAAGAAGTATGCATAAAGAAAAACCCATATGCACCTCTGCACACATTTTATGTAATGGTGGTGATTTACTTTACAAAGTATATAGGATATTAAAAGTGAATTCTTAATACATGATCTTGATTCTTATTAAATCTGACTTATGTGTCTACAAGATATTATTAGACGAAGTGTTTGTCTAGTAGCTTAGCTTATAAATAACCCCTGTTCTAGCTCATTTTAAACAATGTAGTATGAATGATGCCAAAAAACAGGCTAGAACATTTTCTTCTTTCCAAGATCTTAGATTTTGTAAACAAGGCACTACTCCTGGAACTAATCTAGGTCATCATAACCCAAAATCTTTTGAAAGATGAGATCCTCAATTAAGTCTCTTAGGTACTTTTTAGCATTTTAATTTTAAGACTGTGTTTAACTCTTAAAACGGTATATTTGGGTTGCTGTTTGGCCATTTGGTTTATTTGTACTTTGTTATAATGAATACAAGTCAGTGGGTAATCATTGCAGCAAATATGATTGCTGGGAATCTCATGTAAATGGCAGTCACTCTAATGTATGGTTTAATTTATCCCTGAAGTGACCTGAACATCATATTTTGTTTTTTAATAAAAACTGATTTAATGATGTCATAAATTTCTCTATTTTCCAAAACTGTTAATGTTAAATTTTAACTATTGCTTAGTCTTCCTTACAAATTAGTTATTCAGCTGTTACATGTATTGTTAGATGTGACATTATTTAAGAAACTTAAAAAAAATTCAGCGTCACAGAAATCTTTCTTTGGTCAAGAGTTGTTTCATTCCCGTTTTTATTAATACTGTGTACAACTAATGTATGCTAATGTATTGCTGTTATTTGTTGTGTGCGTGTGTGTGTATGCAGACAAATGGTTATGTCATGTAGACCTGATGTCTGCAAAGGGAAAGAGGAGACTTCAAATTAAGAGCCCAAGTACTCACCTAGGTGGTTTATAGCACTTAGAGAAATTATTATTCCCACTTTTCAAATAAATAGATTCAGGCAGATTACATAATTTGGTAACACATCCTGTAAGTGGAAGGAGCTTGAATTTGTGGCTTTCCTCCTCCATTATGTCTTGCTGCTTTAAGGGGTCTTTCCAGTCATGAGGCTGGATTTTGTACCAGTTTTAATCTGTGGGGATAACAACTACCTAAGGATCTGAGAAGAGTATGTAAAGGGATTAGCATCATGCCTGGCCCATGGGCCAGTAGGTAGTGGCTATTTAATATATACATATAATATATATTTAGTAATTATTTTTATGTGTATATGTGTAGTAGCTATTTAATCATTACCTTTGAAGGGCTCTTTTTTCTATCTGCAATAATTTTTTTTTGTTTAGAAAGTCTCAAAGATAGCATGATTATCTCTTAAATTATCTTACTATCAGTATATCTCAGTTATTTCTGCTAACAGAAAGCATAGATGATCTGAAATAGTTATTTGAAATTTTTGCATTTTGTATTTGGAATATATAGTTTTGTTTTTAAAACTTTTGTAAAAGATCTACTATCCTATTTGTTTCCCTGCAGGAGCATGATATGTTTCCTGAACTGTCCATTTAGAGAGCATACTTAACAACCATGCTAGGTGGGTTCTGGAGGAGTGGGGGAAGGAGGTTTGTCATGGTTGGGAATTGAGAATTGAGAATTTGGGACTAACACTTGTGTAGAAATTCATGTTATTCAGATTCTTAGTTTGTAGTCTTGAGATTTACAAAGTAGATAATGTGCCATCATTGTATAGCATACTCATTATTTAGTTTTGTGTACCAAGATGAGCAAATTGGGGAAAAGCAAACTTTTTTCAAAAATATATGAAGTGCTGTTCTGAAATTTGTTGGAAAACTAGCAGCAGAGAGGGGAGCATTTCACTAAATAAAATACTGTCTCAGTTGGATTTAACTTTTTAAGGTGGCACATCTATTTAGAGTGTCTTTTATCATTTATAATTACATGTGACTAAATACATTTAATGTTTTTTCTGTAAATTCTTTTTTATATGACATCAATAGATTTATATTATAGATATATGATATCACTAGCCTTTAATTTTAAAGTTTAAGGATTATAACTGAAAGAAAATATTCCAAAACAACCCTGGGATTATATATTATGGGAGATAGAAAAAGGTTGATTTTGAAATATAAATTTATTAATCCAAAAAAATTTTAAATTTGATTTCCTTTAACTTCTAGTTGTGACTTGTAAATTTTAGATCTAATTTCCTTATTTAAACAATGAAGATGGTCAAGTAAGATGTTCTACTTGTACTAGTCACCTCCCATGATTGTGAAATCAAATCAAATATTGTATAAAATATAAATGAGGCATGGTGCTAGGTAAACAAGTAGGCATAGTACCTACCTTTAAAGCACTTACAGTATGATGGAGGAGACTCATTAAACCAGTCATTTTGTAAACAGTCTTCTACATTCTATGAACTAAGTGTTAAGGAAAAAGTACAGTGGGCCTGTGACTAGTCTTGGATTAGGAGTTGTACAGATGAGGAAACTGAAGCTCATAATGGTGTAATAATCTTATATGTGGTCTCACTGTTAGTAATGGCAGATTCCTGTTTTGAACACAGGTTGGCCTGCCTCCAAAATCCTTGCTCTCTCTACCATGCCATTCTTTCTCTGAGTCACCTACCTCAGGCTTATTGTGTTTCCAAACACGTCTTGTTATTTCTCAGGGGGCTTAACAGCTCTCCCTCTGGCTAAATGTGGAGCGAGTGATCAGATTCTTTAAAGTAATGAGATTTCTTTAAAGCAATAAACCTCTTCCAGATTGTATTTCTTCTGTACTATAGAACTCCAGGAATCCTAGAAGCTTCTTCAGGGGTAGAAATCTTGTGGATTCTGGGTCTGAGATGAAATTGCGTGCTATTTGTGGCTTCTCACTTAAAAATAGCCTCATAGTGCTCATGGGACACTTTAGTAACTCCAACATTTCCATCAGCCTCCACTCCCTAATGCCAAGACACTCAAGATAAACAAAGATCTGAGTAGTAAACGGCATGCTTCTGCTGTTGCCTCAGCCTACTCCCACAAACCTTTCCTGTATAGAAGTCCTAGAGCTACCACTGATAATGCATTTTATAGGAAGAATGCAAATAAAGAGTTCCATTGCTTTAAACGTTTGAAAACCACCATCCTAGTTGATGTGACGTTCAGGGGAAATACTTCTAAAGTGAGAAATTTTTATAATTCATCACATCTGTTCATCCCCTACTACTTTCATTGATTCTCCCAAACAACTTTGTAAGCTGGGGAGGGGTTTTTGCTGTTACGTGGAGACAGTATGAACTGGTAAACTGAAGCCCAGTACTTGAAACCTGAAAAAAAGTCTATGCTTTTATGTCTCTGGGTAATTTTATGATAACAAAAAGTAAATGAATTTAAGCTAAATGTCATTCTTCTATGTATCCAGAGACATTTTACTATAAAGACCTAGTTAAATCTTGTATTGTCAGAGACTGTGAAGTAACTGATAATTTTTCCTTTCTGAATCTTTTTCTAGTCAGTCTGGTAACCTGTTTCTTTAGCCCTCTTAAAAGGTACTGCATGCATTTGAGGAGAGACCATTTCAGGACCTATCCCATTTTAAACAGGTTGTGCTTTTCTAGGAATTTGTGAAGTTTGTTGTAAAATACTTTATAGTTCTAGGTATATGGAGGTTAATGCTTTATTCTGATTATTGTAAAGTTTTTTATTTACACATTTTCACAGGGTTTCATTTGGTAGACCTGATTTAATTTAAATGTGAAGTAATTGATTCCCTCCACAACCCTTCTTTGTCTTCAGTTTCATTTATTTCACTAACTGAGATAAATTTTTGTCTCATGAATTTCTCTGTTTTAAAAGCAACTAAAGAAACACATTTTAGGGGCTTACACTAGAATACTTTGCCATTGTCAGTCTACTGTTCTTTCCTTTCAAGTTGCCTAAACACAGCTGAGTTCCTAAGACGAGCAAAGAAAACATGACAGTGCTGCCAAGTAGACAGGAAGCTTTAGTGGACCTAGTGAGCAGGGGAGGTTGAGCACACCCTCTGTCCAATCAGCTGTGAGTGCTGTTGCTATGTGCGCTCTTACTCTGCTGCCTTTGTGAAAAACCTTGCACGGAGGGAAGCGGAATCAGCACCCAACGCTGAACATTTGTTTTAACCGCTGCAGACATCTGGATCCCTCAGTTACTGATAGTATAGCTATTGATAGCCAGAAGGCAACTTCTTTTATACAAGGATTCCAGTATGGTTTTCAGTGGAAACAAAGGGCTTCACAGAGAAGGTGTGTAGTGAAGTGTTTTTAACGGCTTTATTTTTAAGCTTCCAGTTTTCTGTAGCTGTTTACCAGTTGGTTGAGGTGCTTGTTTTGCATGGATTTTTAATAAATAGGTCTAGGAAAATTATCTCACTTTGAAAACCATTGAACTTAGAGAATTTTCTTTAGCTTCATATAGCCTGTTTTCTTTGAACAGCAGTACTGAAAAGATTATTAAAATGCTGAACTGAACAATGAATAGGAAGAAAAGAAACCAAATACAATGTGCTCACTTTAATGGGGAAAAAATGTGATACAAATGAGAATACAGGGAAGAGAATGTGCATTAGCCAGAAGCATTAACTGTATATGGGGGCAGGAGGTGTTTTTTAAGTTAAAGCTGTTAAGACAAATGTATTTTAAATAAGCTGCCTATTTTTAATTGAATTCATGTTTCTGAATTTGACAAAGATTGTCAGAATTTAACTAAGTGAGATTTTTGACATAGTTTAAGTAATTAGTGTGCTAAAATCTTTTTATAAAGCATTTCTGAAAATCCTACCTCAAATTGTGCAATCTCTTAATTATTTAATCCATTGACTAGTTCTGTGCAGTTCAGGTAAAGCGTCATAATTCAACTGCAAAGTCAGTGTAGTGTTCTATTAAACATCCATATAGAAAACTGAAAAATAAAGGATTTTGAAGACAACATACAAGGTTAAGCTAGTATTTTAAAATTGAAGTAGACCTCCTCAATGTAATAATTGTATATCTGACTTAGTTAATACTTCAAATATAGTCAAATCTTATTAAACTACACTAATATATGTGATAATTGAACAAAGTATAGGTTACCATTTGTTTATACAGGATCTGGAAAAATTGGTCTGTTCAACAGATTATAGGAAAGTTTTAAAGTGTTTTAGTAAACAAAAGGTCTTTTTGTATCTTTCTCAAATACTGTGAAATTGAAGTTTACGTATGTGATTTAGCTAATGATACTTTTAATTAAAGCAGAGCAGACTGATTAGCATAGTGCCCATTTTACGAACAATCTGTATTGAGCTAATAACCAGTTTTTCCTTTGCTTTTTCGTTTTACGTGGCTAAGTGGCTTTTAATTCACTCAGTGATGTATGTCTGATGAGTAAAGTTAGTATAAGCTCAGAGTTAATATTAGGGCTTTGTTATCTCTACAAACTATATAGTTTGGAATAGGATGGGTTTGTTGTTCTTTTCAAAAAATACCTGTCATTAGAAAGTCTTAACAATCAGTGTTAGCATTTCTGGTAAGGAAAGAAATTTCTTTTCTTTAAAAAGAACTCAAAATATATCCCATGCTTTTGTGCCTTTTGTTGATCTTTTTTAACAATACTATGTATATAATATTTGTATTAAAAATATTTCTAATAATTGGTGAAAATTTACAAAATAGCCCTTAAAGATTAAAAAAGTGTTTTACGTAGACCTATATGTGGCTGAAGTTTAAAAGACTGGCATTTCTTAGATTTTCAAGTTTGTAAGGTGCAGCCAAAAACTTGAATTTGATAGAAGTTATAAAAATTATAGCAAAATAAAGTTATGTTATTTGGACTTGATGGCCTCCACAATGTAAAGCACTCACTTCAAGAAGAGCAGCTGTGTGTAGAAGGGGTAGGGGTATGACAGGGAGTTTGGAGTGAGAGGCAGACACAGGCAGAGAGGACTCAAGTTTGTTAAATATGACTAACCACATGAAGGTCAATCTAGTAATTTTCATTTTTTGAGCTGTAACTCTCATCAATTACTAATTTTATTTTCTAATTATAGAACCATAACAATGAAAATTTTGCTTAAATTGGTTTGCTACCCATTTTGTGTTGGTTTATTTCATAAAAATTAATAGAACCTCCAAGAGAAAGGCTATTTCTCATTCATATGCTGCAAAAGACGGGGGAACATGAAATTGTAAAAAAGTTGAGTGTACTGCTGTGTCACACAGAGGCTTTGCCATTGTGTTCAGGAGGAATATTATTGGCAGAATTCCAGACATTATTCCTGGGCTTAGCACCTAAAAATGTTTTATATACTGGAGCATCTGAAAGTTCCTATTCAGTAGCAGAACTTCAGGGTAATTGAGCTAGCATATTTCAATTTTTTTGTATTTGTCTGTTATTTGACAATATAATTTTTATTGTCTCTGTCTATGTCATATCTTTAAATTGGCTATTTTGTGCTTATGGAAAAATACTTTAGTTCTCAAAACAGTGATTTCTTTTTTGTTTTTGCCTCTTTATAAGGAATAGCAAATAGAAGTGCTACTATTTACTAGATGCAGTGATTGCTACAATTGGTTTTAAGTAAAACAGATTGTTTTTGATTATTTTGAAATCAGGCAATAATATATAAATGTTGTTTTGTTTACAGTTCTTTAAAACATCTGTAACGTAAAAACTCAGATTGGGAAGGGGTAACAATCTGAGTTTTTCTTTTTCTCTAAGTGTTCTGTGAAAATCTTTTGTTAAATCATTCCTACTTCAGGTATTATCACAAATGTTTGGTTTCTATATGTATGCCTTAAGTGCTGTATGACACATGTTTTCCTTGAGTCTTCCTTGCAGAAATTTCATTACTTGTTCATAGTTTGAATCCAAGAAATACTCGCTTTTCATAGTCAGCAGGGCCAAAAATTTGGTCTTGACAACTTTTTGTCAGACATTTTCACATATCGACAGTGTTTTTGCATAAACTATATTGCTTTTTCAAGTATATAGTAAATCTTTTTTTTAATCTTCAGATGTTATAGTATCAAAAAATCAAAGACCTAAGTTTTAAAAATAAAATTGTTTGCAGTATTACTTGAATCTATTATATAATCCTTTGTGATGAGGCTCAGTTATAAAAGTGACAGCATGAGGACTATTGAGAAACTAGAAATATCTTTCTATTCTTTTCTTCACTGGATTCCTCGGTTTTACTCATTGAAAGACTTCTGGACTTCATAGGACTTGAAGAGAAGGTTTATAATAAGCCTAGGGACAGTAAAATTATAAATTTGAGAAAGTAGTCAAGATAATGTATAAAAAGTAATCAGCCCCTAAGGCTCATACACAGTTGGGCCTCAGATTTTGCTATAAGCTTCCTGTCATCTATCATATTATAGGGATACTATGTGAATCAGTTATGTGTATTCCTGTTCTTTAACATTGCTAAATATTTACCATTAAAATTTATGTTGGTTTCTGTTTTCTTAATATTTTGAAGGTGTTTTGCTTTTTGAGGTTCAAATTTTGGGTGGTGGGTACAAACATACAGTTAGAAGAAACCAGTTCTATCATTCAACAATATGATAGGAAATTATAGTTAATATTTATTGTATATTTCAAAATACCTAGAACAGAAGAATTGTAATGTTCCCAGCACAAAGCAAATATAACTGTTTGAGTGATGGATATTCCAGTTACCCTGATTTGATCATTACGCATTGTATACATGTGTTAAAATATCACATGTACCCCCCAAAATACATACAACTATGGTACATCAATAAATAAAAGGGAAAAACAATTTTGGGTGGATTGCCTGTATAATTTATTATTTAGCTGTGTAATATTGGGCATAGTTTCACCTTCTGGGCCTTAGTATCCCCCTCAGTATCATGAGATTTTAGGATGATTTTGGGATTTAAATGAAAGAATGTGTGAAACTACTTAGATTCATTACTACTTATTAGTTATTATAATAAAATGTGAGATTTTATTATAACTTTTCTTTAAAATTATTCTACATTAGAAATGTGAATATGTGAAGTTTTCTCAGTGTTTTGAGAATTTTAAGCATAGTTTTTTAGACCTTTCCCTAAGATATACTTCTAGGTTTCTCAGTTTCCTAAGATACTTCATTAACTGGAAAGCCATGGAGATATGGGGATTGGGACAGAAAAAGAAGACAGGATTCATGGGTAAGTGCATGGCTAAATATCTGAAGAAAGGTAATAGTCAATAGTGATAAGGAAAGAATGAGTAAAATGAGAAGAGACATAGAAGGCAAAAGAAACATTTGTTCTGTTGGTAGTGTTTTGATAACATATTAATATAGTTTGATTATTGTAGTGTTACTTTGTTTCTGTTTTGTGTGTATGTACACTCATGTGTGTGCTAACACCCCCAGATCTTCCCCACCCCTCTGACCCCCACAAATGCTGAGCTGATTGACTAGCTAAATCCCTTGGTGATTTATTTACTGGGAAGTAACTTGTTTCTGACTTTTCTTTTGAATTCCTCAGCTAGAACTGAGCTAAAGGTGACATTGTAATTGCCTTCCATATTAATGACAAGGGACAAGCCAGCTGCCTGGAAGGTAGAAATTAAATATCATAGATATGAGTGTAATTGTCTTGAAATATTAAAATTTAAGACTAAAAATCTAATGTTGGTGTGAAAACTCAAACTTCAAAGCCAAAATGCTCTTTTTTCACTTTCATAATTACACAAAATTTCAGCTTTTTTCAACTAACCACAGTATTTTCGTTGCTTTGAGCTGACATACGTTATTTTGGGAGAGAGGCTTAATCTGGGTTCCATTCTATTTTTCATATTTTCATTAAGGGTAAAATTTTTGTGATTTTTTTTTTTTTTACATAAATTTATTTAGCCCTCCAATTTGCTGGAAGGTGCAGGTTAGCTTATTGAAAGACAACACACAAATATAAAACAAAACAAAAAGTATTTTCCAAGTATACTCCATTTTATCACTGTCATTGAGTCCAGTAATATTAACCAATCAGCTTCTGCATTGGGCCCAGAGACTACTTGCAATTGACAAAGGGGGAGGACAACCCTTTAAGAAATAGGTATCCTAATTTTAACTGACTACATTGCGTTGGTGTATATGTTTTTGGGTAATGTATACTTACCTTAAATCGCTTCTCTCAAAAATACCCATGTAGAAAAAGAATGATTGCTGTATGTCAGCATCTTCTGCTGATCCTTTTGAGAATCTGCTTAATGCTATTAACCCCCTTGCTAGGGGGAAAAACACATCTGTGTTTATATACACATAATTTTGTGGAAAATAGCAAAGAGGATCATAAATTACCTTAGGTTAAGAAATTTTTTTTTTTTTTTTTTTTT
>NW_012121598.1:7953065-7958545 GCF_000951035.1 Colobus angolensis palliatus | reverse complement strand
TTGAGCCCAGGAGTTCAAGACCAGTCTGGGCAACGTAGTAAGATGCTGTCTCTACAAAAAGAAAAAAAAAAAAAAAAACAGCCAGGTGTGGTGGTGCATGCCTGTAGTCCCAGCTACTCAGGGGGCTGAGGTGGGAGGATCCCTTGAGTACAGGAGTTGAAAGCTTCAGTGAGCTATGATTGTGCCACTGTACTCCAGCCTGGGCTACAGAGCAAGATGCTGGGTTAATTTTTTTAAAAAAGTTCAAGTGTTTTTTGAGTCACTAGCTGTAATTTTTGGGAGCAACCATTAAATCTGAAGATTGGAAAAGCAGAAAGCATGTTAAGAGAGTTAGAATATTCTCCTGATGCACAAAGTATGATCACTTTCTGACCACAAAGTTTTTCCATGGTACGTCTTTATAAGGCCTGCTATGAGGGGAATTCTGGAAACAGGAGGAATTCTAGTGATTTAGTGGAATACAGAGGGTGGGGCATCTTGAGGTGGCCCTGGGAGAGAATGAGTTTGGCAGGTGTGATGGGAGCATAAAAGGGAGTGATGGAAGGTGAGGTTAAAAAAGGTAGTAGGGACTATGTGTGGAGGCTTACACCTGTAATCCCAGTAGTTTGGGAGGCCAAGGCGGGAAGATTGTTTGAGCCCAGGAGTTTGAGGTTACAGTGAGCTATGATCAAACTAAACTGTAGCCTAGGTGACAGAGTGAGACCTTGTCACACAAAAAAAATATGATCTTTTTTCACCTGTCTGTCATTACTCCCCTTTATGCATCTAATGTTCTGGCCTATCTGGGAATAGGTGAGGAGTTAGATATGGGAGGTTGCTGAAATAGCAGTCGGACTTTAACATTGATGGCTTATTGGGAATAAGTGAAAGAGAGGAGGCATAAGTAATTCTAAGATTTCAAGTCACAAAAAGCAAAAGAGCTATAGTTGGAACAAGCTTTGTACTCTGACCTACACCCCCATGATTATTTTTAGTTTGTGGCAGGCTAAATGTAACAGAGTTAGTCTGTGCTTGTGGCCAGACTGATACTAACAGTAAATGGATTGTAGTATTTTATAATTTCAAAATTTGGCTTAAGTAGAATTAGATAATTGGAATTGGAAGGGGCCATCTAGTTTCACACACCTTCATTTTACGTGTGAGTTTACTGAGGCTCACAGAGTTTAATTGGCTTTTCCCAAGGTTCTCAGGGCTAGTTTATTACGAAGATGAAATTAAAATCCAGGTCTTCTGGCTTCTAGTGCAGCAATTTTCATACTTTTTGCAAGTTGCTCCGTATTATTTTCATTTGATTTTTGTTTTATTGAGAGATCTGTGAATTTCAGGTTATATTACAACTGAAAATGCTGATCTTTAAGATCTGTTATTTAGCTATCAAAATCTAGGGGAAAGATCCAAGTTAAATATGGAATTTAAACAGATTGGCAAATTTATCTTCTAAACAGATGATTTCAGAATAACACAAAATAAGTAATTGCTTGATCATAATAGCTGTGCTTAGTTGACTACAGTTCTCGTTGTGTGAGAATTGGCTGAACTAAAACCAGTTTAATCTGGCTCTGAGAAATACTCTATACTTGGCTACCTGAAGTTAATGATAATAACCACAGAGTCATCCAATAAAACATTAATTAAAACATTACTTTAGTGTTAAATCCCACTACTTGATTGTTACCTTTATCAAACGATACTGCGTTTGGCAGAGTTACTATTTCAAAGAGGAAACAGAGCAATATGAAACTTACTTTGTGGGGAAAAAAATCAGAAAATGTGTTGTTTCTGTTCTTACCAACCTTATAACAAGGTGATATCTTTACAACTTCGTTTACAATTAAATTATAATTTTCCATCTCAAATAATTGATCTTCCTGTATTTGCACAGAGAGTAATGAATGAATCCAGTCATACAAACAGTTACAAGAGTGGCATTGCCTGCCTCCTTCAACTGGTTAAATGACTGAAGGAACTGGTGGGTATTCTTTCTTGATGTGATTACATCATCTCATTTTCTTTTTGGCAAGCTATCATTCTCATACACTTCTGGTCCATCACCCCCTTTTTTAGAACTGATAATTTTCTACTTTTGTGGAACATGGTCTCTACCCTCCCATCATTGCTCCTTCAAATGATAGATAAGCTTCTCTTGGGCTGATCAAGATGGGAGCAGTGGAAAGGAAGAGAAAGACCCCATAGCACTGTAGGTGGGCTCTTGGTTACTATTCACACAGAGAGTGAAGTCAAACAACTTTCAGCTCAGTGCCTTTTGGCAGCCTTTCTCATAAAATATCCAGTGTTGATTCATCTCATTGTTTACAATACAGGTTTACTTTAACCAATCTTTATTAAACATACATTTTGATGGAAATATTTTAACTTTGATTAATGTACAAACTGACTAGAAATATGTAAGCATAAGTTACGAATACAGTTCTTATAAACACCTGTACCTGTAGCTGTTTTATTTTTTCTTCAAATAAGAGGTTTGTGATAAATGGTTTCATTCTCCACGACTGGATATCTTTTCAAAAGATGCTTAAAAGGACTGCAGTAAACATGGTAGTACAGGTATCTCTTTGACATACTGATTTCATTTCCTTTGAATGTATATTCAATAATGGGATGCTGGATCATATGGTAGTTCTATTTTTAAGTTTTTGATGAACCTTCATAGTGTTTTCCATAATGGCTATACTATTTGATCATTATACAATATATAAATGCATTGAAACATCACACTGTTACCCCATAAATATGTATAATTATGTCAGTTATAAATAAAGATTTAAAAGAAGCTGAAAATCATTCAAATAGTTTACTCACTTTGTTTTCAGATCTAGTAGTATATATTGCATTTAAATCAAAATCTGATAAAACTGATAATTTTAGGATAATCATATTTAGTTTATCTTAAAATGTACGTAGTCTACATTTTAAATCTCTGATGTAAGATTGCTGCTTTTTTTGTTTTTTTTTTTGAGACGGAGTCTCGCTCTGCCCCCAAGTCTCTCAACTCTTAATTAAAAAGACCTCTGTCTTCGTCCACTTTTTATTTCTCGAGGAGTTTTAGATTTCACACATACACACATTCAGTGGGAAATAGGATGTTGAGAGTACTAGAAGTAGGGGTCATTCATATGGTTGGGGAGAAGGAGGTTGAAAGGACAGAATGTATTTTGGGGGACCACCTATGTTGTAACCATTTTCCCATGAGGTAAAAATGTAAGACTAGGTTAAGTTTAAGGATAATTTTGGAAAGTTATGTGCCATTTATTTAGGATTAATGAAGCTGGGGAAAAAAAAAACAGCACTGGAATAGTGGATTGTTGCCTTTTAAACACAGAATATTCTTATGAGAGTATAGGTAAATCTAGAATTTGGTCTTGAGAGACAGGAGTTTGTTTCCTTTTGTTACAATGTTTTCTCAGATCTTTGTCTCAGAGTTCTTTCTGTATAGGGTGTGGAGTGATAACACGGTATAATCAGGAATATTCCCACAAAGGATAGTGAAAAGGACAGTATTTTCTACTTGAGAGTCTTCAGGCCCTGAAACTATGATGAATTGTGTCTGATGGTTTACACAGAGCACGGAGAAATTAAATTGAATAGGATTAGTGCAGATAAGACAGAAATGAATTGAGGAAACTAGTAAGTTTTCTTGATAATACTGACTAGTTCTAAGTCATACATTTTAAATATCATACCCCCTGGGAGCTTTCTCTGATATCCAAGATTGAGTTCCCTCCTAAATATTCCCATAGCACCTTGATCTCCTATTTTATTTGTTTGTTTATTTATTTATTTATTTGAGATGGAGTCTTGCTTAGTCGCCCAGGCTGGAGTGCAGTGGCATAGCGTGATCTTGGCTCACTTCAGCCTCCGCCTCCTAGGTTCAAGCAATCCTACCACCTCAGCATCCCAAGTTGCTGGCATTACAAGCATGTGCCACCATGCCCAGCTAATTTTTGTATTTTTGGTAGAGATGGGGTTTCACCATGTTTGCCAGGCTGGCCTCGAACACCTGACCTCAAGTGATGCACCCACCTCGGCCTCCCAGAGAGCTGGGATTACAGGCGTGAGCCACTGCACCTGACCTCATTTATCACATCACCATGAATTAGGCTTATCTGTGTTCTCTCCATATGACTGCCCCCTACTAGAAGGTAGCGACAGTAGCTTATTCTCCCATTGCCTCTGTAGAAGAGCTCAATCTCACTGACAGTTTTTAACACATAAATATCAAATACTTCTTTTTTCTACTCTTCTAGCCTTTCAAATTACTTATAATTTAGTTTTTTTTTTGTATAGCTTGAGTTGCCCTCAACTGCTCACATAAGGATTCAATAGGTTGCTGTGATCAATCTGTAATCCTTTAAATAACTGTTGAGGCCTAGAAATTCTAGAAATCAATACAGAAATTAGAACTCAAAGTGTTCTCTACTTTTATTTTTTATTTTTGACAATTTTTGCCCTTGATATAGAGATTTAGTGATTGCCTAATCACTTTAAACAAATACTTCCTTATCTCATTTAAGGTAATTACATTGATAAGATAGAAAAACAATTGGCAATTAAAATATGAAACCCAAGAGAAGAATAAAGGAATAGTTATCTGAGAAGGGTAACAATTAGCTTTCATCACTTTAACCAGAAATAAGCTGAAACTGAGAAGAAAACAAAATACAGTGAAACATTAAACATCCATTTGAGTGCCTACCTGTTCATGTCAAGCACTATGCTAAGCAATAGTAAGAGAGTTGATCTTATTCTCATAAAGCTCAAATAATGACTTAATTTTATTTGTGCTAAATTCTAAGAAGGAAAAGTATAAGGTGTCACAGGCTCTTCTAACAATGATAAAAAGCCATGAAAGAAGGTAATGGGATCAGATGAGATGGATGTAATGAAGAATTATGTATGTAAGCTGAAACAGAGATCATCTGATTGTTTCTTACCCTAATTTTTTAATCTGAAGAATTGGATGAAGAGGTAAAGTTAAATTTTTCCTCCATAAGAATAGAAATTATGTTAGAAAATGTAGGCCAGGTGCAGTGACTCATGACTGAAATCCCAGCACTTTGGGAGGCCGAGGTTGGAGGATTGCTTGAGGCCAGGAGTTCAAAACCAGCCTGGCAACATAGCAAGACCGTATCTCCAAAACTTTAAAAAAAAAAAAAAAAATTGCCTTTCACAAGAGTAACAAACATCTAATTTTGAATAAACTTAACAGATATATTCAGGAACTTTATAAATATTTTAAAACTCTACCAAATATTTTTAAAGACTTTCATAAATGACAAGATTTAAACCTTTAAAATATAGGAGTTTTTTGTTGTTTGTTTGTTTGTTTGTTTTGAGACTGAGTCTCCGTCTGTCACCCAGGCTGGAGTGCAGTGGCGTGATCTCGGCTTACTGCAACTTCTGCCTCCCGGGTTCAAGTGATTCTCCTGCCTCAGCCTCCTGAGAAGCTGGGATTACAGGTG
>NW_012121598.1:7936012-7948918 GCF_000951035.1 Colobus angolensis palliatus | reverse complement strand
GCTCTGTTGCCCAGGCTGGAGTTCGGTGGCAGGATCTCGGCTCACTGCAACCTCCACCTCCCAGGTTCAAGTGATTGTCATGCCTCAGCCTCCCAAGTAGCTGGGGTTACAGGTGCCCACCACCACACCTGGCTAATTTTTGTATTTTTAGTAGAGATGGGTTTTCACCATGTTGGCCAGGCTCTTCTTGAACTCCTAACCTCAGCCTCCCAAAGTGCTGGGATTACAGGTGTGAGCCACCTCACCTGGCCCACACTATAGTTTAATTGGAAGCTTTTTTGTTAGTAAAAGATAAAAGAGTAGTGCCTTAAAATTGACATTTTAGATTTGATTAGTTAACAATAATAATTACACATGAATGACTGTTACGTATATGATGGGCCTATTCTTGGAAGTACAGTGTGATGGTTAATATGTGGGCTTTGGGCAAGTATCTTAACTTTTACTGTATTCTAAGTATTTTGTGAAGATTAAATAAGAAAAAATATTCATCGTCTAGGCATGGTGGCTCACACCTGTAATCCCAACACTTTAGGAAGCTGAGGCTGGCAGATCACAAGATCAGGAGTTCAAGACCAGCCGGGCCAACATGGCGAAACCCCATCTCTACTAAAAATACCACACGCAAAAAAAATTAGCTGGGTGTGGTGGTGGGTGCCTATAATCCCAGCTACTTGGGAGGCTGAGGCAGGAGAACCCCTTGAACCCAGAAGGCGGAGGTTGTAGTAAGCCGAGATTATGCCATTGCACTCCAACCTGGGCCACAAGACCAAGACTCTGTCTCAAATAAATAAATAAATATTCACCACAGAATCTGGCATATAGTAAGAGCCTAAGAAGTGTTAGCCATTATTATAACATTATAACAGTGTTAAAACTGCATGATTGATCCACAGTCACAAACCAGAAAGCAGTTACCAGCAGTCTTCGATGCAAATGAAATAATTCATCTGTCTTTTCAGCTATTTTCTATAGATAAGACCTTTTACAAACAGAAACCTGACAGGCACTAAATTGCTATTTCCCAGACTATTGTATTTATAGAATGCTAAAATCTGTCATTGTACAATATATTATACTACTCATTAGAGACTCTTATTCTGGCATATCTCTAAAATATAGAAACCTGATACAAATATTCAGTAGTCCAGTCCAGTGAAATTTTGTCCAAGAAACTCAGCACCAGAGATTATATGAGAAACAAGGTTATTGTCAGTAGACTTTGAGAATGTCAGTTACTATGAGAACTGTGCTTCCCTTAACCACTTAACAGTTTTTTTGCTTGTAGTACAAGTTCAGGAACAAATGATATTACAGAATTAGCACTTATCCCTCCTAGTAACTAGTCTGATTTTCAGGCCCTGAAGACTTGTAAATATATTCATACTTACCAGATAGTAAAATACTTAATATAAAAGATAACACTTTTAATTTAAGCCTATTTGGGTGGACTTCTTTTTTTTTGGGGGGGGGGACAATAGACTCATCTGAGCTTTGATACTTTTCTTTTTTTGCTTGAAGTCACTTTCAAGTTGCTTTCTCCAGTAATTTTTGGGTTTTTTTCTTCATAATCTATGCTTCTCAAGGGAGGCTTCTTAAATACAATTTTAGAGTGAATACATTATTTTTTAAAACTGTGCAAAATAAGTATATGTTTTTCTGGCCTTGATAGAAGGTAATTTTTTAAAATTAGTAATAAGATTTGTTTTTAGAGCAGTTTTATGTTCACAGCAAAACTCTGAAGAACTTTCCCATATATCCTTTGTCTCCACATGCACACAACCTTCCCATTACTGATATCCACTCACCCCAGTGGTACTTTTTTTTTTTTTGAGGCAGAGTCTCACTCACTCTGTCGCCCAGGCTAGAGTGCAGTGGTGCGATCTTGGCTCACTGCAACTTCCGCCTCCCAGGTTCAAGTGATTCCCCTTCTCCACCTCCCAAGTAGCTGGGATTACAGGTGCTCACCACCACACTCAGCTAATTTTTGTATTTTTTGTAGAGTTGGGGTTTCACCATGTTGGCCAGGCTGGTCTCAGACTCTTGACCTCAGGTGATCTGCCCATCTCAGCCTCCCAAAGTGCTGGGAGCCACCATGCCCCGGCCCACAGTGGTACTCTTTTTTAACACCATCACCCAGAGTCTGTAGTTTACATTAGGGTTTACTCTTGGTGAATAGGATATGTATTTTTTCTGGCATGTTATAGAAGATAAGTATTTTTAAATATATGGCTGTTTCTTAAATAAGAAATAATTTGAAAAATGGCATATTCTTCAGCAAACAAGTTTGTTGCTTTAAAATTTATTCGGCACTCATGGTTCATTCTAAATTAAGTAAAAAATAAAATTTCCTTGAGAAATTTATATCATATACTATTCGTCAAACCAAGATAATCTTATAAACCTTCTCAACCTGATAAAGAACATCTATGAAAATCTATACCTAATATACTTCAGTGGTGAAATATTGAATATTTTCTTACTGAGATCAGAAGGAAGACACTCAAGCTGCTTTTATACCACATTGTATAGCTAGCCATTACAATAAGGCAAGAAAAAGAAGTAGAAACATAAAGACTGGAAAGAAGTAACATTACATTACAGTGATATGATTGTTTGTGTAGAAAATCCTAATATTCAGGATACAGGAGTGACTGAGAGAGCTTCCGTCTTACAGGAAGTCACTGGTTATTAGCTGTAATAGCAATACTCTAATAATAAATGTCTGCCTGAGAGAGTAAGGGAGGCTTCACCTCTGTTTCTACTAAGTGACTTTTAAACTGCTTTAAAAAGTGTAAGAGTTTGGGCTCTTATTAGTATATAGTGGGGTCCATTATGGAGATTTAATCCAATATAATCATATTTACATTTTATAGAATTCTAACAAGAGAGGTAAAGATGGGAAGAGTAAGAGATGAGATGCAGAGAGACCAATGAAAGAGATGATGGCCTTAGTAGCATTGGCAGTGAGGACTAAACTTGGCTAGAGCTATTAGGAGGTACAATTTATAAGACCCAATTACTAAGTTTTTGGCTCGGGTGATTGAGCATGGATAATGGTAAATAGGAAGCTTCAGAGGATGAGCACATTTGGGGTTGGGAGAGCAGGGGTAGGAGTATGAAATGATGTTGGACTTCATGAATGCTACATGTATGTATCATTTTCCTTTTCCGTTTATCCCTCATTCTTTTTGTCTTAATTTTCTCCCTTTTTCTCCTGTCCCCCAACTTGACTTCGCCATGCCATAGAACAGAAGATTTTTTTTCTCTTTTGGGGTAAGATTGATAATTCAGTCTTTGATATACTTCACTTCTAATCATCATAACAATTAAAGCCATAGAACTTTGATGTTTCACAGCAAACAAAAATGATAAATACATGTAGCATTCACGAAGTCCAACATTTCCTACTCCTACCCCTGATCTCCCAATCCCAAATTTATTCTTCCTCTTAAGTTTCCCTTAGTAAGGTGGTTGGATAGTTACTATAATTGCTGGGAATTCAAGGTACCATTTCTCCAAATGAGTGCCAACCAGAAGTACATACACACAATAATTGGTAGTGGAATACAGTACCACACTATTAATCTGAGCATGCATCCCCAGATTCCCCAAGTGTAAGACCTCTGGAAACCCCAGTTTATTCCTGGTACTTTAACTCCCTCTTTATTAACTGAGAACACCTAGCTCTAGGTGCAGGCCCCACATGTCTTATCCAGGAATCTAGAGCTAAAGGCAAGACCACTTCCCTTGAGTTTCAGGAAGGAACAGGAAAACTCCCTCTTTATTAACTGAGAACACCTAGCTCTAGGTGCAGGCCCCAGCATGCCTTATCCAGGAGTCTAGAGCTAAGGGCAAGACTACTTCCCCTGAGTTTCAGGAATGAACACGAAATAAGGACTCAAATTCCTGGCTTTTATTTAGCCTTGGTATATTAATCAGCTCAGGCTGCCATAACAAAATACGATAGACTGGGTAACTTAAACAACAGAATTTTGTTTTATCATAGTTCTGGAGTTTGGGAAGCCCAAGAGCAAGATGCCAGCTGATTTTATTCTGGTGAGGCACTCTTGCTGGCTTGCTCGCATGGCTTTTATGTGAGCCTTCATCTTTTAAGAGAATATAAAGAATATAATATTCCTTTGTATTCTCAGTTGTACGGGATTAGGACCCTGTTGGTATAACCCCATTTAATCTTAATTACCTCCTAAAAGCCCTGTCTCCAAGTACAGTCCCCTTGAGGGTTAGGGCTTCAACATATGAATTTTGGAAGGGACACAGTTTAGCCCATAGCACTTGGTAACCTCATTTCAGAGTTAAGGGTGGTGCAATGACTATCAAAATCACCAGTCATTTAATTTCCAAATATTTTGAGATTTTCCAGATATCTCTTACTGATTTCTAATTTAATTCCATTGTGGTTGGAAAACACTTTATGATTTAAATCCTTATTTTTATTTTTATTTTATTTTTTATTTATTTATTTATTTTTGAGATAGATTCTCACTCTGTCACCCAGGCTGGAGTGCAGTGGTACGATTTTGGCTCACTGCAACCTCCCCTGCCCCCGGGGTTCAAGCAATTCTCCTGCCTCAGCCTCCTGAGTAGCTGGGATTACAGGCACCTGCCACCACACCCGGCTAATTTTTGTATTTTTAGTGGAGATGGAGTTTCACCATCTTAGCCAGGCTGATCTTGAGCTCCTGACCTCATGATCCACCTGCCTTGGCCTCCCAAAGTGCTGGGATTACAGGCATGAGCCACTGTGCCCAGCCGATTTTAATTCTCACTGTGTTGCCCAGGCAGAAGTGCAGAGGCACAGTTGTAGCTCACTGCAGCCGCATACTCTCAGGCCGAAGCTGTCGTCCCACCTCGGCCTCCCAAGTAGCTGGGACTGCAGGCTCACATCACTGAGCCTAGCTAATTTTGTGTGTGTGTGTATGTGTAGAGACAGGTATCTTATTTTGTTGTCCAGGTTGTTCTTGAACTCCTGAGCTCAAGTGATCCTCCCACTTCAGCCTTCCAAAGTGCTGACATTACAGGTGTGAGCCACTGCACCTCGTCTTAAATTCTTTTGAATTTATTGAGACTTGTTTCATGTCCCAGAATATGATCTATCATGGTAAATGTTTTGTGTGCATCTGGTAAGAATCTACATTCTGCTTTTGATGGTGAAGTGTTTTATAAGTGTCAAGTTTTCTATATTTTTGGTGATACTTTAATTGTTCTATTGATTATTATTGAAACAGGGTATGTTGAAATCTCCAAATAAAATTGTAGGTGTTTCTGTTTTTCCTTACAGTTCTGTTGGTGTTTGCTTCATATATTTTGAAGCTATGTTGTTAGGTGCCTAAGTGTTTAGGGCTGTTACACACTCTTGGTGATTGGCTTATCATTATGAAATAGACCTCATCACTAGCAATATCACTTTTTTCTGAAATCTATTTAATCTGGTATTGATATAACCACTCCAGCTTTCTTTTGATTAGTGTTAGCATGGTATATATTTTTTAACACTTAACTTTTAACCTATTATTTCTTTATATTCAAAATTGACATCTGGCCAGGCACCATGGCTCACACCTATAATCCCAGCACTTTGGGAGGCCAAGACGAGCGAATCACCTGATGTCAGGAGTTCGAGAGCAGTCTGACCAACGTGGTGAAACCCCGTCTCTACCAAAAATAAAAAAATTAGCTGGGCGTGGTGGCATGTGCCTGTAATCCCAGCTACTCAGGAGGCTGAGGCAGGAGAATTGCTTGAACCCGGGAGGCAGAGGTTGCAGTGAGCCAAGATCATGCCACTGCACTCCAGCCTGGGCAACAGAGTAAGACTCCGTCTCAAAAAAAAAAAAAAGAAAGAAAAAGAAAAATTGACATCTTGTAAGCAGCATATATTGGGTCTGGCTTTTTAAAAAAAAAATCTAATCTCACAACCTCTGCCTTTTATAAGATGCTTATACCATTCACATTTAAGGTGATTGTTGATATAGATGGGCTTAAATCCACAAAATACAATTTTATTTATCCCATCTTTCTTTGTGCCTTTTTCTCTCTTTTTCTTTTTTACTCACTTTGTTGCTCAGGCTGGAGTGCAGTGGTGCAATCTTGGCTAGCGAGTCTCCTGCCTCAGCCTCCCAAGTAGCTGGGATTACAGGCTTATGCCACCATGCCTGACTAATTTTCGTATTTTTAGTAGAGACACTTTCAACATGTTGGCCAGGCTGGTCTCGAACTCCTCACCTCAGGTGATCCGCCCGGGCTGGCCTCCCAAAGTGCTGGGATTACAGGCATGAACCACCGTGCCTGGCCCCTTTCTCACTCTTTTTCTGAGCTCTTTGGATTTTTTTTTTAATTCTATTTTATCTCATTTGTTAACTTCTTAGTTATACCTCTTGGATTTTGTTTTGTTTTTTACTACTAGTTACTTTAGGGTGCACATTATTTTTAACTTGCTATAGGCTACCTCCAAGCAATAATATGCCACTTTGTGTATAGTATAAGAACCTTCCATTTCACCTTCTTTGGGCCTGTATGCTATCGTTACGCATTTTATATCTAGACTGTTGTAAATCCCACAATGCATTATGATTATTTTTCCTTTAAATAATTACATTTAAAAGTGATTTTAAAACTTAGAAAAAATTATATTTCCGTACATGATTTTGTGATTTCTAGTGCTCTTTGTGTAGATAATGTTATTTTCCTTCTGTCAGAAGAACTTCCTTGATAGTACAGGTCTGCTGATAGTGATTTTTTTTCGGTGCTTTGATATCTAAAAAAGTATTCTGCTTTGGTTTTTTAAATCTAATTGATGGGATTTTTTCTTTCACTGCTCTCCATTTCTCTGGAGCTTGCTTTCTGTGTGCTACTCTCTCCTCTTCGGTGCTTTAACTGCTTAGAACCTTCCCTTCTCGTTCTTTTGCCATCAATTTAGGGAGACTGCTGGCCTCTGTGTGGCTTTCCCAGTGCTTCAGTCTGGAAACTTGCTCCAGACAGTAAGGTGGGGCAGTTGTTGGTCTCACCCGTTTATTTCCCCATCTGGATAACAGTCCTGTCCTGTCTGCTGGTCAATGTCTGAAAACAGTTCTTTTATGTATTTTGAGTGGTTTAAAGTGTGAGAATAAATTATATCTGTTACTCTGTCCTGGCTGAAAACAGCCCAGTGATTTTCAAAGTCAGTTAGCCACCCCACCAGCCTTGTGGAAAAATTCAAAAAGGAGTGAATATAGAAATCAGGTTTTCCCTCCAGCCTATCACCTAGTAGGAAGATAAGGCTTATGGTAAAGTCCTGTCCTCTCTATGTATACAGGCCCAACCTGAATAAAGAGAAAAGTTTCCCTTCTCCCCTAACACATATCATTCCCATTTCATAAATGAAGAAATGAACTAACATGCCTGAACTTGCTCAGATTGAACTTATTGGATCTTACTCCCTTCTTTGTAAAATTGAATTCTACAGTAAATGTTTTACTTACCACAGTTACAAAACAGTTATTAAAGGACAATTTTATTTTCAAATCTTTTGTATGAATTTTAGTTATCACTTCTCCTTGGCCATCAGTTATGTTACGTATAATCCCATTTCATTTCTTAAGGGGGGAAGATTTTATGCTTCATGACATTCCTTGAATAAAATATATTATGAATGAAATACTTGATGAAATCAGTAGTTTCTTAATTTATATTCTGGTCCTTTGTATAAAAGCTTTGCTAAGAATATCTTCTGACTGTATGGAGCAGTATGTTTATAGTCAGTTTTAAAATAAATACTTGTCAGCTACACTGGGCTTGCTGTTTAAATGTCAAATATTAACTGAAAACTAATCTAATAATTCCTGTCATAGCAAAGTGTGCCAAAAATCAAAGGGCAGAGTTTTTTTTCCCCATAAATTTCTCAGGGGCGAGAATTATTATTTCACCTTTCCCAGAGTTACTCGGTATTTGGATTTTTATGCCTACTTGATCAAAAAAGCCTATTCTTTTCTCCTAGTTATACTACAGTGTTTTACCATCACAGTTCCATAGAAAAGTATCGGATTTCAGTATTTCAGGTATAAGATTAGTTATAATTTTGGAATCTTATTTAACCCTTAGTAAAATCAACCTTTATGGTGTTATTAAACAAACAGAAGAAATTATTATAAGCAACATGGTTCTCAAGCAATAGATCATCTCTTACTAGATAAATAAAGATTAAGAGAACTACTTGCTTAAGTTGTAGTCAATATTTTATGCTCACTAAATTGAGGCACTGTAACTTTTGAACAGTATCATGAACTAAAATTCAGATGAAATTAGTCTTTTCCACTTTAAGATGTTTTTAGTCAATGGGTATACAGCTACCTTCCTATAATGAAGGGAAAATTATTTAAGAAATACTGTCTGGTCAGGTGCAATGTATTCCCAGCACTGTCAGCCTTTACCTGTAATCCCAGCACTTTGGGAGGCTGAAGCTGAAGGATCACTTGAGGCCAGGAGTTTGAGACCAACCTGGGCAACATAGCAAGGCTCCTGTCTCTACAGAAAAGTTTAAAAAAATAGCTGGGCATGATGGCACAATCCTGTAGTCCTTGCTACTTGGGAGGCTGAGGTAGGAGGATCGCTTGAGTCCAGGAGTTTGAGGTTACAATGGGCTATGATTGTTCTACTGCACCGCAGCCTAGGCAACAGAGCAAGACTCTGTCTCCAAAAAAAAGAAAAAGAAAATACCACCATTATTCTTGGCTAGGTGTAGTATTGATTTATGTAACTAGCTTCCTCATAATGTAGAATTAATCACTTCCACAAATATTTCTGAGTGCCTGTCATGTGCCAGTCATAGTTCCCGGATGTTAGGTCTGTGTTAGTCAGCAGAACTGACCAAAATCTCTGCCTCTGTGGAATTTACAGAAAGCAGATGGATAATAACCATATTAAATAAGTAAATAATAACAGTTTGTAAAAAGGATTCACTTGCCAATAGAATTGATTTAAATTCAGCCACAAACAAGGAAGTCCATGATTTCTAGAGAACTACATTACACAATGCAGGTAATGCCCCAGTGAAACAAGTGATAATTGTACAACTTTATGATGGAATAGGTCTATTGCATATTTACTGACATTTATCCCCACAGTAAATATTATGCTCATGTAAAAGTAAAGGACTGCCTATTCAATTTCAAAACACATTTTGGACCATGCAATTTATTGGGTCAGCATTGTGTTTTAGAACATTTTAGTTATTTGTCCAGCCAACAAGGAAATCTAACTTTTTGTCTGTAGCTTTCAGTTTGGGTGTTCAATTTGAGATATGTTGCTTGCTTTAAAACTTGTTTCTTACATTAAAAAATGTAAAATGCTTTCTAGAAATTATATATATATGGCAAATTAATTTACCATAACACACAGGCTTAGGTGTTTGTCTTCTTACTTGGATTTATCAGCTTTGTATCCTATGGAAAGTTAAACAATATTATAAGTTGAATATTGCCTTTTTTCCCTTTATACCATAATTCTTCACCTTAATATTTTCATCAACTCATAAAATCTTAAAGTTGGAAGATTTTTTTTAAGAAGTGGTGTACTTCGATAGTTAAAGAAAGCTAGAACAAAAGAGGTTAATACGGAGAATGTGGACCTCATGAAATCCAACGCAGTGATTATTTTTCACTAACTAGTACTGCCTTACAAACAGTGAGACCTTGGCAAGAGTGAGATGTTGTGCAGAATTCCCAGACTTCAGTTTTCCATATACATGCTGAAATTTTAAAAACAGGTTTATTTTGTCATACATGAGACTATGTAAATTTTTTAAAATTATGAAGCATATCATACCTACAAAGGTCTTCATTTTGATTTCAATTCTTAGTTACTTATCCTTCTAGTCTTTTCTGGTTTTTTATTTTTTTATTTTTTTTAGACAGAGTCTTGCTCTGTTGCCCAGGCTGGAGTGCAGTGGCGCAATCTCAGCTCCCTGCAACCTCTGCCTTCCGGGTTCAAGCGATTCTCCTGCCTCAGCCTCTCGAGTAGCCGGGATTAGAGGCGCCCGCCACCAAACCCGGGTAATTTTTTTATTTTTGGTAGAGGCAGGGTTTCACCATGTTGGCCAGACTGGTCTCGAACTCCTGATCTCATGATCGCCCGCCTCAGCCTCCCACAGTGCTGGGATTACAGGCATGAGCCGCCATAGCTGGCTTTTTTTTTTTTTTTTTTTAAACTACCCTTACTTCCACTGAGGCTTTTTAGGGCATGAAAGGATTCTGTATGATACTATCATGGTGGATACATGGCATTAACATTTTTCCAAACCCAGAAAATACATGACATCCTGAGTGAACCCCAACATAAACTATGGACTTTGAGTGATTATGATGTGTCAGTGTAGGTTCATCAAGTGTAACAAATGTACCACTCTTTTGGGGTTGTTCATAATGGAGGAGGCCATACAGGTGTTGGGGAGCAGGTGTAATCTCTGTACTTGCCACTCAGTTTTGCTGTAAACTTAAAACTGCTCTTAAAACGTCTTTATATGACCTCTAACGTGATACTGAATTTTTAAAAAAACCTTTAGTTAAAAGCAAACCAAAAAAACCCTTACCAATGACTTACGTTTGAATTGTTAAACAGCCAGGAAGGGAATGTGGACAGCACTTACAGTTTGAAGGCTTTCTATAATTAAGAATTTGAATTGGCGAGGGGAAGACGTTTGTTATGGCAGCCAATTTTAGTCTTCTAGGAAGAGAATGGCCTTTCAGGATTGTATAAAGGAGGAGATTTACCTTCCTTAGCTTCAGGTTTTTGTGGTCTGGAAAATGTATTTGTTAACAATTGAGTGAAAAATTAAGTAGTTGCATAAAGTAGATCAAAATTTATTTAATGAAGTCATCAATTGTACTATTATTGAAATAGAGTCTTTGTTTCGTGTTGTACTTTCATAGCAATTTAAGTAGTTAAAATTATTGTAATGGAAGATACATAAAAAGTAATCACATGACATTCATTTCTTTGTCATGTAAGCTTTTAATCTATTCATAATATCATTTGAGGAGTTTGACATTAAAAATATGCCTTTTTAAAAGTTTTGCTGTATCTAGGATAGTGTTTTTCAAAAACGATATCACATTGTAGTTGTTAAATTACTGTAGTAAATAGTTATGGTAACAAATTCAGATTGACAGGTAATTACTGTTTTACGTTTTGCAGTATTTACGGAAGTGAGAAAGGTATTAGTACCCATTTTATTACTTAGCTATAATTGACTTAGAGAACATCACAGAAAATCAGTGTGGCCTGAGTTCTGAGTACACCGCCCTGGCATGGCTCATATCAGAGGAGCATCTTCTGTGTTTCCAGAATTCTCTTAGGTTCTTGTTAAGTCTTTTGTCTAGAAATACTTGGATTTTAACATTACTTAGATTCGTTGTTCCAAGAAGCTCAAAGAGCTTTATAAAATACTATTAATCTTAAAATATCTAAAATCATTGAGTGAATATTTTATATTGATTTTGTTCATAATCAAGAGCATGTGTGGGCCTGATAGAATGTCTGCAGACATGAAGAACAGCATTAGATATATCTAAGAGACATTTTTAGAGCACTGGAAAGAATTAAATTCCAAATTCCCACATGTCTTGTCAGTCACCAAGCCTGCTTTTCTTTCCTTCATTTCCATTGGTGATTCTAGTTGTCCTAATCATTCACAATCGAGAATTAGCAATTAGAGAATTAGCCAAAGATTTTTCCTTTGGCTTCTGTGAGATTTAGTGTGATGAAATCTGCCTCTCAAAATTACTTGAGGTTGAAAGGGACCTACTTTTAGCATTTTATTGAAGACACTATCAGATGGCAGAATTGGCTATTAAGTGGCATTATAAATTCTCTTGAGATGCTGATGTCTGAGGCCCAGGAACATACATAAATGTAATAATTTCAGTCCTGCGTGTGTTAACAACTCTTTATTAAAATCAGTGTGAATAAGTTAAATTCTGTTTTTAAAAATCATAGTAAAATAAAAGCAAAAGGACTTCTTATGTGTTCTGACCACCTTCAATCTGACATTTTTTCTCCCTTAATGTAGGGCTAATAATCTGAGTTTGCCTGTCTTATAATGTGTGAATTCTTCAGCTGGTCATACTTCAAGATAGATCAAAGTTGATTTACAAGTGCTAGTGCCTTTCAATAAGCTAAGCTAAATCACTACACTTTTATGCCTGCTTTCATTTTGCTTGTATATTTACTGAGTACTTCCTATGTGTCAAGCAGTGTCCTAGGCACTGGTAATAAAATGATGAATATTTAGACCTGCCTCTTTGCTCATAGAGTTTATAGTCAAGTTAGAGGCAAACAGGCCATTACAATAAGGTAATTGAAATTTAACTGAAATCAGTGATTAGAAGTTGGCAAATGTTCAGTTTCTTCATTGAAAAATGTGCAGTTTGTGACAGGGTACTCTTCAGTTAAGTTGTCTACCCTTCTCCTTCCCTTCCCTCTTAGGTATTTTCTAACTCATTCACAGACCTTCTTTTGCAACTTTGAAAGTATCAAGTTTAGAATTTGGGTGACTGTAGCAAACAGGAGTCTATCAAATATGGTTGACATTGAGAAAACACAACTAATGTTATGTCTCATTGACAAAAATAGGGGTCAGAGGGGTTGCATGGGCAGAGAAACAAAGCATTCTGGCAGGAAAGCAGAATAGAGAACTGGAAAACCTAGTTAGAATTCATAGGAAAACTGGGATTGGGAATTAAAAACCAACATGTTTTACAGTAAGGACACTGATCAAACCTCAAGAGGCTGAATAACTGGTACAGAATAGGCAACAAGAACGACCTTGGGCCGGGCGCGGTGGCTCAAGCCTGTAATCCCAGCACTTTGGGAAGCCAAGACGGGCGGATCACAAGTTCAGGAGATCGAGACCAT
>NW_012121598.1:7928884-7935836 GCF_000951035.1 Colobus angolensis palliatus | reverse complement strand
AAAAAAAAAAAAAAAAAAACCAAAAAAAAACTCTTTTCTCTCTCTTTTTTTTTTTTTTTTTCTCCCCATCTTTCCTTTATCTTTTCTCCCACAGAAGCTGCTTATTTCCCTTTGATGATAAAGGGACCAAGCTTAGTTTTAATTAACTCTAGGTGTTTTTTAATGCACAAAGCAGAACATTAAAACACTTTATATATAACCAAATGTAATTGTACTGTTTTGCCATGCATTATAAGGATAATGTTTCTAAGTTGGATATCCTCTTGTTTCTGGAACCACATGATCTAGACTTTTTCCATAGTGCTTAAATTGAGAGCTTTAAAAAGGGGAGACATGCGCAACAAAAGGAGTAACTGTCCGAATTCATGTAATACCAATGGGCTTCAAGATGATCCTCCACTTACTGATAAAGTGTGTGGCCTTGGGCAAATGATTTTGTAAATTTAGGATTCTCATCTGTAAAATGGGGAAAGATGTGTATCATAGCATTTAGTTTTATTTTAAATTTAACAAACACATGCAGCATTGTAAAAGTTACTTAAATAATTATCCTTGTAACTGCCCTCTGAAAGTTGATACTATTATCCCCATTTAATTAGGTGAAATATTGAGGAAAGAGATGTTGTGTAAAATCCAAACAACTAGCAAGTAGCAGAGCTGGTTGACAGACTTCAGACAGACTTCAGAGTTGAGCCCTTTACTACTGCTCTATGCTGCTTCATGAGGACTAACTTGATAAAACAATTCACAACTCAGGTTGATGGGGATCATCTTTGTTAATTGAATGTTTGGGTTTTACATGACAATGAATTTAATAGCCAATTTTCAAAGAGCTAGATTACCATAAAAACATATAACTTGTTTTTCTAGATGACACCTTATGATATTACAGTATTTTAGTCATAATTTTGAACTTTGGTGGTTATTGTGTAGGTGTAGAGCAGAGATACTTGGTTGAATTTAAACAAACCATGCTCAAGTTCAGAAAACTGCTTTTAAAAGTCAGTCTGTGATAAATTTGTTACTTATCATAGTTGATAAGTTGATCACTTGTCTTTTTTCATAATAGAGTGCTGAGGATTAAAATAAATAAATTTTGTTGTGGATTAACAAGACCAAGAATAGAGAGTATTTTCATTAGAAAATACTGTTCTGTAGATGAGAATATTTATGTATAACTAATAATAAAATAATAGTGTAAACATAAAATTGCTGTTTCACTTATAGCCGTGGCCAGTGTTTTTCACACTTATCACTAAGGTCAGCTTTGCCTCTTATTCTCTGCTTGAAGATTTTTCATGGTATGTAAAATGACTTGTATTAGGTATTGAGAAACTTGAATTGTAGTTCGCTGTTGCCTGGTTTTTAGTATATTATTTAAGCAAGGAAGTTGATGTCTTTGTACCTTATTTTCCTCATCTGGAAGTAAAGTAGGTTAGGCTAAGATGATTTCTAAGATCCTTTACAATTCTCACTTAAAACAGGTACACATGGCCAGGTGCAGTGGCTCCTACCTATAATCCCAGCACTTTGGGAGGCCAAGATGGGTGGATCACTTGAGGTTAGGAGTTTGAGACCAGCCTGACCAACATGGTAAAACCCCATCTCTACTAAAAATAAAAAAAATTAGCTGGATATGGTGGCAGGTGCCTGTAATCCCAGCTACTCTGGAGGCTGAGGCAGGAAACTTCACTTGAACCCAGGAGGCAGAGGTTGCAGTGAGCCAAGATCGCACCACTGCACTCCAGCCTGGGTGACAGAACAAGACTCCGTCTCAAACAAAAACAAAAACAAAAAACCGGTACACATAACATATTCCTTTGAGATTGGAACACATAAATGAGAAGCCAAAAATATTTCAGTGATTGTGAAATTTAACGCATTAGTAGATATATGTCCATAACATGTTAAGAAAACTCAAAAAAAATGAATAGGTTGATATAACTATACAGCTGTCAAATCGTGCTGAATTTTTCCTGAAGTGTGGTTCATTTGCACTGATACGTCCTTTCCTTTTTCATGGTCACATTTGTGATTAATGCCCTAAGTTTTGGAGAAGTTTGGCTGAAGTTAACAGTACAGTCTGTCCGTGGAACAGAGTGAAATTTTACCCATAAGAAGGTGAAATTCATGACCTTTAGTTGGTACACCAACACCCTACAGTAACCATTTATAGCCTAGATGGCTTCTGTAAATTCTGGGGAAGAGTACAAAGTAAGTCAAAGATCAGTGTGGAAAGGAGTTAGGAATGGGCTTTTTCATAGAAAAGAGTGGGAGTCCAGAAAACTTTGAGTTTGTGGGAAGGAGAGGAGGAAGTCATGCTTGATAGGTTAAAAAAAAAAACAAAAAAAAAAACGTTTAAGCTTGAGAGGATTGTAATGGAATGGCTTTTTGGGAAGA
This sequence comes from Colobus angolensis palliatus, assembly GCF_000951035.1. Classification (NCBI taxonomy): domain Eukaryota; kingdom Metazoa; phylum Chordata; class Mammalia; order Primates; family Cercopithecidae; genus Colobus; species Colobus angolensis. Next base: position 7,933,436 of record NW_012121598.1, on the reverse strand, counting down.
TTAATCTGCATTAGGATTCAAGATGGATAAGGAGATGTCTAGAGTCCTAGACAATAGCTAGGAAACTTGTAGTAATTCAGGTATAAATTAATAAGAACCTAACTAGGTAACTGTTTGGGGGATAAAAAGGAAGAGTTTAATTCCGAGAAAAATTTAAAACAAATCAAAATTTAGTAATTTCAGGATTATACAGGAGAATCTCCTACCACCTGTGCCATAGACTTAGAAGGGAAGCAGTTAAAACTACTTTTAGTCTCATTTTGAGATTTGGAAATAATTCTCTATGAGTGATGATATTGCATATTTAATACTTTTCTAGAAAGGGCTATTGTATTATATCAATGCCCATTGTATTAAGAGAGGACTAAGAAAGTAGACTTTTGCATTTATCATATATACACTGCAGAATAATAGTGTATGTCACATTTGTCTAATCTTCCATCATCACCGCCTACTGAGCTCACTATTTTTTTCAAGGTCACCAGTGACTTCCTTATTGTCAAATTCAATGGTCACTTCTTTGTTTATATTTTATTAAACCTCACCAGTGTTTGAGACCATTGATCATGCACTCATGGAAACTTTCTATTCTCTCGAGGCTTCCATTATACCATACCTGACAGCTCGTTTTGTTGTTCGTCATCTTCTCTAATTGTTGGAGTGCCCCCAGGGCTCTGTCATGAGTTCGCTGCTCTCCTCTATCTACATATTCCTCTAGGTAACTCTTGATTATAAATACTATCCAAATGCCAGCAATCCCCAAAGGTATACCTACAACCCCAGACAACTATAATAACCTCCTAATTAGTATAGCTACTTTCATTCTTTCTGCCTATTCTTTTACCCACATAGCAGCCGGGGTGATCATTTTAAATGTAAATCAGATCATGCATTTCTCTAGTTAAAACCCTCTAATGGCTCCCCATTCCATTTAGAATAAAATCTAAACTTTTTGCCCTATTTTCAAAATCCTTTGTGATCTAGTCCCTGACCACCTTTCTAAACTTTTTTTTTTTTTGACACAGGGTCTCGCTCTGTTGCCCAGGTAGGAGTACAGTGGTGCAATCATAGTTCACTGCAGCCTTGAACTCCTGGGCTCAAGCAGTCCTCCTGCCTCAACCTCGCAAGTAGCTGGAACCACAGGCACATGTTACCACACCTGGCTTTATTTATTATTTTTTTATTTTATTTTATTTTTAAATAGAGACAGGGTCTCACTGTGTTGCCCAGGCTGGTCTCGAACTCCTGGGCTTAAGCAATCCACCCACCTTGGTTTCCCAAAGGGTTGGGATTATGGGTGTGAGCCACCCTGCCTGGCTAAATGTCCATCTCTTACTATTTTCCCTCTCTCCCCACTGCAATTTCAGCCTCATTCACCTTCTAGTTCCTGGGATTTGACCCATTCATTCCCACCTTTATCATTGCTCAGAATGCTCTTTCCCCTAATTTTTGAATGGTTAGCTCCTTGTCATTTAGATCTCAGCTGAAATGTTACCTGCTTCAAAAAGCCCTCCCTAACCACCTGATAGAAAGCATTGCCAGAATCATTCTCATATCACATAATCCTTTTTATAATTATTGCATAGTACTTAGCATCTGATAGTTTATTAATTTGTTTTTGTTTTTCTGTGCCATCACAACAATATAAGCTCCAAGCCCCACTGTCTACAAAAGTGCCTGGAACCTGGTACTTTTATGGTATTTGTTGAATAAATGAAGTCTTAGTACCTACATAGTGGTTATGTTAACTGAGAGTCCCATTCTTTGAGCATAACCTCTTCCAGTAATTCTTAATATCCATTCTCAGGTGCCTCAACTCATTTCCATATGTTTCTCATATGGAATCTCACTGAGATTCCAGTTCTTACCTAGTTTTTTTAAACGTTTGTTTTTAAAAAGAAAAAGTGTTTCAGATACTAAGTTCCAGTTTCTCAATACCAGAACCAGTATACTGTTACCTGTGTGTGTCTTCACAAATGCCAGTATTAAGTAACCAAACTATGACCTACTTTAAGAAATAGTAGGCCGGGTGCAGTGGCTCATGCCTGTAATCCAGCACTTTGGGAGGCCAAGGTTGGTAGATCACTTGAGGTCAGGAGTTTGAGACCACCCTGGCCAATGTAGTGAAACCTCATCTCTACTAAAAATACAAAAATTAGCTGGACATGGTGAAGCGCACCTGTGATCTCTACTCAGGAGGCTGAAGCAAGAGAATTGCTTGAACCCCGGAGGCAGAGGTTGCAGTGAGCCGAGGTCATGTCATTGCACTGCAGCCTGGGTGATAGAACGAGACTGTCTCAAAAAAAAAAAAAAGAAAGAAAGAAAAGAAATAGTAAGTGTATTTGTGTATTCTCATGCTGCTAATAAAGACATACCTAAGACTGAATAATTTATAAAGAAAAAAAGGTTTAATGGACTCACAGTTCCACATGACTGGAGAGGCCTCACAATCATGGCGGAAGGTGAAAGGCACATCTTAAGTGGCAGCAGGCAAGAGAGAGTGTATGCAGGGGAACTCCCCTTTATAAAACCATCAGATCTCATGAGACTTATGAGACTTATTCACTATCACAAGAACAGAATGGAAAAACCCACCCCCCATGATTCAGTTACCTCCCACTGGGACCCTCCCATGACAGGTGGGGATTATTACAATTCAAGGTGAGATTTGTACAGAGCCAAACCATATCAGTAGGGGTTACAAAAAGTAGTAACTCATTAGTTAAAAATATATGAAACTGGGACTGCTTTTATTGCATATTATTTTTCAGTTAATAGGAGTTACTTACCTAATGCTAGTCAGAGAATAGTGATTTATTTACAATTTAGTATATGAGATTATGTGTTTGCTTTATGGGACTGATAATATTTTGTTGTATGTATGTCTGTCTGTGCTTACATATGCTTGTGATTCCACAGATACATAATCCTAACATTGTTCTTAAACATTAGGTTTTTACTTACATTGTAGATATGTTTCCTTGTCAAAAGTAGATATGTCATTATTTTAGATCTAACTGAACCACAGTATATTTAACCAGTCTCATAGTGTTGAATATTTAGGTTGATGCCGATTTTTTTAAGTTGATATAAACGTTTTCATAAACATCCTTGGACATTTGGCTTGGTGTACTTCTTCTGTTATTTCCTGGGGACAAATTCATAGAAGGAGAATTTTTATTCGCAATAATCAGTTGTACATCATGAAGTAAAAGGACACTTTTTTTTTTTTATTTTATTTTTTGAGACAGTCTCGCTCTGTTGCCCAGGTTAGAGTGCAATGGCACAATCCCAGCTCACTGCAGCCTCAACCTCCAGGCTCAAGTGATCCTCCCTCATCTGCCTTTTGAGTAGCTGCAGGCACATGCCACCACACCGGCTGATTTTTGTAGAGATGGGGTTTAGCCAGGTTGCCAGGCTGATTTTGAATTCCTGAGCTCAAGCAATCAGTCTGCCTGAGCCTCCCAAAGTGCTGGGATTACAGGCATGAACCACTGCCCCTGGCTGGACATGATTTTTAGATAAACTTTCTTAGCAGCAGTTCCCCAGGCTGTTCCCAGGCCTCCTTTTCCATGTTAATTCATGGCATAAGAGGCCTAGACTCCTTCTCCTTCCCTGGCAGGCTTTAGGGAAAAAACAGCGTATGTAACAGCCTAGCAATGGGAAAGACACTCTTCTTTCACTCCCATTGAAGTAGCTTTGAGCCATCCTGGTTTGTTTGTTTGTTTGTTTTCCTAAATCAAGAAATGTGTGTATATAATGAGTAGTGCTTCAGCTGGGCTCCTGGTTAGAGTCTCTCAAGAAGGAGTTAGTGGTTCTGGTCTCTCTCCTGTGGTTTTTCTGAAGAACAAAGCATCATAAATTCTCAGAGTTGGACAAAACCTGAGAACAAGCCTAATTGAACCACTCGCTTATGTAAATCTCTTCAGCCACACCCTGGCAAGTGTTTATCAAACTTTCCTTGAACACCTCTAGCAATGAAGAATTTACTTCTTAGTCTGTTTAGTCTACGGATCACTCCAGTTGTTCAAAGTTTTCCCAATGGCTAAGTTGTTCACTTTTCTCGATGGACAGAACAGGTGGGGAATTTTAAGAAGTTGCTACACTCCAGAACCAGAAGAGCATGCAAAAGCAGTCAGTCTGATCATAGCTCCCAGACAGCCTAGTGCAAGCACAATCCTCATTGAGGTCTTAGGTAGAGGGACCCCCAGAACTGTGTTTTCATCAGTTAATCACTGGTGTCCAGTGATCTGTCCTTCATAGCCTATGAAAATTTATAACATCCTTTCTGTTCTCTTCAATATTACATTTTATGTCCAATAATTTATTTTTCTTTTCTTTTTTTTTTTTTTTAAGACAGTCTCTCTCTGTCCCTCAGGCTGGAGTGCAGTGGTGCAATCTCGGTTCACTGCAACCTCCACCTCCTGGGTTCAAGTGATCCTTCCATCTCAGCCTCCCAAGTAGCTGGGATTACAAGCATGCACCACCATGCCTGGCTAATTTTTGTATTTTTAGTAGAGACAGGGTTTCACCATGTTGGTCAGGCTGGTCT
>NW_012121598.1:7923590-7928289 GCF_000951035.1 Colobus angolensis palliatus | reverse complement strand
TTCTTTAAAAAAAATTTTTACTGCCAATTTTCAAGGACAGCCTATAACAATGTAACTGTTCTGAGGACTACTATGATTTAGTATTCTCGTTTATTAAAATTAGACATTCTTGACAAATTTCTAAAAGTTGTCATCACATATCACTTGTACTTAGGTAATATTTTATGTGTTTCAAAATACCATTGTATAATCCATAGTATTCCTTTCAATACTTATGTAATAGTTACACTGGTAATTAACAGATAACTAGTATCATCTCTAATCTTTGTTTCAGATTTTTCATTTAAACATTTAACGCCCTTGCCGGGCGTCCTAGCTCGCGCCTGTAATCCCAGCACTTTGGGAGGCCAAGGCGGGCAAATCACGGGGTCAGGAGATCAAGACCATCCTGGCTAACACAGTGAAACCCCGTCTCTACTAAAAATACAAAAAATTAGCTGGGCGTGGTGGCAGGCGCCTGTAATCCCAGCTACTCGGGAGGCTGAGGCAGGAGAATGGCATGAACCCGGGAGGCGGAGTTCGCAGTGAGCCAAGATCACACCACTGCACTCCAGCCTGAGTGACAGAGCAAGACTCTGTCTCAGAAAAAAAAGAAACATTTAACACCCTAAGTTCAGTAAGTCATCTGAGGGATTGCAAACTCCAGTCATGGTTTTGAAGTTTGTTTAGTTTGTCCCCCACAGAGACAATGACCAAAGCAACCAAATTTTAGTCCAATATTACATTATTTAAAAGTGGCTTGGGGCAGTGGCTCACATCTGTAATCCCAACACTTTGGGAGGCCAAGGTGGGAGAATTGCTTGAGGCCAGGAGTTTGAGGTTAAAGTGAGCCATGATCACGCCACTGCACTCCACCCTGGGCAACAAAGCAAGACCCTGTCTCTAAAGCAAAAAAGAAGAAGAAAATACTCTTTTGTAACAGTTCAGTGTTTATCACTTTAAACTTGATAATTCCTACTGCAAGAGTTAGCCACTCCCTGCTAGGAGCTTTGGAAATGTATTACAGTTTTGCAGGCATAAGGATAACAAGTCATAGAGTCCTGGTAACATCTATCTTTCTTTCAGTCATTGCACTTTCTCCACCCTCTTCCCCACTTTGTATGTCCTTTCCCAATCTAACCTGTTAGTTTTGCAGAATTTTGTCGCTGCAGAAATGATCAGGTGCTCTTTAGGATATGTATAGTGGTAGTGGTAGTGTTTAAAAAGTAGTTTTAAGAGACTTCCTTGTTAAGAGTGAAGAAAAGTTGGGCTGCGTGTGGTGGCTCACACCTATAATCCCAGCACTTTGGGAGGCTGAGGGGGGCAGATCACGAAATCAGGAGATCGAGACCATCCTGGCTAGCACAGTGAAACCCCATGTCTACTAAAAACACAAAAAAGTTAGCCGGGCATGGTGGGTGCCTGTAGCCCCAGCTGCTCGGGAGGCTAAGGCCGGAGAATGGCGTGAACATGAACCTGGGAGGCAGAGTATGCAGTGAGCCAGTAATGCGCCACTGCACTCCAACCTGGGTGACAGAGCAAGACTCTGTCTCAAAAAAAAAAAAAAAAAAAAAAAAGAGTGAAGAAAAATAGATGAGGGCAATGATGAGTTTTTAGCCAGGCTTTGGTACACAGTATTTGGGGAGATCATATACATTAATGCTCTGGGTAGAGGCCTGCAGATGAGTCATGCTTAATACCAAGGTGATAATGCAGAGGTAGTCAGTCAATTATGTGTTACAATTATGTGGATTTGGTTTTAAAAGAATTACGGGCTTTCTTACAAATTTTACATATTTCATTATTTATTTATTTTAAATAATATTTATTTATTCAAAAGTGGAGACTAATGTGATGTAACAAATAAGATTAAAAGCTACATTGTATGAACCTAAGTTTGTTTTAAAAGTTGTATACATGCTTAAAACAAGGCTATTAAGTTAACAATAGATATCTCTGAAAAATGAGCTATTTTTGTCTTACTCTCTGAATTTTATAAATTTCTCAGTAAATGTGTTACTTTTTAGTTAGAAAATTATTATTTAAATTTTGAAATAGTCACATTTTTGGAAAGTTTTATTTTCCTCGATGTTTTAGTGTGTTCAGGCTGCCATAAAATACCATAGACTTGGGTGGCTTAAACAACGAAAATTTATTTTCTCACATTTCCAAAGGCTGGAAGTCCAAGATCAGGGTGCCAGCATGTTCAGGTCCTGGTGAGAGCTCTCTTCCTGGCTCACAGACAGCTGCCTTCTCCCCGTATGCTCATGTGGCCTTTCCTTGAAGAGAAAGAAAGCGAGAGGGAGACACATGCGGGCTGTGGGAGGTGGGGGAAAGCAGGGAGAGAGGAGGTCACTTTCTCTTCTTTTAAAGCTATCTGCATTACCACCCTTATGACCTCATTTAACTGTAATTACCTCCTAAAAGCCTTATTTCCAAATAGAGTCACAGTGCCGGTTAAGGCTTCAATATATGAATTTCAATTCAGCCCATCACTCAATAATTCTCATTTATAGGCTAGCAATTTTTTTATTTTTGATGATTATCTTCTCTAATTTCATAACAATATATTTTAGTTACTAGTCAAGGTGCTTTTGATTACAAATAATTCACTCAACAAGCTTAAAGGAATTGATTGCTGGGGATACAGAGTTCTCTCTCAGTAGTTTTATGAGGGACTGGAACATTGTCAGGAATCAGGCAACTACTTTTTCTGGCTTTCTATGGCTACAAAGTCTCCTTTCTCTCTCATTCACTATGGAGCTTATTTCATTCTCTTATTTTCTGTTCCATGCCCATGGCAGTCTATGGTCATTGCATAGCTCCTGGGTGTACATTGCCTCAGTTTAAGTCATAGCAGGTAGGGACAAACTAACATCTCTGAATCCTAACTCCAGTGTCTTGGGGAATAGACTGACCCAGGATGGGTCAGGTGCCCACTTTGAATCAATTGGCTTTGGTGCGGTTGGGGAACAGGGTCACACTTTTTTGTATATATAGTAGAGACAGGGTCTCCCTGTGTTGCCCACGCTGGTCTCGAACTCCTGGGCTTAATGGATTCTTTTGCCTCAGCCTCCCAAAATGCTAGGATTATAGGCATGAACCATAACTTCCAACCAGGGGTCACACAACTTAAAGAAGGCTGCCGGTGTTCACTCTTGACAATGGCCACTGTTAAAATCTTGCTCTATGTGATCTTCCTAAAGCTCTTTCAGATAACTAGGCAGATGTTACCTTCATTTAATGGAAGAAAACAGTAAGTGACTTGTCTCAAGCAACATGTCACTACCGTAGAACCCTTCCTCACCACTGTCTTCACCACATACCCCTTAGAACCTTTCCTCACCACTGTCTTCCACCACATACCCCTACCCAACTACTGGCCACCAGTCTCTGCTCTTATAGACTGCTAATGTCTGTACAAGTGGTTATCACAGTATAGTATGTATTTGGTTGTTGTGTCTACTGCTCTGAGAATTTTTAAAGTGTATGATCCATGTATTTTTTAACCTGGGGATGTATGATAAACTGAATGAATTGACTGGGAATAGAACTAGAGCCCAGGTTCTGGAGCTAAACTGTCCAGCTTCAAAATTCAACTTTGCTACTTCCTAATTGATGATCTTGGGCAAGTTACTTAACCTATCCATGCTTCATTTATCTGAAAAATAGAAGTAATAGTCCTTACCTTCTAGAGCTGCTCTGAGGATTAAATGAGTTGATGTGTAGAAAGTACTTAGAACTGACAGTGATAAATTACCAAATGTTGGCTGTCATTTTATATGTTCCAAATGGTCACTTTAGAGAAATTTTTCTGAATAGTCTTAAAATGCCAGTTCAATAAAGTTTACTTCAAGGCTTCTTCCTTTCCTGATAAGCCTTCCTGAAGCTAGAAAAGAGCATTCGTCATCATACCCTTCAAAGCTATTCATAATCTGGCTCCAGTCCTTCTTTTTGCATACTTTTCTCTATAAGAAATCTCTGCTCAAATTCACCTTCTCTCTTCCCATTTCATGCTGCATTGTTCTGTTTGTTTTTAAAATTCTTTGAATTGCAAAGGTTTCAAAACTAGGAACTATGTACATATGACTCTGTGTCCCCCTGTTACCTGAGGTATAATAGGTACTTGAAATATTTGTTGCTTAATTGGCAGAGATAAGAGTAACTTTTTGTACAACAAATTATACAACAAATTGAATAGTATGTGCACTTTTGTGTATGAACAACTTGTATAGCAGGTTAACAGTTTTTAAAATTAACTGTTAAAAAACTATGAGCACGCATGAGAAATATTTAAATTACCATAACTACATGAAAAAAAATCTACAGATTAGATTGTTTGAAACTGTAATAACCAAAATACCACACTCCACATATTGCAAATCAGGCTTTGTGCTGCTGCTGGATAATTATAGCATTTCTTCCTTAGCAATTGTTACTACTGTATAGTAAAAGCACAGAGGACCTCATGACTATGAATTTTCATGTCACAGAATTAGTGCTGTGAAACTAAGGAACTAGTAAAGGAAGGGAGGGGGAGAGAAAAAGAAACATGCAGTGGATCTGTATCTTTTTCTAATATGTAAATAATAGCAATAGAACATCTTAGCTAAAAATATGACATAAGACATTTTAACCTTTTAGCTATTAGTGATTATTTGTGTGCAAAAACTATTGTACCTGACATCCAAAAATATAATTTTTTTTTTTTTTTTTTTTT
>NW_012121598.1:7882650-7923407 GCF_000951035.1 Colobus angolensis palliatus | reverse complement strand
CCATGTTGGTCAGGCTGGTCTCGAACTCCCGACCTCGGGTGATCTGCCCACCTCGGCCTCCCAAAGTGCTGGGATTACAGGCGTGAGCCACCACACCCGACCCAAAAATATAATTAATACAGGCTATAAAGTTAAAATAGATACCCCTAATAATGAGTTATTTTTGTCTTACTCTCTGAATTTTATAAATTTCTCAGAAAATGTGTTACTTTTTAATTAGAAAAGTAAGCCACCACACCTGACCCAAAAATATAATTATTATAGGCCAGGCGCAGTGGCTCATGCCTGAATCCCAACACTATGGGAGACAGAGGTGGGCAGATCACCAGAGGTCGGGAGTTCGAGACCAGCCTGACCAACATGGCAAAACCCCATCTCTACTAAAAATACAAAAATTAGCCATACATGGTGGTACATGCCTATAATCCCAGCTACTTGGGAGGCTGAGGCAGGAGAATCACTTGAACCCAGGAGGTAGAGGTTGCGGTGAGCCAGATTGTGCCATTGCACTCCAGCCTGGACAAAAAGAATGAAACTCTGTCTCAAAAAAATAATAATTATTATTATTATCATAGGATGATAAATGTATTTCTAAACCTTCAGTGTTTTAACTAATGTTTATATAAAAACAATTCCTTAATTTTAACCAGTTCAACTAGAATTTGGAATTATCCATCATCTCCTCACTTCTGTATAGTTTGTGAATCAAGAGTTTAGTATATTTTGATTGTCTTGAGTTTATTATTTTCACTCTTTGTTAAATGAATATTCTTAAATGTGTAATGTGACATTAGTTATTTTAGGCAGACCAGATGAGTTCTTATTAAGAGTACATTAAATTGAGGACCCTTTGCCCCTTTTTTTTATATCAGATACTCTGGATGAATATTTTGAATATGATGCAGAGGAGTTCTTGGTCTCTTTGGCCTTGCTGATAACAGAAGGACGAACACCTGAATGTTCTGTAAAAGGTAGAACAGAAAGCTTTCATTGCCCTCCAGCACAGTCTTGTTACCCAGTAACTACCAAACATGAATGTAGTGACAAGCTGGCCCAGGTGAGAATCTTGTGTTGAATGCTTTATATCTTTTATATAAACTAGTTTATGTTCATCATCACCTTTATTTTATTACAATTATAATTATCACATTTCAATGTAAAATTGATCATAATCATAAAGGGAAAAAAATCCAAATCCTGGACCATAGCTAATAAACTTGGCTCTCAAATAAGGCTCTTGAAGGTATTGCGGGTAGTTTTGCTGATCACTGGGGAGGTGGGCACCCAGTTTCATACCTGCCATCTCATAAGCTGGATTTAAGACTATCTCTGCTGTTGGATTTTACTTTATTTATTTATTTATTTATTGGAGATGGAGTCTCGCTCTGTCGCCCAGGCTGGAGTGCAGTGGCGCAATCTCGTCTCACTGCAACCTCCACCTCCTGGGTTCAAGCAATTCTTCTGCCTCAGCCTGCTGAGTAGCTGGGACTACAGGTGCGTGCCACCACACTTGGCTAATTTTTGTATTTTTCATAGAGATGGGGTTTCACCATATTTGCCAGACTGGTCTCCAACTCCGGACCTTGTGATCCGCCCTCCTCAGCCTCCCACAGTGCTGGGATTACAGGCATGAACCATGATGCCCGGCCTGTTTTATTTTTAGTATCTCAGCCCTGGCTCTTCCACTTTGTATTGTTATTCATTTGGTAAATTGATGTTGTTATGATTATTTTCCCCACATTAACCAATTTCCCTTTTGTATTCCTTTTTTTAATGGGAAGATATTTTTTGTTAATGTTTTTGTGTAACATTGTTCAAAATATTTTGGTGTAGGTAGCCTGCAATTTGCTTTAAGAATTTTTCTCGCACTTATTAGTTTCTCAAATGTGATCCAAAATTTTAAACTTTAAAAATCTTGTCTATTTTGAGGCCAGGCGTAGTGGTTGGCCTGGCCAACACGGTGAAACCTCATCTCTACTAAAAATACAAAACATAGCTGGGCGTGGTGGCGGGTGCCTGTAATCTCAGCTACTCAGGAGGCGAGGCAGGAGAATTGCTTGAACCTGGGAGGCAGAGGTTGCAGTGAGCCAAGATCATGCCATTGCACTCCAGCCTGGTCAACAAGAGTGAGACTCCATCTCAAAAAAAAAGATCTTGTTTATTTTGAGTGTTTAATGAAAATCAGTTTTTAACATTTTGGTGTTCAGATTTAAGAAGTAATCTTTCCTGTGAAGTGATGAAATTAATAAAGTAGTCAAGGCTGGGCCAACTCAGAGGCCTGTCAGACATTGGATATAGCAGTTCTTTTTCCACAAGGTAGAGCAAAGATACACTCCTCAAGAAAATTTGCATTACAAATGTTCAATACAGCCCGGGCACAGTGGCTCATGCCTGTAATCCCAGCACTTTGGGAGGCCAAGGTAGGCAGATCACCTGAGGTTAGGAGTTTGAGATCAGCCTGGCCATCATGGAGAAGCCCTGTCTCTACTAAAAGTACAAAAATTAGCCCGGCATGCTGGCGGGCACCTGTAATCCCAGCTACTTGAGAGGCTGAGGCAGGAGAATCGCTTGAACCCAGGAGGCGGAGGTTGCAGTGAGCCGAGATCGCACCACTGCACTCCAGCTTGAGCGACCGAGTCTCAGTCGCAAAAAAAATAAAGTAAAATAAATGTTCAGTACTAATCATTGCACTCTAGAGCTCACTAGCATAGATCCATTATTAAATGAGGAAACCTAGATAGCATTCTGAGCAAAAGTTCTATAATAGATGACTCATTTCTCATACAGATGTCTACTTTACAATTACAATTTTCTATAATACAAAATTAGGTGGGTTTTTGAGACATTTTGCTTATATTCATTTTCTCTAAGTGCCGCCAAGCCAGACGAACTAGGTCTGAGGTCACATTGTTGTGGAAGAATAACCTTCCAGTCATGGTGGAAATGATGCTGCTACCAGACTGCTGCTACAGCGATGATGGGCCCACCACAGAGGGAATTGATCTAAATGATCCTGCAATTAAGCAAGATGCATTATTATTAGAAAGATGGATCTTGGAGCCAATTCCTCGACAGTAAGTTGTTGAACATTAGTTCAGAGTTGTTCTTGGTAAATCAAGTTTTCCATTACTTGCTATAAATTATTTTAATGTATCATGTCTTTTAATTCCTCTATTTATGTAATAAAATTGAGATATTACTTATATTTGGCACTAAATATGAGTAAATGTAGTACTTACATTTAGTAGTTGTGACTTCAAGTGACATCGTAAGTGCATTCCTATGCTCTTCAAAGCACAAATCCTGAGTGATAAGTTTATGGATGTCAGTTTCTGCCATTCTAAAATTCAGTCATTTTGTACTTGCTTACTTTTAAATTATGCTTTGTTACTTTCCCTAGGAATGGTGACCGATTTATTGAAGAGAAAACACTTCTGTTGGCTGTCCGCTCATTTGTGTTTTTTTCTCAGTTAAGTGCATGGCTGAGTGTTTCTCATGGTGCTATTCCACGAAATATTCTCTACAGGTATGTCTAGGGCCAAAAAAAAAAAAAAAAGGACAGTGCATATTCAAACACCTTGGTTAGCAACCGAATGGTATTTTACCTTTTAAATAGATTATTTCCTGCAATTCTAAATATAAATGGATAAAATTTACTGAGGTTTTTCAAAACAAGTTAGAGAGATTTAGATTGAATCAGTATGAATTTTGTTTGTTGTATTAAATTTGATATAGAATAATATCAAGAGAACTTTTAAGCTTACTTTAGAGAACCAATGGACTTAATGCTACTATTATAAAGTAGAAAAGTTTTCTGGGCTGCTGAATTTCTGTGTTTTACTTAATTTTTGGCATCTTGGATAATGTTAACAGATAGGCTATTAACAATTAGCTGTTTAGCTAATTAGCTTTTTAGGCAAATGGCAATGAGATAGGGTGTCTCTTAATCACCTTGCACAATAAAATTAGCTGAATCCATTTATGTACTAGTAATTACAAAGGGCTTTTTTTCTGTTTTAACAAATATTTTTAAATTATAATATTCTTGAGCTTTAATGCTTAAGTGATCTGGTGTTCTTAAAAAGGTCATCTCTTCCAAGCATAAGCTATTGTATTACTTACATTGGTTTTATCAGAATTATATGCATGGTAAAATGGCTAAAAGTAAACCTCAGTGGTAATTAATGCAAACAAAAATAAGTGTATGACTGCTTTACATTTACAATAATATACAATAATAAGAATTTAACCTTTGTAATCCATTAATACAGTATTTTTCTGTGTGATTCTAGAATCAGTGCTGCTGATGTAGACCTACAGTGGAATTTTTCACAGACTCCAATTGAGCATGTGTTTCCGGTTCCTAATGTTTCTCACAATGTTGCCTTGAAAGTCAGTGTTCAGTCCTTGCCCAGACAATCTAATTACCCAGTTTTGACCTGCAGTATTCACACTAATATTGGCCTTTATGAGAAAAGAATTCAACAACATAAACTTAAAACCCATCAGCACCATAATCCAAATGAAGCAGAACAATGTGGTACAAACAGTTCACAGCGTCTGTGTAGCAAACAAACTTGGACCATGGCACCTGAAAGTGTATTACATGCAAAAAGTGGCCCAAGTCCAGAATATACTGCAGCTGTCAAAAACGTCAAACTATATCCAGGCACTGGCAGTAAATCTGACCATGGGACATCTCAGGCCAATATTCTGGGCTTTAGTGGTATAGGTGATACAAAATCACATGAAACATCAGTGAGAACTTTAAAATCATTTTCAATGGTTGATTCCAGTGTCTCTAACCGCCAGAGTTTCTGGCAGTCAGCTGGTGAGACTAACCCTTTAATAGGCTCTTTAATTCAGGAGCGGCAAGAAATCATTGCAAGAATTGCCCAGCATTTGATTCATTGTGATCCAAGCACTTCACATGTTTCTGGACATCCATTTAATACTCAAGAGTCTAGTTCACTCCATTCAAAACTTTCCCGTGTTTCACAAGAAAATGAGAATGTGGGAAAAGGTAAAGAAACTTTCTCCATGTCTTTTGGTAATCCAGAGTTTACCTCCCCAGAAGACAGCAATGAGGGGAAAATTCAACTAAAACCAGAAACTCCTCGAAGTGAAACTTGTATTTCTAATGACTTTTCTTCTCATATGCCTGTTGGAGAGACTAATCCTTTGATAGGCTCTTTACTCCAGGAGCGGCAAGATGTTATTGCAAGGATTGCTCAACACTTGGAGCACATTGATCCAACAGCATCACATATCCCCCGGCCATCATTCAACATGCATGACTCCAGTTCGGTTGCATCAAAAGTGTTTAGGAGTTCATATGAAGACAAAAATTTGTTGAAGAAAATTAAGGATAAGTCCTCAGTTTCCATTTCTCACACAAAATGTTCCTTGTTAGGAGACACCAGTGATGGGAAAAACTTAGTATCTAATAAATGTTTTACTTCTTTTAAAAATAATAGTAAAGAAAAGTGTTCTTTGAAACGTCAAACGAGAAATCAGTGTCAGAACAATCCTAGTGAAATCATCCAAAGTACATATCAGGAAACACAGAACAAAAGTTCTGGTTTGTCGACTTCCTCAATTTTGTCTCAGCACAAAGAAAATAACTTAGATTTGACAAGCAGATTTAAGGAGCAAGAAATGAGCAATGGAACTGATAAACAGTATTCAAATTGCAGCAGTATTGACAAACAGATTTGTACAAATAAGTATAAGGAAAAACTAAATGAGAACTATAATCCAAAATTCTTTGGCAATCTTCAATCTAATGATTCAAAGAAAAATGACTCAAAAATAAAAGTTACTGTGTTGGAAATGTCTGAATATTTGAACAAATATGAAAGCATGTCCTCAAATAAAGACTCAAAAAGGCCTAAGACATGTGAGCAATACACTCAACTTAATAGCATAGAGAATTATCTCAATAAAGATAATGAAGGTTTCAAATGTAAAAAATCAGACCAATTAAAAAATGAACAGGATAAGAAAGAAGATCCAACTAATGAAAAATCCCAAAACTATTCTCAGACAAGTATACAACACTGTTTGTCTACGTGTGAGCAACCAAAAAATATAGAGGTATTGGTAAGTAACATCTAATATGTCAAATATAATTCTGAAATATTTGTTATGATTTAAATTTTGTTCACAGGAGATCTAGTTATAAAGTCCCAAGGTTCCATTATCTATAGGACACACAATCTGATACAGCAATAAACCTACAGAACTAGTATTAACATCCTTGCAAATAACCCACTCTCCTAAGAACAAAAAGTAAATGGAGGAAATAAAGATCAGGCTGCTTAAAAACTAGGAAGTGGTACCTTTTTTAAAAACTGTTAATAGGACAGTAATTGTTTTCATGAGGTGTTAGGTCTATTATTTAGGTCTTCTAGCTCTGTTCTCTGCCTGCTCCCCCATCTTAAAGGCCTCTTTTTCTTCTAGTCAGAAGCACCCAGCCCAGGCACAGTGGCTCACAGCTTATAATCCCAACACTTTGGGAGGCCAAGGCAGATCACTTGAGCTCAGGAGTTGGAGACCAGCCTGGGCAACATAATGAGACCCTGTCTCTACAAAAAAAAATTAAAATTTAGCTAGGCATGGTGGTACATGACTGTAGGCCTAGCTATTTGAGAGGCTGAGGTGCGGGAATCACTTGAGCCCAGGAGTTCAAGGTTGCAGTGAGCTATAATTGTCCCATTGCATTCCAGCCTGGGTGACAGAGTGAGACCCTGTCTCAAAAAAACAAAAACAGAAAAAAACAACCAACCAAAAAAAATTTCAAAATTTGATCTGGGCCGGGTGCGGTGGCTCAAGCCTGTAATCCCAGCACTTTGGGAGGCCGAGACGGGCAGATCACGAGGTCAGGAGATCGAGACCATCCTGGCTAACACGGTGAAACCCCGTGTCTACTAAAAAATACGAAAAATGAGCCGGGCGAGGTGGCGGGCGCCTGTAGTCCCAGCTACACCGGAGGCTGAGGCTGGAGAATGGCGTAAACCCGGGGGGCGGAGCTTGCAGTGAGCTGAGATCTGGCCACTGCACTCCAGCCTGGGCGACAGAGCGAGACTCCGTCTCAAAAAAAAAAAACAAACAAAAAAAAAAAATTTGATCTGTAATGTCAAGAGAATGAATACTATATAATATTTATAAAATATTACTATGATTTTGTATGTTGCTTGTATATAACATTCAGTTATATTGCATATTAGGTTTCTGCAAAAGTAATTGAAGTTTTTGCCACTGAAAGTAATGGCAAACCTCAATTGCTTTTGCACAAACCTAATAGGATACTTGGTTCTTTGTGGTACTTCAACATATGGGACAGGTAGGACAGTTATGAGGAAACTGGGACTCAAAGAGAATAACTGACATGCCAGTAGCTGTACAAAGTCCTTAGTGATTTAACTGGCACCCTCACCCCAGTCTCTTGACTCCTAATCCAGGCTCCTTTCTACTACCTGACAATAATCAAGGACAAATTTGTGGACTGTACAAGTCCTTGGTTCATCCCTCCTGTTGAGAAAACAAATTAATCCCTCCTGCTGCCCTTTTTTGTTTATTTCAGCACTTACAAACAATTCTGGGAGTGTAAACAAGAGTCAGAAATCAAATTTGTATTAGCTTAATGTATTATTTGTTAGCAGGTCCAACCCAATATTAGCGGTGTGCCCATTGTGCTATGCCATTGATCAGTTAATGACTTTCAAAATGTCTATAGGGAAATCACCAAGCTACTGGTCAAAACACCTGAGTTCTAGTCCTGGCTTCACAGTTTAGTCCTTGAGTGACCATAAATAAGTCATATTACTTCTAAAAACCTGTTTCCTCAATTTTACAAGACTCATGATTAATATCTTTTGCCTTAGAGCAGTGATAAACAATTTATAAATATTTTGTAGTCCTTAATGTACTATATACATAAAAGATATTTTAAGTTATTTTCATTTTATTTTATTTCCTACCAAACTACCTTTTAATTTCTAAAAATCGTTAGGCTTCACTTTCCTTTATTTTTCTAAGCAGTATCTCAATTATATGGAAAACTTCTTCTTAAGTACCTTAATCCAAGTCTAAATGACCTTGGTGTGTCTTTTTTATCACTCAAATTCGTTTTTCTGGACATTTCAAAATTATGCCATGTTTCCAGTTTATATTTTTCTTCAGAAGATCTCGCCCTAACATGGGGTTTAATCAAATGTTAGTTTCCAATTTTCTAAAAGCATAATTGTCACAAAAACCTACACTGACCTTAAGAATATTCGGTTCTTTTGATCCTGTTATCTAATAGGGAGGCTTAACCCTGGCCATGGTATTTTTCAAGCCCACTAAAATTCATTTTTTTCATGTACCTGTTTTAAATATAATAAACAGTTTACTGTGTGCCCCATCTGAATATTTTACACATGTTGACTTACTTAATCCCTCTCACTTTGATATGAGATTAGGTGCTTTTACTAACTCCAGTTTACAAATGAGGACCTTGAGCTAGGGAAATTACATAACTTGCCCAGGTTACAAAGCTAATAAATGGTAGAGCCAAGACCCAGAATAGTCTTTTGTAATTTTTATTCATGTAATTTTTATGGATTTCTGATCTTTGGGTATAAACTTGTCCAATCCTTAAGAATTAACCTATTTCTTGTATAACATCAAAAACATAGTGCTGTGACTGCATTATATATAATTTTAAATTTACAGTGTTTCTTATATTTCTGTATGATGTTCCACCAAATTATATCATCTGAAAATGGTTTTAATATTGACATAGTTTTATATTTTTTCATTATACTAGTATTTATATAATATACTAACATTATACTAATTTTTCCTGTGAGTACAGTAGTCGCCCCTTATCCATGGTTTCCTTTCCATGGTTTCAGTTTACTCATGGTCAACCAGGTCAGAAAATAGGTGAGTACAGTACAATAAGATCCTTTGAAAGAGAGAAAGACTACATTCACACATAACTTTTATTATGTCATATTATTATAATTGTTTTTTATTATTAATCTCTTATTGAACCTAATTTATAAATTAAACTTTAGGATAGGTATGGATAGGAAAATATATATATATATTGTTTGGTACTGCATGTGATTTAAGGCATCCACTGGGGTTCATGGAATATATCCCCTGAGCATAAGAGGGGACTACTGTAGTAGTTTTTTCACAAATCGAAATAATCAAATATTAGCTTGCTAGATGATAAATTCTGAACAAACATGAACATATAAGGCATTTACATTTGGACATATTTTCTTTAGAACTTAATTCAGCATATTGCAATAACCATTTTAGACATTGTTTTCCAATTGAAATATATATATTGTTGTAAACATAAGATGTAGATATACAGGTTGAGCATCCCAAATTTGGAATGTTCCAAAATCCCAAACTTTTTAATTGCTGACAAAGTGCTCAAAGGAAATTTTCATTGGAACATTTCAGATTTGGGATTTTTGCATTTGGGGTGCTTAACCAGCAAAGTATATATGATGCAAATATTCCAAAATCAGAAAAAAAATCCAAACTTCTAAACACTTCTAGTCCCCAAGTATTTTGGATAAGGGATATCCCACTTGTATATCACCAACTTCACCAGCAATACCTCAGAATGTATTAGGAATGAGTCTAAAAATGAAAAAGCTGTCCAAATTCTTTAAATGGTATTTACATATTACAATTAAAATCTAATTATTTTCCTAACAGAGGACTACACTGAAACATTCAAATGTCTGGCGAAAACATAATTTTCATTCCTTGGATGGAACTTCAACCAGAGCCTTTCATCCTCAAACTGGTTTGCCTCTTCTTTCAAGCCCTGTAAGCATTTTTTTTTTCTTATCTCGTGCTTAGAACTTGCACACATCTGAAAGGTTTACAAATAATTTCATTCAAATTTTAATTGAAAAAAATTTAAATATCTTTAAATGTCTAGTTATGAAACATTTTATTTTTTGACCACACATTTAACAGCTATGTGATAATACAGGGAAAGACAAAAATGTGAATAAAAATGAAATGTATTAGAGTTACAAAATTTCTCTGAAATTCTTTTGCCTAACATTTTAACTGTTACTAGATGTGAAAAAAGCAAAAACCATCAAGTGGATTTTTATCTTACTGATACCACTAACTGGGTCATCTGCAAGTTAAATCTATTGCTGTTTTTGATTTGGAATCCCTTCACTTAATCATCTTGAGACATACAAATCTCTCCACTCCTCAATTACAAATAGATTTACAGATCTGAGTGCAGTGGTTAAAAGCATCACTTTGGGGTCACATTGACTTCCCCCTAGTTATGCAACACAATCTCTTGGAGTCTCAGTTTCCTCATATGTAAATCAGGATGATAATGTCTACCTTAGTGTTGTGAGGATGGTTAGTATCATCCCTCTTGCATGTAAGCTGTCAGTAGTTAGTTGGTATGGCTACCATTTCAGTTAAACTTGAGGTAAGCAGTAAATTGTGTAGCAGAACTAAAAATCCTTGTAATTTGCTACAGACGTATTTTTAGTTGTATGTGTTTTTTAGTAACTAGAAAAATACAGTATCTTGTGTATGTTCAAAAAATAATTATTGGACAATAGACGCAGAATTTAAATGTATAACATGGACTTCAGGCTTCTATGTTAGAAAAATTAAAGTCCAAACAACTTTTAAAAAATTCCAAATGGTTTTTGCTTTTTTTTTTTTTAATTCTTATGGCTACATAATAGTTGTATATATTTATAGGGTACGTGTGATGTTTTGATACGGGCATACAATGTGTAATGATCAATTCGGGGTAAATGGATTATCCATCACTTCAAGCCTTTATCATTTCTTTATGTTAGGAACCTTCCTATTTCACTCTTTATTTTTAAATATACAATAAATTATTGTTAACTATAGTCACCCTGTTATGCTACCAAATACTAGATCTTATTCATTGTATCCAACAGTGTTTTTGAACCTATTAACCATTCCCACTGTATCCCTGCCTCCTCACAACTCTTCCAAGCCTCTGGCAACCATCCTTATACCCTTTATCTTCATTAGTTCAATTGTTTTTGTTAAGCTCCCCTGTATGAGTGAGAACATGGAATATCTGTCTTTCTTGCCTGGCCTATTTCACTTAGCATAATGTCCTTCAGCTTCGTTCATATTGTTGCAAATGACAGGATTTCATTCCTTTTGTGGCTGAATAATATTCCATTGTGTATATACTACATTTTCTTTATTCATTCATCTATTGATGGACACTTAGGTTGCTTCCATATCTTGGCTGTTGCAAATGGTGCTGCAGTAAACATTGGAGTGCAGCTGTCTCTTTAATATATTAATTTCCCTTTTTTTTCCTTAAGATATATGCCCAGCAGTGGGATTGCTGGGTCATATGGTAGTTCTATTTTTAGTTTTTTGAGGAACTTCCATAGTCTTCTCCACAGCGGCTATACTAATTTACATTCCCACTAATAGTGTATGAGGGTTTCCCTTTTATTCCATCCTTGCCAGCAACTGTTATTGTCTGTCTTTTGGATAGGAGTCATTGAAACTGGAGTGAGACAACATCTCGTTATGGTTTTAATATGCATTTCTCTGGTTAGTGGCATTGAGCATTTTTTCATATACCAGTTGGCCATTTCCATGTTGTCTTTTGAGAAACATCTGTTCAGATTTTTTTTGTCCATTTTAAAATAAAAACCCCAAATGTTTGACCTACCTGTGAGGTGATTTAAAATGCCCAAGAGATCAGGGAAAAAATTTTCAGCGTCTTGCTAGTGTAAAAAGCACCACAGACGTCTGGTCAATACAGTGGACTGAGTCAATATAGGAAGACACTTGCCCCTTCCCCCCACAGAGATGCTGGAAGAGGTATAATAACTTCCAAATGCATAACGTTGTGTAAGAGCAAGAAAGAAGAATTCCCAAGGAGTAACCTGGGTCAAATTTTGCTCCCCTAGGATATTTGAACCTAAAATAGCACTAGAGTTCAATGCCCCTGCTGAGACAGGAGTCAAGGCTGCAAGTCTGTAACAATCTTAGCTGAGACCAGATTCTTCATAAAGCCAGGCACAGGGAAGACTGGCCTTCTCTAAATGAGAGAGGGGGAAAAAATATCCATCTATTTACTCAGGGGTGGAGTGCATGGGAGAAAAGGAAGCACCCGAAAGAAATTGTACCTAAATCTAAGCCACACATAGTAGGGGTTCTGAATTTATGCTACCTGTGAGATTCAGAGATGTCTAGCTAAGAAATAGCCATAAAAACTAAAGAACCCATGAAATCCATTTAGTATTAGTAGGGGAAACATGAAACTATCCCACATCTATGGAAGATACCTTTTACTGAAGATGACTTTAGAGGAAAAAAAAAATTACAAAGCACCTTAAAAGAATCAGCAGGAGCAAGAAATGGAAGGATACACGTATAGGAACTCTGTTATCAGAGCAACTTGAGAGTTAAAAACTGTTTAAAGTGTTCTGGGAGAGAAATGAAGGCAAAGATAGGGAATTTAGATGAAAGAACATGGATTTGAACTAAATAGAAATTCTAGATATGAAAAATACATGAAGTGTATACACACACTTGCATACGCATACAGATGAATAAACAGCAGACTAGGATCAACTCAGTAGAGATTTTGTGAGTGGGTAGACAAATATTTAGGAAGCACCTAGAATGAAGCACAAAAAGGAAGAGAAAAAGTAAAACACGAAAAAGCCATAAAGAAAAGAGAATGAGATGTTCAATGTAAGTCTGGTAGAAGTTTAAAAGGAAGGACTAAATAGAATAAGAAAATGCAATATTAGAAATGAAGGTAGAGAACTTTTCAGAATTGAAGACATGAGGATTTAGATTGAAAGTTTCATAGTTAAGTTCTGACTACAGTAAATAACATGGTGCACTTGTACAGCTCTCCAAAATGTTGAGGTGGTTTACATTTTCAGTGTCATCTGTCTCTTCAGTCACCAATTAGACCAGAGAGTCAGGTACACATATTTAATATTCTAGAAACAAAACTGTCTAACTTGTATGTTGTATATGATTTTGCCTTTAATTAACATTTAGGTATTTTTTTTTAGGATATTTTGAGCTAGGTGGTGTTTTGCTTTAAATGTAATCTGGTATACAACGATGGTTGAAAACCTAGGAGTGTAGTACTTTTCAAATCTATTCTCTGTAAAACATAGGATTCTTGGAAATGTTGCAGTAGGTAGAATGGGCAAAGAGTGGGCAGTGCTGGCGGGACCTCAGGCTCCTATCTCTATTTTGTTTTTTTTTTGGTTTTTTTCCTTTTTATTTTAAAGTTGGAAGTGTTTCCCACCTCCCAAAAAAATAGAGAAGTATATAAAAAAGCAAAATACTCTTTATACTATATATTGGAATTCCATGCAATTTTTTCCATGTTTTTCCAAACAGGTTTTGGAAAAAACTGTTTCTGCTTCTTAAAAAATCAAAACCTAGTAAAAATGCTTTTATTAATCATCTGTTTTTTCAACGCTAGTTAATAAAGTAAAAATAAGAACAATATGTAATGAACAGCATGATTTTAAATAAGCTATTATAGGAGAAGTTGTAGTATTTCAAAGATATGCTTAAATTTCATTTAAAAACTCTTATCAATTCAAGAAAGAAATTACGGGTTTTTTTTGATATCACAAATGATCATTTTGACTTTAGGTTCCTCAGAGAAAAACACAATCAGGTTGCTTTGATCTGGATTCTTCATTACTGCATCTGAAAAGCTTCTCATCTAGAAGGTATTTATCTCAAAATTCATTTGTGTGTTTCAAACAGAATTTCACAAAATTCTGGTCTTTAACAATAAATAACGTTGATTCTAAAAATCAGAATTTTAACAGGAATCTTATTTATAGCATGATACCATGTGCACACACAGTTATTAAGGATGAGTGTGGAAGAAATTAAGGCAGTGAGTGGCAACTATATAGTGGTCATCATAATGAACTCTTACATTGGTTTTAACATTTAAATGGTTTTATATATTTCTAGTTACTAACCTCTATTACCTTTCACTCTTTTAGGGGGGAAAAAAAAACAACCTTGGCCATTTTTTTCCATGTTGGCAAATAATACTCTGATTATATTCTTTAGTGACACAATTTTGCCCTTGTATTCTCATACTTAACTGAAAATAAGATTGATATAGAAGTCTGAATTATTATTTATTTCCAGTAGATGCCACTATATGATATGTTCTAAATTCTACCTCAAAATCTTTTAGGATGTGTGTATGTGTGTTTATAAAATATTGTAACAAAGATAATAAAATCTGGGAATTTTAAACTTGAAATTTTATATTGTAAAATTTGGTGACGTTAATATGGTAGTTTGAGTAGGATTGTTCAGATTTTCCTAATTTTGTACAAAATTAAATAATATTGTGCCTTGGCTTGGTGGCTCACACCTGTAATCTCCAGCACTTTGGGAGGCTGAGGCAGGAGCATTGCCTGAAGCCAGGAGTTTGAGGCTGTAATGAGCTATGATGGTGCCACTGTACTCCAGCCTGGGTAACAGAGTGAGACCCTGTGTCAAGATTAAAAAAATAAAGTATTGTGGCTAATGTGTTCTTTTGCTGATTTGTTTTTCTAATAGTCCTCGACCATGTTTAAACATTGAAGATGATCCAGATATTCATGAAAAACCATTTTTGAGTTCTAGTGCTCCACCTATAACAAGTCTTAGTCTCCTAGGAAATTTTGAGGTAATGTGCTTTGAAACTGTTTTTTAAATGAAAATTTTATACCCTAGTTCCAGGATGTCATTTTATGTCTTTAACTTTGGTTGTGAAAAAGAAATAAATAATTGTCTTTTTTCAAGCCTTGAAATTATCTTTTTACTTTATTTTCACAAGAAGGGAAGTCAGAATTGTTGGCACTGACATCTTAGATTTGGGTAGCTGGTGGTGAAGAAGAGAAGACCTGGTGAAATCAGGTTGGATTGAGGAATCTGGTACTTAAGCCAGGAGGATAGATTTGGCTACATCTTCTTACTTGGTAAAATTGGGTCCAGGACCCAGAGAAAATAATGGGGGACTATTAGCAGCCTCTTCATAATCAGGAAAGTTGATTTACAAAACCAAACGGTTCTCTGTACTTTATTTGCAACTTCTTTGTTAATCTACAGCTATTCTAAAGTAACAAGGTTATTTTTTAAAAATTCAAATAAAGATTTCTGATATGTTTACTCCAAATGTTTTTACTTGGGGTCAAGTAGAAATCATGGGTTTCAATTGTCTGTAATTAGAAATCAGCTTAACCTTAAACATGAATGTGTAAATGACATTTTTAAAGTGATTTTAACTGGTGAGTTTTTTTAGGGGAAAATAATTAAAATTTTGTGTTTTTAAGATAGTTTTACAGGAGTTGTGTTTTGGTATATTAACCATTTGCTTTATAACTATTTTACTAGTGAAGCTATCTTTCAAAGTTTTAGTGGGAATGAAAAGATATTTCATGGCAAGTAAGTCTTTTCCATGTCACTTCCAAGGTATCAGTTCAAAGATGTCAAGCTCTCTATTCCTCTTTGTCATCAAATTAAAAGTGCATAGGCCATTGTGAGGGTTGGGTGGCTCTGCAGCCTTTGTACTACAAGAAATTTTTTTTATTGCCACTTTTGAGGCATGTATTACAAAAAATGTATAAGTGAAAAAGAAAGCAGTCTGATATGTGAAAAGTTAGAAAAGGGAATGTATTAGGCTGTTTTTGCATTGCTATAAAGAAATGCCAGAGGCTGGATAATTTTTAAGAAAAGAGGTTTATTGGCTCACAGTTCTGCAGGCTTTACATGAAGCATGGTGCTGGCATCTGCTTCTGATGAGGCCTCGGGGAGCTTTTACTTATGGTAGTAGGCACAGCAGCAGCAGGCAAATCATATGGTGAGAGCAGGAGCAAGAGAGCAAGGGAGGAGGTGCCATATGCTTTTAAACAACCAGATCTTGTAAGAACCTACTATTGCAAGGACGGAACCGAGCCATTCGTGAAGGATCCACCTCCGTGACCAAAATAGCTCCTACCAGGCCTCGACCTTCAACATTGGGGATTACATTTCAACATGAGATTTGAAGGAGACAATATGCAAACCATATCAGGGAAGATAGTTAAAAATCAGTACACAGTTTTTTTCAGAGGATTCTATTTGTGCAGATATACATACATTTTTCAAGTGACTTAAGGAAGAAATAGAAATGCTCTGAGACTGTCCAGCCCATAGGTCTTATTTATAATGAATTTGATGTTTTCTTAAGTAAATTACAGAAGATATTTCCTCGGCTTAGTGAATTTGACATTCTGTGCAATAAAAGATGGGGTTAGACTTGAGTCACTAAAATGACACATTAGACTTGTTTAGTGAAAACAGGAAAAAGTCTTATCCCTGTAAGTTGTTGGGGGAAATCATCATCCTTAGACATTATTTGTGGGGCATTAGGTGGAGTTTGGAAACACATGGACATAGAATAACACCCAAATAGTCTAATAGCTAATAGTCACCTTTTCTTGCCACCATTTAGCTTGTCCAGCCTGGGGCCTAGGACAGCTTTAAATGCAGCCTGACACAAATTCATAAATTTTCTTAAAATGTTGTTAGATTTTTTTTGTGATTTTTATTAGGCTCATCAGCTATTGTTAATGTGTATGTATATGTAACTATCTAGAGAGAGAGAGAGAGAGAGAGAGTTTTTTTTTTGTTTTGTTTTGTTTTGTTTTTGAGGCAGTCTCACTCTATTCGCCAGGTCTGAGCGCAATGGCGCAACCTTGGCTCACTGCAACCTCTGCCTCCCAGGTTCAAGCAGTTCTCCTGCCTCGGCCTCCCAAGTAACTGGGATTACAGAAACACACCACCATGCCCAGCTAATTTTTGTATTTTCAGTAGAGACGGGTTTCACCATGCTGGTCAGGCTGGTCTTGAACTCTTGATCTCAGGTGATCCACCTGCCTTGGCCTCCCAAAGTGCTGGGATTACAGGCATAAGCCACCATGCCCAACCAGTGTTAGTGTATTTTACATGTGGCCCAAGACAATTCATATTTTACATATGCCCCAAGTCAGTTCTCTTCCAGTGTGGCCCAGGGAAGCCAAAAGATTGGACACCCCTGATTTAGAGTTTTCTACTGCAAAACCTTGTCATCCTCCATTCAATTCATCTGTGCTGTGATCTTCTTCAGTCAGTTCAGTCCAGCATAATACAACCATTGGAAATGAGTTATTTTTCCTATAGGAGGGAATCTTAGTGCTTTCTGTCAGTATAAAATAGCTTGTATATTCTAGAATTTTATATAAATACAGTCACACAGTATTTACTCTTAGGGGGGTGGCTTGTGGATTTATTTAACTCAGTGTCATTTTTTTAAGATAATCCGTGTTGTCCTGTGTATCAAGAGTTCATTCATTTTCAGTGCTGTTGTATGGATAGACCACAGTTTGTTTATTCATTCACCTGATTTTAGACATTTGGGTTGTCACCAGTTTGGGGTTATTAAAACTAAAGCTGCTATAAACATTTGTGTATGAATTTTTATGTGGACATAAATTTTCATTTCACTTGGGTAATTACCCAGAATAGGAGAGGATAGAATAGAAGAGAAGAGAAGAGAATAGGAGTAGAGTAGGTAATAGGATAGATGTATGTTTAACTCTTAAGAAACTGCCAAGCTGTTTTCCAAAGTGATTATACCATTTTAATTTGCATCAGCATTGTATGAGAGTTCTAGTTCTTCCACATCCTTGCCAGTGTTTGCAATGATCAGTCGTTTTCACCTTAATTATTGTGGTTTTAATTTGTATTTCCCTGATGACTATTGATGTTGAGCCTCTCTTCCTGCACTTATTTGCCAAATAAGCATATATGTTTTCCAAGTCTGAAGTTTGGCTGTACATTTTTGTGACAGTGTCTTTACAAGAGTAAAAGATTTTAAGTTTTTTGATGTCTAATTTAGTAACATTTTCTTAAATGAATCTTACTTTTTGATGTTGAATCTAAAAAAACATTACCTAGCCCAAGGCTTCTTTACACTAGTACTGTTGATATTTGAGTTAGATAATTCTTCTGAAGGGCTGTTTGTGCTTTGTGGGATGTTGAGCAGAATCTCTGGCCTCTACCCACTTGATTCCAATAGTACCCCCCTTTCTAGTTCTAGTAACCAAAAATGTCTTCATATATTACCATATATCCCCTGGGTGAGAACCACTGGCCCAACCCAAGGTCACAAAGCTTTTTTTCTGTTTTCTTCTGAAAGTTCGTGTTAGCTCATATGTTTAGATCTGTGATCTATTTTGAGTTGATTTTTACATGATAGGAGGTGTGCAGTCAAGGTTCCCTTTTTTATGCATATGGATGTTCAATTTTCTAGTCTTGAAATCAGGTAATGTGAGTTCTGACTTTATTGTTTTTTCTCAGAATTGCTTAAACTATGTTAGCTCCTTTATTTTTTCATATAAATTTTAGAATCAGCTTGTCTATTTTCACAAAATAGCCTGCTGAGATTTTGTTTGGCTTACTTTAATATAGACCAATTGGAGGAAAATTGCCATCTTAAAAATATAAAGTCTTTCAGTCCATGAAATCTGTTTATTTAGATATTATTTTATTTCTTTCATCAGTGTTTTATAGTTTTAGCATGCATATCTCAGACATCTTTTTTTAAAAAATAGGGGTAGGGACTTTTCTCTGTTACCCAGGCTGGAGTGTAGCTGCATGATCATACCTCATTGCAGCCTCGATCTCTTGGGTTGAAGCATTCATCCCACGTCAGCTTCCCGAATAGCTAGGATTCCACGCTTGCACCACCACACCCAGCTAATTTTTTAAAAAATTTTTGTAGAAATAGGGCCTTGCTGTGTTTGCACAGGCTTTTCATAAACTCCTGGCCTCAAGCAGTCTACTCACCTCAGTCTCCCAAACTGCTGGGATTACAAGTGTGAGCCACCACGCCTAGCCCAGATTTTTTATATCTTTTTGTAGATGTATATATAAGTATTTCATGTTTTCTGGGATATTGTAACTTAAAAATTGTCAATTGTTCATTGCTAGTATTTTTAAATGAATGTATGTGTGTGTTATCTATAAAAAATCAGTGATCTTGTTCAACTCATTAATTTCAGTAGATTTTTAAAAATAATCCTTGGGATTTTTCTACGTAGACAATCTTGTCCTCTATAAATAGGGATAGTTTTGGCTTTTTATTTTCATGCCTTTTTTTTTTTTTTCTTGTCATACTGCACTGAGTGGGGCCTAGCATATGTGCTTGTGTATTAAATTTACAAAAATCTAAATTATCTCAGACACAGTCAGCAACTAATATTGGTCATTTGCCTTAATCCATAAACATTTTTGTATGTGCCTCTCCTATGAAAATTTTTTGCATCTTCAGAATGGACTTCTTATTTAGGAAACATTAGTTGAGTACTTACTATGTGCTAGGAATACAAAGTTTAAATGATAAAGTTCCTGCCTTAGAGATGTTTATTGTCTACTGGAGAAGGTGGGCATATAATTTACCCAGGAGGGTAAATAATTTATAAACTCAAGTAATTAGCATTGTAATAGAAGTTTCCAAGTACTTATATCTACTGTCTCTGCTAAAAAGGGATTGAGGAAAGCTTTACTGAGGAACTGTCATTTGAGCTTGGTCACAAAAGATGAGAAGGAATTTGCCGAGTAAATTTGTGCAGGAATCAGAGATTCTAGACAAAGGGAACTGCATGTGCAAAGGCACATGTGCAAATGTAAAAGAGCATGGCGATGTCGGAAAGGATCAACTGGAGCTGGAGCATGGGACTCTGTACATGTTGGGAGAGATGAAACAAAAGGCATGGTGGAGCTTAAGTGCTGTGCTATGAATGTTGACCTCATCCTATAGACAGCAGGAAACAAAGTTTTTAAGTGGTGGATGATACTATAAGCCTTTAAAAAAAAAAAAAGAACTCTGGCAGTACTACAGAGGATACACTACAGATAGAAAGACTAATTAGAAGATGTAGCGTTAATTTAGAGGAGAGGTTATGAGGATCACCTAAGTCACTAGGATAGTGGTGGTCGTGGGGATGGAGATGAGGCCATGAGACTGAGAGGTAAAATCAACAGGATATGGATTGCATTGATTAGAGGGCAAAAAGGAGATATAGAAGGTTGATTGTGACCCAGGTCATTTGGCTTTATCTTTTTGATCAGGAGATTAGAATTGCTGATATGTCACTGTTTCGCATTTAGACTACACAAACTTTTAGAATCATGAGGCTTTGTAGCATTTCTTTTCAGAGAATTAAAGGAATGCTACTCACGTTTCATGATGTATGCATATATGTGTTAATATATGTATATAAAATAAAGCTTGCAAAAAGTTTTATATGTTTCTCATAACTGGGAAGATAACCACTAAATTGTTAAAAGTACTTATCTCACTAAGTGACCTGGGGGGAGGGATGGATAAGGGCTTCTGTACTATTTCTGTACTTTTAACTTTTTATAAATGCATGTTTTTATGTTTTAAATTAAACAAAATAAAACTTGTCACATACTACAGTATTTATAAGAGAAGCAATTATTTCTTGGTTAGAATTATAAGTGCTTGACTTCATCTTTTAATGGAACTTCCATATATAACCTGTTAGGTTTTCAAGTGTTTCTCTGTGCCTAGCACCATGAATAGGCACTGCGAGGGATAAATACCTGCTCTGATAGAGCATATTTTTTAATTTACAGATATAAAAACAACATAGTAAATAATTAGGCCTAACTAATGCTGAAGTTGCAGGAGAATTCAGTGTGAATTGGAATAGTGAGAGAAGACCAAACTGTTGTAGGATGGTAGAAGACTGATGGGAGATGGAGTTGACTTCAAGTCAGATGAAAAGCAGAAATAAGGACATGGCAATGGTAACAACCACTGTCCCAGTGCTAGAAAGCTTAGTAATATATTTCTTTTTATCACTTCTCTGCCTTTAGGCTAAGTGTATATTTCTTTAAATAGAAAAAAAATGAATGTGTTAGCTTTTTAAATTGAGTTATAAAAATTATTTTGTCTTCCAGGAATCTGTCTTGAACTATCGTTTAGATCCTCTCGGCATTGTTGATGGTTTTACTGCCGAGGTAGGGGCAAGTGGTGCTTTCTGCCCCACACATTTGACTCTTCCAGTTGAAGTGTCATTCTACAGTGTTTCAGATGACAATGCTCCCTCTCCTTATATGGCAAGTATTTTTTATATTGTGTGTTTTCCTGCCAAATCAACCAACTTAATGACAAATTTCTTTAAGTGCTTTGGTGCAATATTTGAAAGTATAAATCACTTCCTAAGAGCTGAGTACAAACTAACATGCCAAAATATTACCTCACGACTTCTTTCTAAGCTAGTTCAAACAACAGATAACCTCTTTTGCATTTAAGGATGGTAGTAAAAATGTACTTATTTCTCTTTGTCTTGAAAAAATGGTAAAAATCGATTAGTGACACTGTGATTCCATGGTGCTGAGTTCACACACATTCTCAAATGCTTACTGTGCACTCGGCCCTCCAGTCCTACAAGGCTTTGGTGACATAAGGCTTCTGTAGGGCCCTTTTACTCCCTTTTCTCCTGTTTGGTTTGGTTTGTCTTTGGGCCTGTTCTTTTGTAATCCTAGGGTTTTTTTTTTTTTTTTGGATAGGCTCTCACTCTGTTGCCTAGACTGGAGTGCAGTGGTACAGTCATAGCCCACTGCAGCCTCAAACTTCTGGCCTCAAACCATCCTCCTGCCTTGGAGCTCCTAAGTAGCTGGGTCTGCAAATATGCGCCGCCATGCCTAGCTCATTTTTATGTTTTGTAGAGGCAGGGCCTCCCTATGTTGCCCAGGCTGGTCTTGAACTCCTGGCCTCAAGCAGACCTCCCACTTTGGCCTTCCAAGTGTTGGAATTACAGGCATGAGCCACCACAACTGGCCTAATCCTAGAGTTCTTTAGGATACTAGCTACTTCAGACTCATGCTAATGTCTTAATGGAGAGTGAAGTAACTAAGAGGAGTTAGAGCAAGTTTGTCTGGCCCACAGCCCACATGCAACCCAGGAAAGCTTTGAATGTAACCCAACACAAATTTGTAAACATTCTTAAAACATTATGAGATTTTTTTGTGATTTTTTCTTTTTTTTAGCTCATCAGCTGTTGTTAGTGTTAGTACATTTTATGTGTGACCCAAGACAATTATTCTTCTGCCAGTGTGGCCCAGGGAAGCCAAAGATGGGACACCTCTGAGTTACAATGTTGAGCCTTAAGATCAATTTATGATTTCACCTTTCTGATTTTTTTCTATTCCAATGGCTTGTGGATAATATAAGCATTCATTTGCAAAAACGATACTGAGTACTAGTATATGATTAGTATCAGCCCTCTTCCAAAAGACAAAGAGAGGTAAGTAGCTAGCCATGCAGGTCTGTAAAAAGTTGACAGTGATGGTATCAAATATGGAGTCAAATCTGGGTTTTCATGTTAGGTGTTACTTTTGAGAAATGCAGATTACTGTAGGCATTGAACATTATAGCCTAGTCTTGCTTGAATTTCTTAACTTACTACCTGGCCCAACTGCTTCCTCTCCTAACACGCCTCTCTCCAACCTTCTAGGTTTTCAAGGACATTAGTAACAAGGACTTTTGTTATTAAATAAAAGCTGTAAAAAGGGACATCTATATAATTGAGAAACAACAGAGAGGAAAGGAAGCTACTCTTAGGAACCTATATGTGACCTACTCATTATTGGCCCAGTTTCCTCAAGGAAAGCTTACTCCATTCTAAGGGTGAAGATTTTAGTCAAGAGCTTGATTAGTGTTTCACACTTTGATAGAAAAAGCATAGTGGTGTCTGCTTGTTTATTCAAAATTTTCTTTTCCCAACAACATTCACATCTGTGGGTCATAAGCATAAAGATGCCCAGCATAGGTTATTATCGAAAGAAGAGGCCCCCCTTCACAAACCTGCCCAGTTATTACATATGCTACCTGTTCATTTACCATAGAAAGATGTACCCACTTTTCAGAATTATTTTGGAAAAAATAATTTTGGACAGTTAATGAAATGGAAAGTACCACTGAGATAAGTTTAATACCAGAATAAATGCATATCATACTCAAATACTTACAGTATGAGAGTATATCTACAGCCTGTTTACCTTACCAGGACATCAAGAATCTCATCAGTTTCACACCTTTTATTGGCATGTAGTAATAGAGGATGGAAAGATAAGGTCTAAAATACTGTGATCTGTCCATGTGCAGTGGCTCATGCCTGAATCCCAGCATTTTGGGAGGCTGAGGTGGGCAGATCACCTGAGGCCCGCAGATCGCCTAAGGCCAAGAGTTCAAGACCAGCCTGGTCAACATGGTGAAACCCTGTCTCTACTAACAATACAAAAAATTAGCTGGGCATGGTGGCACACGCCTGTAATACCAGCTACTTGGGAGGCTAAGGCAGGAGAATCGCTTGAATCCAGGAGGCGGAGGTTGCAGTGAGCCGAGATCGCATCATTGCACTCCAGCCTGGGTTACAAGAGCAAAACTCTGTCTCAAAATAAATAAATAAAATAAAATACTGTGATCTGTCATTAGTGAACAGAGTCCCTGTTGGCCATTAGGATGGCTTGGAAACAAGATAAAAGGGTAAACTGGCTGAAAATCAGCTCATATAAATATCTTTGATGGAAATTAATGAGCAAAAGGTAATTTGAACTATGCTTTTAAAAAGCAAAACAGCATTAATCTTTTACCTTAGTTGATGTCTAAAAAATGAATGATTGGGAGATAAAAGATTTTATCACTCCAGAAAGTACTAGAGTTGTACACACAGATGATTGCAGATCATTGAATAGATATTGGCAAGGGTATGAATCAGGTTACTGAATTTAATCTATCCTTTTGAGAATCTCTGATTTTCTTTTCTCTGATAACATTCTTCAATCAACTATCCCGTTTATATTTTTCCTATGAAAAAATTAGAATATTTTCAAAAAATAGTTTGTATTTTTCTATTAAAAGTTTACTTATTAGGAATGCATTCTTTTTGCAAATGACCCAGTCCCAGTGTTTCCTGCTATGGATTAATTTTGTTCCTCAGGGAATATTCTTTATACTTTTGTAGTTGAGTCTGTTTTCAAAGAACTGGTTATGTTTTGGTAAGACTATGCATATCACAGACCAGCAGGGCGAAGACATAAAGCTCCTATTTGTTACTCTTATAATAACCTTGTTACTCTGATAATAATTTTGGGACGTCTTATCACAGATTATACAAATGACTCACACGGGTAAAATTTTAGCACAGAAAATCCTATCTTTGTGGTATAGAGGTGGTATAGGATTTCTCATTAAATGATTCCTTAA
This sequence comes from Colobus angolensis palliatus, assembly GCF_000951035.1. Classification (NCBI taxonomy): domain Eukaryota; kingdom Metazoa; phylum Chordata; class Mammalia; order Primates; family Cercopithecidae; genus Colobus; species Colobus angolensis. The sequence goes on along the minus strand of NW_012121598.1, from coordinate 7,899,040 downwards.
AGATTAACTCAAAGCCATATATTATTATTCTCCGGTTGGGAGTTAGTGGTAAAAATGTTCTCCAAGTGTTATATGACAACACTTAGCTGTCTAGAAACTGTTGTATTGTGAAACCAGGCAGAAATATCTAAGGCAAGTGTGCCAGTGGCAAATTTATAATATGACTTTCATTATAATATTATCAGGGCCACATATGATTTCCTTTCATTTGTAATTAACCAGATCAAGATATATTTCTTTCAGTTTTCCACTTATTTGTGCATATTCACTATTCCATAATAATTTGAGGAATTTTTGTATAAGATTTTGACCATATTTATTTTAACCCTACTATTCCATTTTAAAATCCCAGAAGAAAGGCCAGGCATGGTGGCTCACACCTGTAATCCCAGCACTTTGGGATGCTGGGGCAGGCGGATACCTTGAGGTCAGGAGTTCAAGACCAGCCTGGCCAACATGGTAAAACCCCATCTCTACTAAAAGCACAAAAATTAGCTGGGTGTGGTGGTGGGTGCCTGTAATACCAGCTACTCGGGAGGCTGAGGTACAAGAATCGCTTGAACCCAGGAGGCAGAGGTTGCACTAAGCCAAGATTGTGCCACTGCACTCCAGTCTTTATGACAGAACGAGGCTCCATCTCAAAAAAAAGAAAAACAAAAATACCAGAAGAAAATGTGTTTTTCTCTTTTGTGTTAAATATGGTAACTTTTCGTAGGTATTAATATTAATATGCTGATCAGTTAAAATGATGAAATTATTACAATAATGATGAATAATAATAAAATTCCAAATAATTTCCCAGTCCCTTTCTAAAATTCCTAACTTGCCAATGCTACTAGTCTTAACATTGCTTACAAATTGTTTTAAATTATTGCCTTAAACTTTATGGTTTTTTTCAAAAAGCTATTTTTTTAAATAAATTGATTTAGTTACTGTTACTGTGTTCTAAAAACTATTGGAATTGAATGTATTAAAGGAAGCGAGTATAAACTTGGTAGTAGTTGCTCTACCACTTTTACTGTATGTATTTGGTGGGGAGGCCGATGGCTGGCAAGGAAGAATGGTAGTATATTACATGTAGTTATGTGATTTTAAAGATAGCTATTATTTAGGTATATTTTACTTTTTCTTTCTGAAACTAGGAAGAAGACGCATATAATATACCTTTTTCATGTAGAGTAAATAGCCACATTGTGCTCATTAAAAAAAAAAGTAGGAGTACCTCATTAGGCATGTAGGGCAGATTGTAAGAGATAAATTGTTTCATTGCTGTTTTGGTTAGGGTTGCAGTTTGTTGATGTGTTTTCATGCTTTAAATAACCACTTGACAAATCTGATTTGTCAAGAACCACGTATGTGTTAACCTTAATGTGTTAATTTAATAATCTGATGTCAAGTGTTGTTCACTTGATGTTGAGGAATCCATATGTCAGAATGTGGCTTTCCCTTTTACCTTTATCCACTCCTTTTTACTTCCTAACCCTGGAACCCAACAGAGAGATGTCACCTAATAGGACAGTCCTGTTTTATATTTGCTTTTACATAAGTTTGGCATGTACGATGTATAATAATGGAATCATGAAATGTAGAACATACAGTTCTCCTTAACTACCTTAACTGCTTGAAAGAAAAGTATTATCCCAGTTAACATAAATGCATCAGCATTCATTTTTTAAAGCTCTTTAAGTATCACAGGCTGGGCACGGTGGGTCACGCCTGTGATCCTAGCACTTTGGGTGGCAGAGGCGGGTGGATCACCTGAGGTCAGGAGTTTGAGACCAGCCTGGACAACATGGTAGCACACCCCCCCCCCACCCGCCAACTGCTATCTCTACTAAAAATACAAAAATTAGCTGGGCGTGATGGTGAGCGCCTATAGTCCCAGCTACTTGGGCGGCTGAGACAGAAGAATCGCTTGAACCTGGGAGGCAAGGGTTGCAGTGAGCCGAGATCACTCCAGTGCACTCCAGCCTCGGTGACAGAGTGAGACAGCGTCTCAAAAAAAAAAAAAGTATCACAATTACCACCGATAGTCATTTGGTTATCCTAGTTATTGATCATCCTGGTTATTGAGAAACTTTTACACATTCCGTTTGAACTTACCTTGTTTTAACATACGCTTTTTCCCCATTGATTGGATTTTGCAGTAATGAGAACATCCTGAGAAAAACTACTTCATATACTGGAGCAGGGCTCCCAAACCTTAATGTAAATTGATATCATCTGGAGAATCTTGTTAAACTGTATATTTGACTTCGTAAGGTCTGGGAAGAGGCCAGACATTTCACAGTCCTAACGAGTTCACAGGTGATGCTGATGATGCTCATCTGAGGATCGTTCTTTGAGTACTAGACCAACTGGAGGACTCCTAATATCCTCTTTTAGACTTCTCTAATGAAATGACCCTCATTTAGCTTTAACCTTGACTCAAATCAACTCTCAATCCATTGTGTTCTGATTTAGAATCAATTTGGATTCTTAGATTCCTTAATAAGTAAATGACCAAACAAAAGCAAAATACCTTAATAATATCCAGATTAAAACACAACATAAGATTGTTTCTGAAGAAATATTTTAGGAAGGTGAGATTTTATAGCTTTACTATAGAACATTCCACAGCCTGAAAGTTACTGATTTAACTTTCATTTTCCACATTTTGTCTTAAACATCTCTTATCCCATAAAGTAGTACCAGGCAGGAACTACAGACTTCCAAATTCCTTTTTTATTTTTTTTCTGTCTTTATTCAGAAATCCAGATATGTAACTTAACTCCCAGACTGAAGAATTGACTTTATTTTTGGCCAAGACTTACTTTCCTACACTTGTGACTTTTTACATGCCCAAAGACCAATAAATTACTTGCTTCTTCATTTCCCCTCTCCCTCAAGATACATGGAAAGGGTCCTGTTACCTTCCTTCATTTCCTTTTTAGTTAGGAACTCCTTACTTTTATTCCTATATCTTAATAGTAATTTTGAGTGCTGTGGCCATTGATGTTATATATTCTTTATAGTGACATCACCAGGAAGAACAGTAAAGTGTTTCCTTAGGGGTAGAAACATAGAATGTATCTCTATTAATTCAATATGAATGTTTTTCCATAGAAATAGAATTCTGAAATTTTAATAAATTACATGAGTTATTTTAGTCTTTTATGTACATATGCATCAGTTTGTACTCAATTTGTCTTCTTTTATTTAAAGGGTGTGATTACTTTAGAGTCCCTTGGTAAAAGGGGTTATCGAGTACCTCCTTCAGGAACAATACAAGTGGTATGTGTTTTATAGCCTACAATTGCAATAATCATTCTCTCACATACATATAGAACTTAGCCCTTTCTCCTGCTACTGCTGCTGCAACAACTTTGGTAAGTAACAGTGGGGCTGCAGCTTTGTTTGGAGTTTCCCTGCTCTGCCCCAGGAATGACCATTTGGGGACCTCCATAAAAGGAAAGCATTAATAAGCTAATCAAGGTGAATACTTAAGAAAAATAGCATATGACAGTTTGCATAACTTCAATAGGGCTCTTTTCAGTATATTTAGAACCTAATATTACTGGTGCCTTCTTTTTAATAAACCAGATTGAGACGAACCTATTTAAAAGGAGATCCCAAATATTAGAATTGCTTTGGCAGGAAAACTTGAGAAACAAAATTATTTTATTTCTAATAATTTCTAAAATTGATTTAATGAGATGACCACACAAAGCAGAAATATAGTCTGACAGATGTCAGGGCAGAGAAGGCATCATTCCTTTTGGTCTAGGCATTGATCTTTTGGCTCAGAGTCCTCCTATCTCAGAACAGTCTTTCATCAGCCCTGGTCTAGGGTTCTGAGAAGAAGAATCTAATATTAAGGCCAGCTTGAAATTGAGTTCACTCTAGATCTGACCCAGCATAATCCTGCAAGCCCTCAAATCTATTACAGAGTTTGCAGACTGAAAGAGAGTCTAGCTAAGGCTTGCTCCTCATTCCCAGGATTTGACCTAATCCAGCAAGCCTTTTTATGACCTTTGACCTCAGTGTGTTCAGTACTTTGTCAGATCACTTTTACTCATCATCATTGTTCCAATACTGCAAGGAGTCTGTACATTTATTTCCTATCACACAGGAATGAAACAGAACTATGTAATATGTGTACGTGTGTGTGTGTGTATATATATATATATACACATATATAGTGATACATATTTAAATAAGTTTTACTGAGGAGGAATTACCACAAGAATACTACAAGTAAACCAATTTCTTGAAGTAAAGGAGTGACAGTGTTCTCTTGCCTTTGGCTGTGGAGCTCATGAGAAAGTGTGGGTCAGCAGAAAGCTAGCTGTCAGTTGTGATCATAGTGAAGCATAAACTCGGAGGTAACACATTCACCTCTTGTTTGGAGATTGCCAACTTTAGTGGTTAATTATAAGTATGAAATGTGGGTATGTCTTCTATCCCGTGTACAGTTTAACTGTGTATAAACATGATTTGAACTCCTGGCTTATGAGGTGTGGTTGTTGAATTATATTAGCCTTAATCTTAAGACTCACTAGATTTCAAAAATTGGATTATGATATTGATATATTTCTCATTTTGATTCAGTGAGTGATGTCCAGTGCCACGGATGAGCTTCTGAAAGCATGGGTACCAAGTTACCTATTGATGTGTTGGTAATTTGGTTAAAGTCAGATCAGCAGCTTGGGGTTTTGTTTAAAAATGAGTACTTTAAAAATAATATTCCTTCAAGTATTCATAACCAAGCAACAATTGAATTTAATTCAGTCGTCACCATGGATATATATTTTGGTCTATAATGATATTGAGGATTTTTTTTAAAGCTTAGTTTTGCTACAGATTTTGAAATGATTCCATGCATGAGTAAATGAAGTATTAAGCCTACTTTAGATCTAATATTAATAGATCTAGTGAGCTTTGTTTTCTAAACTTGGGGAAATGTTCAGATAGGAAAAAGTCTCTTCTTTGAGCACCTATTTTAAATTTTATAGTAACCACATGTCCCTAAGACATCAAACATGCTAATTTTACTGAGCTTGTATTTTTATTTGAAATATTCTATTTGGTATTAAAATGTGAGAAAAATTAAAACTCAGTTTTGAGAAGTTTGAAGTTGATACTCTTTAGCAAAGCTATTATGTTTGAAATAATTGAACTGGAATATTTTAACCCAATAAGGATGTATTTTGCTTAAGCCAGTAGAACTATTCCTTAGAGTTACTCCTCTGAACAAGGAGTAAAATGTATACATATGAAATTTGTGACTAAAGATTTTGATTTTTACTGGACCTTATATTATTGTAAAACAAAAAATTGAACCTTTTAAAAAATACTGAATATTATTTCATAAACTTTTGAAATTTTGTTAATTTTAGTCCCTGAAACTGAATTATATTCAGTGGTATTGTTGTTTAAAATCTTGTTTGATTATTGGCACAATCATTCTGAGTCACATCAACAAATCACTATTTTTAAGGAATAATTTCTATATTGTTTCTTCAGACCTTATTTAATCCTAATAAGACTGTGGTGAAGATGTTTGTTGTGATATATGATTTACGAGATATGCCAGCCAATCATCAGACATTCCTACGACAAAGAACTTTTTCTGTACCTGTTAAACAAGAAGTGAAGAGAAGTGTTAATAAAGAGAACATCCGACACACAGAAGAACGGTTATTACGCTACCTCATACATCTGAGGTAATGCTTCAAATTAATATGAAAATGTTACTTTAGAACAACTCTGAAATTTTTAGTTTTTTTTTTTTTAAACTGCGACTGTAACTAGACCAGTGTCCCTTGGGACTTTGCTTAGCTTGGGGACTCTTGATGATGTGCCAAGATGCCGAAAGTACATGGCATACCTTCCTGTGGTTGTTATTACTTGTTGAATTAAGGAAGTTTTCATTTATAGCTGTTTAATATAAAATATTATGCCAAAACAAATGCATCTGGGGCAATGAAACACATTTTCTAAACGAATACTATTTAAAAATGTAATACGAGGGCCGGGTGCAGTGGCTCACACCTGTAATTCCAGCACTTTGGGAGGCCGAGGTGGGCGGATCATCTTCAGGAGTTTGAGACCAGCCTGGCCAACATAGTGAAACCCTGTCTGTACTAAAAATACAGAAATTACCTGGGCGTGGTGGTGGGCTCCTGTAATCCCAGCTACTCAGGAGGCTGAGGCAAGAGAATCGCTTGAACCCGGGAGGTGGAAGTTGCAGTGAGCTAAGATCACACCATTGGACTCCAGCCTGGTGACAAGAGTGAGACTCTGTCTCAAAAAAAAAAAGTAATACGAGCCATATAAATCATTCTATATTTTTCTTTTTCTTTTTTTTTTTTTTTTTTTGAGACGGAGTCTTACTCCATTGCCAGGCTGGAGTGCAGTGGCGCAATCTTGGCTCACTGCAACCTCCGCCTCCTGGGTTCAAGTGATTCTCCTGCCTTAGCCTCCCGAGTAGCTGGGACCACAGGTGCCCACCACCACACCCAGCTAAATTTTTGTATTTTTAGTAGACACGGGGTTTCACTATGTTGGCCAGGATGGTCTCAATCTCTTGACCTCTTGATCCACCCGCCTCCGCCTCCCAAAGTGCTGGGATTACAGGCATGAGTCACCACGCCCAGCCAAATCATTCTATATTTTTCAATAGCCATGTTTAAAAAGTAATAAACAGGTAAATTAATATGTTTTATTTAGCTCAGCCTATCCAAATTTTACCATTTGAATATATAACTGATATAAAAATTATCAATGAGATATTTAATATCACTAACTCCTTGAAATCAAGTATGCATTTTACACTTAAATTTGAGCCAGCTACATTTCAAATGCTCAGTAACCACATATGGCTAATGGCTACTGTATTGGAAAGAGAAGTTCTTAAACTTCATTCATTTCTTCAACTGATATTTATGGGCCAGGTGTGCTTCTAGACACTAGCAAAACAGCAGTGACAAAAATCTGCTCTCGTAGAGCTTATACTCTAGTCCTTCCATTATAAATATCTTTCCCTCTAACTTTTACTACCCAACTCATGGTTCAAGGTTGTGAGAAGCCACTTGTTTGCTCTTGAGGTCAAAGTTGTCAGTATACCAGGGTAAGGTTTTCAGCCCTGAAATCCTAGTTTAGCTCTCAGGATCAGTGAGCGAATTGATTGGTTAAAAGAGGCCTCAGTAGACTTTTGCCTGTAACTCTGTTTCTAATAATTTTCTGATCCCTTCCATAGAAAGTCCTCAGTCACATCAGTGATGTTTATCTTAGACTAACTCCTTATAGTAAGGAGTGTTACTCATCAGGAGGAGTCAGCTTTCATCTGGGGTCCAGGCAGAAGACTTCTTCAATCTGTTATTGCTGATGGTGACCACCTGCTATCTTTCTTTATATATGCCTTGCAGTGGTGATCTGGAGTGAAAAAGCAGCGAGCTGTACACTTAAGTCCCATACATGAAAGTCTGTTAATTATTCTTCCCAAAGCACTATTTAATTAGTTCTTTCATCTCAGTCTTCTGCCTGTTGTTCTGTATGCAAAAAGACATGTTCAGCCAACATAATGTATTTAAACCAAACCTGATACTACCTGTAAGCCACATGAGAAATGTTACACAGATTGTGGGAATGAAAAATCTATGAAAAACAGACTTGGAAAGTTTTTAAAAAACATGGTATGGCCAGGCGCGATGGCTCACACCTATAATCCCAGCACTCTGGGAGGCCGAGGCGGGCGATCACCTGAGGTCAGGAGCTCAAGACCAACCTGGCCAACATGGTGAAACCCTATCTCTACTAAAAATACAAAAATTAGTCAGGTGTGGTGGTGGACGCCTGTAATCCTAGCTCCTCAGGAAGCTGAGGCAGGAGAATTACTTGAACCTGGGAGGCAGAAGTTGTAGTGAGCTGAGATCGTGCCACTGCACTCCAGCCTGAGCAAAGGAGCAAGACTCTGTCTCATAAATGAATGAGTGAATAAATGAATGACATGGTATGAAATTGCAGACTATGAGAATACCTCCCAAACTAGAAAAAGATTCAACCCTCTCTGGTTAAACTTGCATTTGACACCATTCCTCTTGAAGTTTAACAACCATAGCTAATTGTAACCAATACTGGCCAGAGTAAAAATCAGCCACCTTAGCTTTTATAATCTCCACATAATGACAGGACACTTTAAAGAAACCTTTTTAGGGAAAACGGTATACTTCCCAAAGAATGTTCTCTTCAGTTTGGGAAGGTGAAAAACTGCAGAGGAGGGAAGAGTGAGCCCAGTCAGAGCCAGTCTGCTTTAACATACAGAGCTGTAACCACTACATCTTTCAGCGAGTTCAGGAGTAAAATCCACAAACCCAGAGAGTATTTATGCTATGCCAAGGGAAAAACAAAGAGACGTTAGCACTACAGGGTATGTTTGTCTATTTGGTAGGTAAGTTAATGTGAGTGAAGATTCCAAATCCCTGCACTGTGTTACAGATACTAGCAGTGGATAGAAACAGTTTCATATACGGTTTTGATAGCCATTTTCATTTTACTGCTAACTTTTCTCTTGACTTTTGATGGTGGCTGGGTTTTACTTAGCCTAGCCACTGTTGATTATAGTTTTTTATCATCTACCCCAAATCATGGGAGGCTAAGTTGTGTGAAATGGGTCTGTGAAGCTAGAAGATGCCAGGGCTACAGAGCCCAAATGTAATGTTACTGAGTAATGTGAGTGAACTGCCACGTGAACCTGCAGATGAGGAAAGGTGCGTGTACTGTGGAGTCAGGGAGGAAAAGTAAGATTCTATTTGACACTCAAGATTTACAGGAAGAAGCATCTCAGGCATTGAGGGAAGGAAAAGGAGCATGAGGTATTTAGGGAATGGTAAGAGAACAATGTTTAAATAAAAGCATATGCTTTGGTCTTTAGAAAAGGCCTTAAATATCATGTTAAATAGTTAGTGTTGACCTAATATTGTAGCAAGATTAGTTCTTCCTGCTTTCAAATTTTAATTATTCTAGTTTATTTTAAAAACTCATTCTCTGAAATGTTTTATATTTTGTTTATTTGTTTAGGTTCCAGAGTTCTAAATCTGGAAAGATCTACCTCCATAGAGATGTACGGCTCCTGTTCTCTAGAAAGTCAATGGAGGTTGATAGCGGTGCTGCATATGAACTCAAATCTTACACTGAATCGCCAACAAACCCTCAGTTTTCACCAAGATGTTGATAAGGAGTGATGATTTAAAGTATTTACTCAGTACCCAAGTTTGCAAGTAAAAATTAGCATAGAATGGAGTGTACCAAATTAACAATCAGGAGAGTGGATCCTCTCCCGTTATCCTGGACCAGTTTTTATGAAAGGATTCCTGAAATGAAATCCATATATTCCATGTAGACTGGAAAAACTCATGTCCTGATACTTTTTGTACTGTTGAAACCACTTCATTGGACGTGTTGCAATAGCAAAACCCCCAGTTAGGTTAGTGTTTACACATTTTATTTCTCAGTTATTTAATATTTAATGTTTTCCTTAATACTCAAGTGATGTTTGTCTCTAGTGTTCTAATGTAGCACAAATCCTATGTAAAATCATACTATGTATTTTTGACATTAATGTTGAAATCTGAAATATATGCACAAGTCTTTAATTTTGTGTGATGTGTTAAGTGCTGTTCATTTAAGTTATTAAAAATGAGAATAAAATGTTGAGCTTCTTTAAAATTAACACACTATGCAAGCATGTGTACTTCTTATATCTCTCATGTTTAGTTTTTATAACACCATATCCAGGTTGCTATCTCACACAGTAGCCCTTTAACCTATTGTATTAGCAGTGCAATGTGGACTAAGCTGCTTCACATTCCCTTTGCAAGTTCAGATCATCATGCCCATTCATAGCCAGGATTCCTATCCCCCAAACAGTTCTATTTTTCCTTAATCACTGCTATAGAGTCTTTACATTAAATTACTGTCCTATGCTAGATAATTTTCTCAAACTGTTAAAAGAATATGTACTTTGGAAACAAATTAGTATTTATATTGTAAATATATGCAAAAAAAAACTAAGAAACGTGTACTTGGCTTTTATTTGTAGATGAGACATTTATGTGATTGAGTGAATTAGCCATTAGGCATTTTCATTCTAGCTGTACAGCTGCAAAGAGGGAGGGGGAAGATGTCTTGAGTCTTGTTCCCAGTTTATCACTAAGCACATCAAAAGTCTGTCTTCCAACACCCTTGGAAAAAACGGTGGTTTTTAGATGTTTGTGCTCAGACAGTGGGCAACAGCAGATTAAATAACAAGGCAAAAATACAATACTAGGAATGCTGGTAGAAATCTATGACTGCAAGTTAAAAAAACATACCACTCAAGTAGGCCAGACCCAGGAGACTTGGGAATCTAGAACCTGGTAAGCAGTCTGGAATTGGGAAAGGGGAAAGTCTACTTTCGGACCCAGGCATTAGACAGACTGCTTAAGAGAATCTATCTGTCCAGGTGATGAGTGTGTGGCTGCAGGCCAGCAGACTGGAATGGCAAGCAGATACCTCTTAATATATTTCTTTTAAAATATCAGTTTAAAAAGGCTGTTTATATTCCATAAAGCTAAAACAAATATATTTCAGTGGTGCAAATTTATGAAGATTGTTTTCAATCTTTAGACTGTGTGGAAAACAGATGGGACAAGGACCCAAAGGTTTGGATTGTAGTCCCAGCTCTAATGGTATCTGATGGAACTGACTCCAGGAATCCCCTAATGTTTCCAGGTCTGTGTGATTGAGAAAATGTGGCGAGAGTATGATTAATGTGCCTTCTCTTCTTAAATTCTGTTATCTAATTCTTGAAATAAGTATTTCAATATATAAATCTAGATATGTATGTGGTAAAAGTCAATAATTTCATATAAAACTTGGAAAACATCAAAAACATTTTTAAATTTCTTTTTTGACCTCTCCAGTAAAGTTTACCCAAAAAATAGTCACATACTTGTGTGCAGGTGTCTTTTTGCATGGATACCACACTGCAGTCTTTCCGAGATTCTTTCTAGTACATGGTCTTCTAACCTTTCTGAGCAGTTTTTAGAAACTTTGAAGTTGAATGGAACACCTGGGTGCATCCTGTGCTTTCTTCCTGGTAAGTTTGTGCAGAGCAAGCACGTGCTGACCTTTTGCTCCTCTACTTCTTAGGGCCTTTTTCACTTATGTTTTTCCTCTGTGAGGTAAAGTTACCCAGCGTCTGTTCTCACTTGCTCTCGCATTATCTCTATCACACTGGTTCTTTTTCTACCCTTGTGTAGTTATAGGCCAAGGCATTACCACATCTCTATTATCTGTATTCAATTATATCACTAGATTATATAACAGTTGAGTGTTGGCATGCACAGAAAGACACCAGCAGACAACCAACATTGTTAACCTGTGATAGATACTAGAGATCTTACTGCAGACCCAGTTGGCAGTGTTGCAGATCAATAAAATAAGTCATAACTGATAACTCCCTTTAAAAAGGAACTACGGTTGGGAGGCCGAGGCGGGTGGATCATGATGTCAGGAGATCGAGACCAACCTGGCCCAACATGGTGAAACCCCGTCTCTACTAAAAAAAAAATTAGCCAGGCGTGGTGACGCATACCTGTAGTCCCAGTTACTCTGGAGGCTGAGGCAGGAGAATGGCGTGAACCTGGGAGGCAGAGCTTGCAGTGAGCCGAGAATGCGCCACTGCACTCCAGCCTGGGTGACAGAGCGAGACTCCGTCTCAAGGAAAAAAAAAAAAGACCTATGGATCACAAATAACCTTTGGAGATTTTCTTCGATTACAATGCTAACATCTGTCATGAGAATTAAAAAAATCGAAGTGATGAAATGAGATCTAGCTGGAAAATACCCAACAGAAAGTTCTCCCCTCTTGCCATTTTCCCTCACCAGATCTGTCATTCCCTGAGGGCTAATGAAGGGGAAAATTTCTCCTTCAAAGGCTTCATCTTTGAAATCCTCACTCTTTCTTTCCTAATTAACTTTGTGGATAAAGTGGTGATTCTTTTCTGACTTAATTTATAAAATACATGTCTATTATAAAAAATGTTCACACCATATAAGTATATAAAGTAAATGAAAAAGTCCCCTCCCTCAAGCTGATCTTTGCAGCTGCTGCTTTAACAGGGCTGGTGACTGCTGAAAATTTGGTATGTGATACACTATATGGTTTTCTAGACCTAGGAAAACAGGATCAATCTAAATGGAAGTAGGCTTTTCATATTGGTGAGCATGAACTCTAAATCCCTAGACTATCCCTATATAGCACTGGAATCAGCCCATTCTACTCCATCATAGGCTATCTGTGGGAGATACGGCAAAAATGTGGACATGAGGAGAAGGAAAAGAACATATGAATGCTTGCAATGTGCTAGGCATTGTACAGGCAGTTTATATGTCACTGAGTCCTTAAAAACCATGCTTCAGAAAAAGAGTGAAAATTCTACAGTTACTCTCCAGTTAAAAGGGGGTTTGAAGCTTGCCCAAGGTCATACTGGCAATAAGTAGAAGAACCAGAATTCAAATCTGGGTTACAGAGTGTCTTTTTCACTCTACTACACTGATATTTTGCCTTTTTTCCTCATTTCCATTATATTTTTCCACCAGAAATATACTTTCCATCAATATTCTTGGAAGTAAAGATAATACTTTCCACGTGGTAAGTGAGGTATAGTAAGGAAATGCCTACCTCAAGTGTCCAATTTTTTTAAAACCTACAACTTTGGGAATGAATATCCTAATGCAACTCAGATGCTATTCAACGTAATATACTGTCAGGAGGCATGAGGTAAAGATTCAGTTTTTCGAGTCTCTTCCAGATCCCCTTTTACCCTATCATTCACTGTATTGTTTTGTTTTGTTTTGTTTTTTGAGATGGAGTCTCGCTCTGTCACCCAGGCTGGAGTGCAGTGGCATGATCTTGGCTCACTGCAACCTCCGCCTCGCAGGTTCAATTGATTCTTCTGCCTCAGCCTCCTGAGTAGCTGGGCACCGCCACCATGCCCAGCTAATTTTTGTATTTTTAATAGAGACAGGGTTTCACCATGTTGGCCAGGCTGGTCTCAAACTCCTGACCTCAAGTGATCCACTCACCTCTGCCTCCCAAAGTGCTGGGATTACAGGCGTGAGCCACCACACCCAGCCCTTTATTTTTAATTTATTCAAAAATTTCCTGTTCCAACCACTAAGTCTAGAGAAGTGGGATCATCCACTTTCCAAGTTCTACTTTCAACACGCAAGTTGTTGAAACTGCTGTTTACAGTTATCTGACCTGTTTATTCAGTTAATAATCTCTGGGCTTTGCTCACAGAAATCACTATTCATCCCAGGATTTTTGGTGTTCAGTATCTCACTTGGTTTCCCTGAGTTGATTTTCCAGTCTCTTCCTCTCATTCAAAATGTGTTCTGTTCTTGGTGTTTGCTACACTCTGATGATGCAGGTGGACTTCCTCTCTCAATTGTTTGAGGATTGAATGGAGGGAGACATTACTTCATCTCCTTACTCCTATAAACTCTTGAACTAGGCCAACTAAACCTCAAAAGGAACCCTGTTCTTTTTAAAGCTTTTATACACCTATCAAGTTCCAAATCAAAAAAATATTTTGTGCATGTATGCATCAGAATCACCAGAGGAACTTTGGTTAAACATCAATTGTCGGACCTTGCCCCAAACTTAATGAGAATCTCTGTCTAAAGGGTCACTCCGTGATTCTATTCCCTGTGGCTAATACAATTAATTAAAAATTCAATTCCTTGGTTTCCCTAGTTACATTTCAAATGCTCAATAGTCATATGTAGCTAGTGGCTACTGTATTTGAGAGCACACATATAGGACAGTTCCATCACACAAAGTGCTATGAGACGGCACCAATCTAGAATACACACATGCCTTGGAGATGTTGCAGGTTTGGTTCCAGACCGCAACAATAAAGTAAGTCATACACATTTTTTTATTTCCAGTGCATATAAAAGTTGCATTTGGCTGAGCCCAGTGGTGCACTCTGTAATCCCAGCACTTTGGGAGGCTGAGACAGGTGGATCACCTGAGGTCAGGAGTTCAAGACCAGCCTGACTAACACGGTGAAACCCCCATCTCTACTAAATACAAAAAAATTAGGCATGGTGGCGCATGCCTGTAATCCCAGCTACTTGGGAGGCTGAGGCAGGAGAATCAGTTGAACCCGACAGGCGGAGGTTGCGGTGAGCTGAGATCATGCCATTGTACTCCAGCCTGGGCAACAAGAGTGAAACTCCCCTCAAAATAATAATTTTTAAAAGTTATGTTTATACTATATTATACCTTAGAAGTGTGCAATAGCATCATGTCTAAAAAGAGTGCAATAGTATCATGTCTAAAAACACACCCTAAACAAAAAACAGATGATGGGGCTGGGCATGGTGGTTCACACCTGTAATCCAAGCACTTTGGGAAGCTGAGACAGGTAAATCACTTGATGCCAAGAGTTCGAGGTTACAGTGAGCCAAGATCACTCCAGCCTTGGTGACAAGTGAGACCCTGTCTCTAAAAGAAATAAAAATAAAAAATAGTTTATTGTCACTTGAGCCCAGGAGTTCAAGGTTACAGTGGCCTATGATGGCACCTCTGAACTCCAGCCCGGGTGACAATGTGAGACCTTATCTCAAAAAAAAAAATTTTTATCTATTGCTAAAAAATACTAACAATCATCTGAGCCCTCAAGAAGTCATAATCTTTGCTGGTGGAGGATCTTGCCTTGATGTTGATGGCTGCCAACTGGTCAGGGTAGTGGTTGCTGAAGGTTGGAGTGGCTGTGGGAATTTCTTAAAATAGACATCAATGAAGTTTCTCATCAATTGACTCCTCCTTTCACACAAGATTTCTCTGTAGCATGCAATGCTGTTTGATAGCATTTTACCTACCCACAATAGAACTTCTTTCAAAATTGGAGTCAGTCCTCTCAAATCTGGCCACTGCTTTATGAGCTAAGTTTATATAATATTTTAAAACCTTTTGTTGTAGCAATCAATCTGAAAACGAAAGCAATTACTTTTACAATAGCTACAAAAAAAGTAAAATACCTAGGAATAAATTTAAGCAAAGAAGTGAAAGACCTCTATGAGGAAATTTATAAAACACTGATGAAAGAAATTGAAGAGAACACACCATGAGCTATCCCTTGCTCATGGATTGGAACAGTTAATATTGTTAAAATGTCTATACTATCCAAATTGTGCTACAAAACTATAGTAACCAAAACAGAATAGTATTGGCATAAAAACAGACACATAGACCAAAGGAACAGAATAGAGAACCCAGAAACAAATACACAGCCAACCCATTTTTGACAAAGATTCCCAGAACATACACTGGGGAAAGGACAGTTTCTCTAGTAAATGGTGCTGGGAAAATGATATCCATATGTAGAAGAATGAAATTAAATCCTTATCATTCACCATATAGAAAAATCAAGTCAAAATGGATTAAAGATTTAAATGTAAGACCTAAAACTACTAAAAAAACACATTGGGTAAATGCTCCAGGACATTGGTCTGGACAAAGACTTTTTAGGTAACACCTCAACAGGTGTTGCACAGACAAAAAGTCGGGCACGGTGGCTCATGCCTGTAATCCCAGCATATTGGGAGGCCGAGGTGGGCGGATCACCTGAGGTCAGGAGTTCGAGACCTGTCTGACCAACATGGTGAAACCCCATCTCTACTGAAAATACAAAAATTAGCCAGGCACGGTGGCTCATGCCTGTAATCCCAGCTACTGGGAAGGCTGAGGCAGGAGAATTGCTTGAACCCGAGAGGCAGAGGTTGCAGTGAGCTGAGATCGCACCATGGCACTCCAGCCTGGGTGACAGAGTGAGGCCCTATCTCTAAAAGAAACAAACAAAAAAAGCACAGGCAACAAAAGCAAAAATAGACAAGTGGGATTACATCAAGCTAAAAATCTTCTGCATAGCAGAGTAAACAAATGAAGACAAGAGAAGCTACAAACTTTGCAAACTTCCATCAAACAAGAGATTGAATATATAAGGAACTCAAACAATAGCAAAAAAAAAAAAAAACCAAATAATTCAATTTTAAAATGCACAAAAGACCTCACTGGACATTTCTCAGAAGAAGACATATGGCTGTGTGCAGGGGCTCACACCTATAATCCCAGCACTTTGGGAGGCCAAGGTGGGCGGATCACTTGAGCTCAGAGTTCAAAACCAGCCTGGACACCACAGTGAGACTCTGTCTACAAAAAACTACAAAATTAGCTATGCGTGGTGGCACACACTTGTAATCCCAGCTACTTGGGAGGCTGAGGTGGGAGGATTGTTTGAACCTGGGAGGCAGAGGTTGTAGTGAGCCAAGATCACACCACTGCACTCCAGCCTGG
>NW_012121598.1:7876673-7882210 GCF_000951035.1 Colobus angolensis palliatus | reverse complement strand
AGATATCTGCACTCCCATGTTTGCTGTTCACAATAGCCAAGATACGGAGTCAACCTAGGTATACATCAATGGATGAATAGGTATAGAAAATGTAGTATACATACATAATGGAATATTATTCAGCCATAAAAAAAAGAATGAAATTCTGTCATTTGCAGCAACTGGATGGAATTTGGGGTCATTATATTCAGTGAAATAAAACAGACAGAGGAAGTCAAATGTAGCATGTTCTCATTCATATGGGAGCTAAAAAAAAAAAAAAAGTGGATCTCATGGAGGTAGAGAGAGGAATGGTGATTACCAGAAGCTGCAAAGGAAGTGGGGAGAGGAAGATGAAGAGAGGTTGGTAATGAGTACGAATGAAGTTTTTGTTGTCATTTCAACAACATTCACAGCATCTTCGTCAGGAGTAAATTCCATCTCAAGAAACCAGTTACTTTGCTCATCCATAAGAAGCAATTCTTCATCCATTCAAATTTTGTCATGATATTGCAGTAATTCAGTCACATTGTCAAGTTCCACTTGTAGTTCTCTTGCTCTTTTTGTCACATCCGCAGTTACTTCCTCCACTGAAGTCTTGAATACCTCAAAGTCATCCATGGGGGTTGGAATTAACTTCTTCCAAATTTCTGTTAATGTTGATACAACGACCTGCTCCCTTGAATCACAAATGTTCTTAATAGCATCTAGAATGGTGAATTCTTTCCAGAAGGTTTTCAGTTTAGTTTTCCCACATCTATAAGACGAATCACTGTATATGACAGCTATAGCTTTACAAAATGGATTTCCCATTAAGACTTGAAGCACTTTGGGAGGCCAAGGCAGGCGGATCACCTAAGGTCAAGAGTTCAAAACCAGCCTGGTCAACATGGCAAAACCCCGTCTCTACTAAAAATTAAAAAATTAGCCAGGCGTGGTGGCAAGTGCCTGCAAATCCCAGCTACCCAGGAGGCTGAGGCAGGAGAATCGCTGGAACCCAAGAGGCAGAGGCTACAGTAAGCTGAGATTGCACCCACTGCACTCCAGCCTGGGCAACAGAGCAAGACTGCATCTCAAAGAAAAAAAAATAGACTTGAAAGTTGAAATTACTCCTTGATCTATGGGCCACAAGATGGATGTTGTGTTAGAACGCATGAAAACACATTAATCTCCTTGTACACCTCCTTCGGGGCTCTTAGGAAAGTGCATTGTTAATGAGCTATAATATTTTGAAAGGATTTTTTTCTTTCTGAGCAGTAGGTCTCAATAGTGAGCTTAAAATATTAACTAAACCAAACTAAACCATGTTCTAAACAGATGTGCTGTTATCCAGGCTTTGTGGTTCCATTTACAGAGCACAGGTAGAGCAGATTTAGAACCCTAGGATTTTCAGAATAGTAAATGAGCATTGGCTTCAGCTTAAAGTCACCAGCTGCAATAGCCCCTAAGGAGAGAGTCAGCCTGTCTTTTGAAGCTTCGAAGTCAGGCATTGACTTCTCTCTAGTATGAAAGTCCTGGATGACATTTTCCAACAGAAAGTCGTTTTGTCCACACTGAAAATCTGTTGCTCACTGTAGCCCCCTTCGTCAATTAGCTTAGCTAGATCTTCTGGGTAACTTGCTGCAGCTTCTCCATCAGCACTTTCTACTTTACCTTATACTTTTATGTTATGAAGATGACTTCTTTCTTTAAACTTCATGAACTCACCTCTGCTAGCTTCAAACTTTTCTTCTGCAGCTTCCTCACCTCTCTGAGACTTCATAGAATTGAAGACAGTTAAGCCCTTGCTCTGGATTAGGCTTTGGCTTAAAGGAGTGTTGTGGCTGGTTTGCTCTCTATACAGATCACTAACACTTGGACTATATCAGCAATAAGGCTGTCTCGTTTTCATATCATTCATGTGTTCACAGGAGTAGCACTTTCAATTTCCTTCAATAACTTTTCCCGTGCATTCATAACTTGGCTAACTCTTCGGCACAAAAGGCCTAGTTTTTGGCTGTCTCAGCTTTTGATATGCCTTCCTCACTAAGCTTAATCATTTCCAGCCTTTAAAAAAATTTTAATCTATTTATTTGTTTACTTAGAGATCAGGTTATGAGACTGGCTAATTTTTGTATTTTTGGTAGAGATGAAGTTTACCATATTGCCAAGGCTGGTTTCAAACTCCTGGGCTCAAGCAATCCACCAGCCCCAGCCTCTCAAAATGCAGGGATTATAGGCATGAGCCACTGCACCTGGCCA
The DNA here is from genome assembly GCF_000951035.1 of Colobus angolensis palliatus. Classification (NCBI taxonomy): domain Eukaryota; kingdom Metazoa; phylum Chordata; class Mammalia; order Primates; family Cercopithecidae; genus Colobus; species Colobus angolensis. Next base: position 7,879,990 of record NW_012121598.1, on the reverse strand, counting down.
TTTCTAGCCTTTGATTTAAAGGAAGAGATATGCAACTCTTCCTTTCACTTGAACACTGAGAGGCCATTGTAGGGTTACTATTTGGCCTAATTTCAATATCATTGTGTCTCAGGGGATAGGGAGGCCCAAGGAGAGAGAGACAGGGGAATGCTGGTTGGTGGAGCAGTCAGAGCATACACATTTATCAGTTAAGTTCACTGTCTTATTTGGGAGTGGTTTGTGGTACTCCCCCAAAATTACAATAGTAATATCAAAGATAACTGATCACAGATCACTATAATAGATGTAATAATAATGAAAAAGTTTGAAATATTGCAAGAATTACCCAAATGTTACACACAGACACAAAGTGAGCACATGGTGTTGGAGAAATGGCGCCTATAGAGGCTGGAGGCAGGGTTGCCAGAAACCTTCAATTTGTGAAAAACGCAGTATCTAGAAGTACAATAAAATGAAGCCCCAAAAAAGAAGGTATCCCTAGATGGCAGTTGAAACTATGAATGTCCAGTGGGCCCAGTGGCTCAAGTCTGTAATCCCAGCACTTTGGGAGGCTGAGGCAGGCAGAGCACTTGAGGCCAGGAGTTTGAGACCAGCCTGGCCAAGAAAACAACACCTCGTCTTTACAAATTATTATTAGTAGTATTATTTGAGACAGTTTCGTGCTTGTCGCCCAGGCTGGAGTGCAGTGATGTGATCTCAGCTCACTGCAACCGCCACCTCCTAGGTTTGAGCAATTCTTTTGCCTCAGCCTCCCGAGTAGCTGGGATTACAGGTGCCCACCACCATGCCCAGCTAATTTTTGTATTTTTAGTAGAGACAGGGTTTTACCATGTTGGCCAGGCTGGTCTCGAACCCCTGACCTCACGTGATCCACCCACCTCAGCCTCCCAAAGTGCTGGGATTACAGGGGTGAGCCACCACACCTGGCCTACAATTATTAAAAAATACAAAAATTAGCCAGGCATGGTGGCATGTGCCTGTGGTCCCAGCTACTTGGAAAGCTGAGGCAGGAGAATCACTTGAACCTAGGAGGCAGATTGCAGTGAGCTGAGATCGTGCCACTGCACCCCAGCCTGGGTGGCAGAGTGACAGTTTGTCTCAAAAAAGAAAAAAAGCTATGAAGGTGGAAGTTATTTCCTGGAGGCTGTGTAAACCTAGAAGAGAAGGGGATCCAAGGACAGAACTGTTAGAATCCTGCCATTAAGAGGCAGGTTAAGATTCAACAGGGAGGTCAAGTAGGAGGAAATCCATGAGCCAATAGTATCCTGGAGATCAAAAGAAGGGAGTTTTGAGAAACAAGGTGCTGGGGACCAGTGTGCCATTTTACACATTAAGGTTCATAATGATGCAGAGTGGTGTTAGTTGGGAAAGAATGACTTTCCAGGCAGTCCTCATAGTGGAGCGTTGCCCATGGTGAATTCTCCCATTTGACCAAAGTCTGCCCTCCAGAAATTCAAACTTCCCCTCCTGCAAGTGTCACTATCAGAAAGAGATTCTTTTTATCCAAGGTCACATAGCCAATTTAAAAAAAAAGACCAGGTGTGGTGGCTCACACCTATAATACCAGCACTTTGGGAGGCCAAGGCGGGTGGATCACTTGAGGCCAGGAGTTCGAGCAGCCTGAACAACATGGCAAAACCCTACTTTTGTATTTTTAGTCTCTACTAAAAATACAAAAAATTATCTGGGTGTGGTGGTGGGCAACTGTAATCCCAGCTACTTGGGAGGCTGAGGCAGAATTGCTCGAACCCAGGAGGCAGAGGTTGCAGTGAGCCAAGATTGCACCATAGCACTCCAGCCTGGGTGATCTGTCTGAAAAAGAAAAAGAAAAAAAAAACTTTTTTTTTTTCTTTTTGTAGAGACAGAGATTCGCCATGTTGGCCAGGCTGGTCTTGAACTCCTGAGCTCAAGTGATTTGCCCGCCTTGGCCTCCCAAAGTGCTGGGATTACGAGTGAGCCACTGTGCCCGGCCACAGCCAATTTTCTTGAGGCTGTGTTTCATCATAAGTGTATGTCTATCAGATTTTAACCCAAGTTCACAAATACATTGATATAGGATATATACCAGAATGCCAGTCAATTTATTAATAAAAATACAATTGTTAAATGCTCCAGTTGGCCTTTCTAGTGCATTCTTCTTTCTCTCTGCAGTTCTGCTTAAGGGAAAGGCAAATTTTCAGTATATTACTTTGTGAGTATAGAATGAAAACAAATATGTCGTTGATCTTATAGTTTCTCAGCTAGCCCAGCGTGAGACATTCTTAAGGGGTATCTTTGTCAAACAGTTGGCCTATTGAACCATTTTACTTTCAATACTTCCTTGGCTGACAAACACCTTCCTTCGTTTCTCCAAAAGGAGTGCAATATTAACTCTTTTTGTTTTTCTAGTGGCAATTCCAGTGCAATTCTTCCTGTCTGAGATTCTACATCCTGGCTGAGTTTCGATGGTTTCCAAATTCCTTATCCAGCCACTTAGGGTCTTTCAATTGCTTCCCTGCCCCCAGAATTGCATTCATTTTCTGTGGTTTTTTACTAGTTTAACTCTTTGAGGGCAATCTTATTTCCAAGTTTCTGAGGGACATTTTGTTGGAACCGACAAACATTGCCAGTAAATTCAGATATCAAGTAGAATGAGGATTCAGTATGAAGCCGCAGGGCTTGGCAAATGAAAGAGTCATTGGGGGAGCTCAATGTGGGAGTGGACGCCCTGGGAGTGGACAAATGAATCTGAATTCCTTCTTTAGGTATCCAGGAAGTGCTGGACCCTCAGAGTAAAATATAAGTAATTACAGACGAGATCCCTGCCCTGGTGTGGCTTATCTGAGCAAGAAAGGTGACCTAAAGTCACGACAATTGTCTAATGATACAGTTCGTGTTGTTGAGGAACTGTACAGAGCTGTGACGGCCTTTAAGAGGTGGCTCTGGCCTAGTGTAGAGGTTTAGGAAGGAAAGGTTCTGAGGCAGAGACGTAGGACTGGAGATGTGAAGGCGTGGCAGAATGGGGGAAGGAGCTTTGGCGTGCCCAAAAGACAGCCTGTGTGGCTACAGAGCGGAGAGCGAGGAGAACAGAACTAGGAGAGGCTGGTTGAGTAGAAAGACTAAAATAAAAAGCTCCTAAAACGAGGGGGCTAGAGTGAGCAGGAAAGGGCGGGGAAAGGCGGTTCCACTTAGAAACTACAATTCCCAGGAAGCATTAGGCAGCCACAGACGGATGTGAGGTGAGGCGGGAGCGGCGACCTTTGAAGGAAAAAAGGAAGTGTCTGGACGACAGCGAGCGGGAGAAGTGGGGTCAAGTAGGTAGGGGCGCGGTGCGGGAG
>NW_012121598.1:7865938-7876168 GCF_000951035.1 Colobus angolensis palliatus | reverse complement strand
ACAAACTGGGAGTTCCAACGTGCCCCGCGTTTACTCCGAATCGTGCCTTTTCTAACGCCTCCGTGGGTCGCGGTGTTCCTCAGTCACTTACATTTACGCGAGCGCCCAGGACGCAGTCTGGGCGTAGAGCCTAAAGTTTTTCTGTGAGCGTCAATTTGCTTAGAAAGTTTGATTTTTTTCTCTGAAGAACTCTCCAACTACTTGTATTGTAAGCGTGCGGTTCACTCCAAAGGCAGTGCCTCGTGTGCGGGCCGCGATGTGGGCCGGGCTTGGCATTTCAGAGCCAACCGTTGTAACGATGGTCAGTGGGTACAGTCCGGCCTTCAGTGCCTTCACCTGTAAAGGCGGAATCCTGGTGCTTGCCTCCCACGGCGGGGTGAGGCCTAGAGGAGGTGAGTCACCTGTAGTGTTCAGCGCAGTCTGTGCTGGAAAAGTACTCGACTAAAAATTGAAAGGATGGAATTTTAAAATTTTACTCCCGAAATTAATCAGGGTTTTATTGGAAACATAGGAATATTTTTAAAACGCACTTGTGTCTTCCTGATGTAGGGGACTCGGCCAGGAGTGTTAGTGTGGTTCAAATTATGACTATCAAGACTTTCTATTTAGGCTAGTGTTTGTCTCTCCCATTATAATTATTTCCACCGCCCTGCTCTCCTAGGTAGGTGTGACTGGCCAAGAAGTGAGAAAGGGCCGAGGTATCCTGTTTCCTAAATTGTTTATCAACAATTTTTCTTACAAATCAGGTTGTGTTGTCGTTAAATACGATTTTGGTCTACTGCTTGACCTTCGTGCGGGTTTCTGCTTAATGTTGCGCTTATGTCCTAATTAAGTTGGGAATTGGATTAGTGTTCTAAGGCCATTCCATATGTTCTTAAAACCGTGTTAACTTCTCTTGAGTTGGGTGCTTCTGTTAGGATGTTAAAGTAATTGAAAAGCGAGAAAACAACGTATAGCATAGGTAAAAGTCCAAGTTACCACATTATATGAGAATATCCAGTGAAAATAGATATTTTAACACATTACCAAAACAATGAATTTGGGGGGGGCAAAAAGTACAAATATTGAAGATTGCAATCTTAAAAGGAGTATTAAGTATCACCTGCCTATTGTAAAAATACTTGTTGTGTTCATTATTGCTTGAAATTTAGGAACCCTAAAAAATAAGTCCCTATCTGTGGTGTTTTGTCTTAAACAATAACATCAAACTTAGCATTAACTTCTGGTGCACCGTAGTGTGCTGTGTAATTTTCTTTGGTAAGTTCTGTTAGTGTGTTGCCGAAGTATGCGGTGTTGATTTCTAGAGTGTAAATACTTTTACTTGGAAAAGCCTAATGTATCTTTTAACAATACTAAGGGTATCTTGAACATTTTCTCTTATTGATTGTCTGCATTAAACATTTAAGGTGCTTTGGTTTTAGCTGCTGTCATTAAAATCAACCAAAATATGTTAGGAATATAATGTTCCTTCTTAAATTCAGGATTGACTGTAAATGCTAAGTGCCTGTGGCATGGATAGTGTCCCTAACCATGAAGAAAATGTGCACAGTCACTTCTGTGTTCCTGTGGGCCAAATCACCTGTTTCTTCTATTTGGAAGATCAGTTCGATGACCTAAAAAATTGAGTTATTGTCTGTGTACCCAACTGACCTTCCACTTAAAGCCAAAGTATTCAGCTAAAAATACCTTTATAGTTTACTGGTAGGTTGCCTTTTGCCTCTAAAGAATTATGGTAGATAGCTGGGCCTTGCATGGAGTAAAAGCTAAGTCACTTTCTCTATCTTGAGTGGTGTGTGCTCCCCTGGTAAGAGAAGAAAACCAGATAGATTCCTATCTTGTATTAGGATACAATTAAATATGTACAAACATAAAAAATAAGTATAAACTCTTATCTCTTAACTTGTGTACCACTCTAAAACTAAAACAGCCAGGCATGGTGGCTCTTGCCTATAATTCTGGCACTTTCAGAGGCTGAGGCAGGAGGATTGCTTGATGCCAGGAGTTTGAGACCAGCCTGGTCAACATAGTAAGATTCTGTCTCTACAAAAAATAAAAATAGGACTGGCACGGTGGCTCACGCCTGTAATCCCAACACTTTGGGAGGCCGAGACGGGCGGATCACAAGGTCAGGAGATTGAGACCATCCTGGCCAACACGGTGAGACCCCGTGTCTATTAAAAGTACAAAAATTAGCTGGTCGTGGTGGCAGGTGCCTGTAATCCCAGCTACTCAGGAGGCTGAGGCAGGAGAATGGCGCGAACCCGGGTAGTGGAGTTTGCAGTGAGCCAAGATCGTGCCACTGCATTCCAGCCTGGGCGACAGAGCGAGACTCTGTCTCAAAAAATAATAATAATTAATTAATTAATTTAATTTAATAAAAAATAAAAATAAAAATTAGCCAGATGTGGTGGCATGCCTGTAGTCCCAGCTACTGGGGAGGCTGAGGTGGGAGGATCACTTGAGACCAGGAGTTTGAGGCTACAGTGAACTACTTTAAAAATATTTTTTAAAAATTTAAAAGGCCTGTGCTGTGGCCCACACCTGTAATCCCAGCTACTCGGAAGACTGAGGCACAAGAATTGCTTGAACCCAGGAGGCAGAGGTTGCAGTGAGTTGAGATCATACCACTATACTCCAGCCTGTGCAACGGAACAAGATTCTGTGTCAAAAAATAAATAAATAAAATAAAATTTGGCTGGGCACGGTGACTCACACTTGTAATCCCAGCACTTTGGGAGGCCGAGGCTGGCGGATCACGAGGTCAGGAGTTCAGGAACAGCCTGGCCAATATGGTGAAACCCCATCTCTACTAAAAAATACAAAAATTATCCGAGTGTGGTGGCGCACACCTGTAATTCCAGCTACTCAGGAGGCTGAGGCAGGAGAATGGCTTGAACCTGGGAGGTGGAGGTTGCAGTGAGCAGAGATTGTGCCACTGCATTCCAGCCTGGGCAACAGAGTGAGACTCTGCCTCAAAAAAATAAAATAAAATTCAAAATAGATTAAATACAAGCAAAGCCAGTCTAAATTTTTTATTGTGTGCTTGGTATTTTGCTGAAACTAAGATTCCAATGTATTTGGAATATGACAGCAATTGTTAAAAGTTAAGGGAGTTTTTGAGTTTGTCAAGTAAACACTCCCCTAGGCCATGTGGTGGCTCAGTTCACCCTTTAAGAGTAAGCTATGAGGTCACTGAGTTTCCAGAGTCATAGATACAATCACATTTTAAGTTCAGCTCCATTCTTTTCTCATTTTCTTGAACAGTTGGAGTAACCTGCTGAGTCTTTGTGCGAGAAAGCTCAGATGCAGAATTCACATAGCACTACTTAGATGCAACGTGGTGATTCAGATGCCACAGAATATGCTTATATTTGTCTTTAAGATAACCACTGAAGTGAAAACAAAACATTTAGAAGTTTTGAGCACAGAGCTCATGAACCTATCAACAGTAAGCTAAGGCATGTGTACTAGTCCTGGAGGGGAGAAGAGGCAAGTGGGAACTTAAAACAGATAATTCTGGCCCTGCGAGGTGGCTCATGCCTATAATCCCAGCACTTTGGGAGGCCAAGGTGGGAAGATCGCTTGAGGCCAGGAGTTTGAGACCAGCCTGGGCAACATAGAAAAACCCCATCTCTAAAATATAATAATAAATCTACACCTGTAGTGCCACCTACTCCAGAGGCTGAGGGGAGGATCACTTGACCTCCAGGAGGTCAAAACCACAGTGAGCTCTGATGGCGCCACTGGGTGACCAAGGGAGACCCTGTCTAAAAAAAGAGAGAGAGATGGTAATTTTAATTGCACTGTGAGCAGCTTATGCGTAGGGACCCTGGTTTGTATATCTGCTCTCTCACAGCACTCAACATTGTGCTTGACGTATTTACAAAATGGTTGAATGGATTTTTCTCAGAACTTTTCTGTTAAAACCTTTGCCGACGTACTATTTCAAAACAAATGACAATGCTAGTACCACAGAGAAGAATAGACCATGGTAAGATGAAAACCTTAGCTTAGACCTACTTAAGATCTCTTGAACGAAACTACAAGGATATGTGTATATATTTTTTCGTTTGTATTGTGGCCTTAATTTTTTTTTTTTTAAGATCTCAATAGCAGGTTTTCTAGAGGTTGTAAGACTCACCAAACTAACATGTCGTGGAAAGGATACCTACAGTAAAGCTGTCAATGACATTGTCAGGTAAAAGATACAGGTTGGTGCCTTTATGAGTGGTAGAAGAGGAAAAGAACCTTTATCTAAATTATTTTAATATATCAACCATAAAGAGATATAAATTGTTTTCCGATGCTTTCAGTATTTTAAAAATAGGAGTTCATATTGGTATTTTCAGGGGCTCTTTTGACACTACTTTTGGTTACCTAAAGGCTCAAGAATATTTTTGTTATGTTTGAGACAGGGTCTTGCTCTGTCGCCCAGGCTGGGGTGCAGTGGCACAATGATAGCATATTGCAGCCTTGAACTTCTGGGCTCACCTAGCCTTATACCTCAGCCTCCGAGTAGCTGGGGCTGCAGGTGTGAGCCACCGCCACATCCATGTTTTCTGTTTCTATTCAGAGTGAACACAACATGCACCCTTGGTCTTTGCAACCATCGATTCCTAACAATCTGGAGGTAAACGTCAGAAAAGTTTTTAAGTGTTTCTCTTAGCTGTCTTAGCAGTTTGCTATACAGCAGTTTGTTAGGATTGCTGCTTTTGTTTGTGCAAGACTTTAATACTTAACAACTTCTAATCCTGAAGCTGTGTTTTACTATAACATAAAATATTAAAGATGAGCTGATGGTGAAATCCTCAAGTGTGGAGAAAGTTTCTTAGCTTTATAGCTTTATGGAAACAAGTACATTGTATTTTTTCATTCAGATGAATGAACTTTTATTGAACATTCACTAAATGCTAGACACTGGGCAAGCAAGGACTTAATAGAATGACAACAGTAATTTTTCCATAGAGCTTGATACGGTATTGGTACCTTCCTGGCAATATCCCAAAGCATTTGTTGGCTTTCATTAATCCTTTCAGTTATTCATCAATCAGTGCATCGGTGAACATACTGCTGAGCAGATAGAGGAGAATTTGCTTAGAGTGATCAGATTTTTATTGCTGGTGTTGCTGTATAACTCTCCTCTGCCAAAGGCTGAAAAGTAGTATCAGTCATTGAGACATAATTATGCTCAGTGTATAATGGACTACAAAATAATCTTTAGTTATTTGAATGTCCTTTTTACATGTATGTATTTATAACTTATACCCCACCTATTCACAGAAAGAATTTCTGATGTATTTCAGTTGTATATTTCACAAAAATGCACATGCCAAGACAATAACTATTATTAAAAATACTGTTCTTAAGGTTTTAGTTTTTGTTTTGGATACATCGTATACATGTATCTGTGTGTAAACATATATCTGTGTTACCATATCCTGGGGTTCCTTTCCCAACTTGTAGCCAATAGCCAGAAGTTCAGAATTCTGCCTTCTCTGGACCCCATTATCAATTTAGAAGCTACTTACCTAAGTAAATCCACTTACATTACAGCATCTATTTTTAACATGTAGTAAAATTGCTGTGTAACACAAAGCCTTCTTGGAGAATAAAACTTCAAAACCAGATTTGAATTATAAAAATTACTTCTTCACAGTGGCTCACACCTGTAATCCCAGCACTTTGGGAGGCGGAGGCAGGTGGATCACGAGGTCAGGAGTTCAAGACCAGCCTGGGCGAGATGGTGAAACCCCATCTGTACTAAAAATACAAAAATTAGCCAGGCGCGGTGGTGGGTACCTGTAATCCCAGCTACTCAGGAGGCTGAGGCAGGAGAATCGCTTGAATTCGGCACGGGGAGGAGTGGAGGTTGTAGTGAGCCAAGATCATGCCACCGCACTCCAGCCTGGGCAACAGAGTGAGACTCTGTCTCAAAAAAAAAAAACTTCTTAAGCTTGTCATCCCCACCCCCTTTATTGGCCCTTTCTATTTTATCTTTTTCATTAATTTCTGTTTTTTATTTCTCCATTTTATTTGGGCTCCTTTCTTTGTCTGACTTCTTAAATTGGATGCGTAGCTCATTGAGATTTAGCTTTCTTTTCTGATATAAGCCCTTGAGGGATACTTGCTATATCCCACAAGTTTTGGTATGTGTAGGGTTTTGTTTGTTTGTTTTTAAAGAAACAGTGTCTCGCTCTGTCTCCCAGGGTAGGTTTAAGTGACCCTCCCACCTCAGCCTCCCAAGCAGCCAGGACTAGAGGCATATAAGCATCTACTACGACACCTACCTAATTAAAAAAATTTTTTTGTACAGGCCAAGGTCTTACTGTGTTGCCAGGTAGGTCTAGAACTCCTATTTTTTAAAATACTCATGCTTTCTTTTTTAACCAGGAGTTATTTAGAAGTATGTTTTTAATTTCTAAATATTAGAGATTTATAATTTTTTTATTGTTACTGACTTTAATGAATTGCAGTCATAGATGGTGGTCTGGAAGAAAATAGTTAAGATTTGCTTTATGGCCTAGTATAAGTCAGTTTTTCCATTTGTGCTTGTGGAAGAATGCATTCCCTAATTGTTAGGTGTAAAAGTAAAATCAAGTATCTTAACTACTTTATCTTTTATAGCTATCAATAAGTAAGGAGGGTGTGTTGAATTCCATAGTGTCAGTTGCTCCCTATAGTTCTGTCAATTTTTGCTTTATATATTTTCAGGCCATTTTATTAGTGGCACAGTCCAGCACAGTGGCTCACGCCTGCAGTCCCAGCACTTTGGGAGGCCAAGGCAGGAGGATTGCTTGAGGCCAGGAGTTCTAGACCAGCCTGGGCAACATAGGAAGACCATGTATCTTAAAAAAAAAAAAAAAAAATAGGTGTACTGCGCTAGCTCTGTTTTGGTAAGGATTTGCCTGGTATGTCACCACCATCACCTGCCCCTCAGTCTTTTTTACTTTCAACCTATGTCCTTGTTTAGATTTTTTTAAATGTGTGCTCCACAAGTGGTTAGATTTTTTTTTTTCTTTAATTCAGCTACTGGATTTAAATGGATAGTTTATTGCTTCAGTATAGTTATCGTGGTTATTCACATATTGGGATTTGTTTCTCCTTACCTTTGGCTTCTTTTTGGTATTTAAAATTTTTTTAATTTTTCTTCCTTTCTTGCTCTCCCCAACACTCCTTTTTATTTCTGCTATTTAATTGGTTCTCGTTCAGGTTTTTCATGCATTCTTAACTAAGCAAGATGTAAAAATTAAGATTATAAGCCCTATTCTAAATTATACAGGACCATAGAACACTTAAACTAAAAATATGGTAGTTATAAAGTATTTTTTTTTCCTTTTTTACCTCTACATGATAAAGACATTAAAATTACAATATTGACTTGTTATCAGTATATGTATATATATACCAGTTTCCTTCTTTAGTAATAGTCATTTCTGTCCTTTTATCCCTTACATCCTAACCTGTTTAACCCAAAGTTTGACTAGGTTATGATTTAATCTTTCTGTGATTCTTTTTGGAAAAAATAAGCAAATAAATAACTATTTGCTTATCTCCCCTTTGTTTTCATTCTAGCTTAAGTAAATGTTTAGGAATTCCCTTGAGGTCCAGAAACAGGGAGTCCTATCAAATTATATTCTATTTTGCATTTTTGAACATGACTGTATGGATAAATCGCTTATTTTACCTGCTTTTATCAGTGTCCTGTTGGGAGACAGGAGCAGAAACCACTTTGCATGTTTTAAAAAGGAAGGAATATGATTTTTAGGGAATAAGGTTACACATTATTAGAAGGAATAGAGGAACAAAAGAGAGGAAGATGATGTTTCCAGAGGTAAGGATTACAGAAAGCCTTTGACCCTGCAAGGGTGAGTACTGTTCAGAGTTCATGATCGTCTGCTCCCATAGACCAGATGATCGTCTGCTACTAGAGCCCCTGTTTATCTGCGATACGTCCCTCTGTAGGAGCTCACAGGGGCGACTGCTGTCTGCTATTGGTGGTCGCATCACCAGGAGCAGAATGGATTCTTTCTCTCATGCCTTTTAATCTGGCATAGATGCCATTGACAGAACCTAATAGAAACTCAGTAACTGTCAGAATATTAATGCATGTCCAAGCACTTGAACTAACTTATCATTAAGGTCCTAGAACTACCTACCTCTGTAGAATGTTTCTGTAGGATTCATGAAAAGTATTGTGGATGTCTTAATGGTGTTTACCACATCAAAAAATCTAGACTAGGTCATCTTTTCCCCTTATGGTGTTAAATCCAACTGAAATTCTGAATCCAGTTAGGAAGTTGCATCTAGCAGGGGCTTTCAATTGTGCTATGTATTTGGCAAGAATGTTCAAGAAGACATATTATAAATTCATTCTAAATATAAATGGTATTTGCAGCTCATAGATGCTGTTTTGCCCAAAACATTTTTTAATTTAATTGAGCATGCTTAATATGATATATGAATGTATTCCTTATTAAGAAAACAAGGGAATGCAGCTGGACCCAGTGGCTTGCGCCTGTGATCCAGCACTTTGGGAGGCCAAGGCGGACAGATCACCTGGGGTCAGGAGTTCAAGATCAGCCTGGCCAACATGGCAAAGAAAAAGAAAAAGAAAAAAAATAAGGAAATGCCAGGATTGTGTACAAGGTATTTTCCTTTATATATCAAATGGAGGAAACCTGCAGAAACACTGGAAACTAGAGTAAGTTGCTACCTACATACAATTTTCCTTTGAAAATATTTTAGGAATTCAGGGAACTGTTAGACTTGGAGAACTATTTCAAATCAAAGGAAGAAGTGGAGAGGTCTCATTTCCTAGGCTAAAGAAAGCTGAATTTTTATTGGAAATGTAGGACTCCAGTAACACCCTTAATTTGAAGGTGCAGGGACTAAAAGGTGACAATTAGCTTGGGGTCCTTTTCAACCAATATTATTTGAAGCCAGCTGTGCAGGGAAACCCAAGAGTAGGCCTCTCCTCCCACATCCACTTCTAAACTGCAGCACTGAGAACACCCTTGGGCTGCAGTAGGTATCTGCAGTGAGGGCTGAGCCACAGTGAAGCTGTGCAGTGACTCAGCCTGCCTTCCTACATTAAACTTGGTAATCTTATATTTATGTTTATTTCTCTGGCTTTTGTGATGAATATGGTGTGGTCATATCTTACATGGGGTTAGGTTCTAATGTTAGTAAGGGAAAAAAAATCACAACTAAAATCACCGTTGACAAAATTCTAGAGAAGGCATAATCATATTGGAGACTGCCTCATCAATTCTCAGTTGAGCAGGTAGTCACTTTTATGTACAGTGTTTGAACAGATGGCTAGATGGCTAGGGTGATTCTTAGGTTGAGTGCTAGCTGAGGTAATAGGCTTGTGTTGTACAGGCTGAGATTTTAAACACTACAATGATGATGTACTTATGCTCTGCAAGATACCCAACGAGAGACTAACGTGGGAATGGCAGGTTTGCCTCACATACCTCACACTTGACCTCTCTAGGGCATACCCTTCTTGAATGGAATGACTGGTAGACTCACCACTACTATTTAAATTCTCTGTTTCTGGCTGAGTGCACATAATTGAATGTCGTGCATGTCAAGTGAGTGAATGATGTGGCCACTGTAAAGAGATAACATAAATGGATGAATCTGCAGCATAAAAAGAGGCTCCACAGAAAACCGTATTTGAGAGCAGCAGCTTTTTTCTCAAAATTCTCCAAGACTGAAAAAGAGAAGATCTAACAACAAATGAAGAAGCAGTTCAGGATGAAATACTGATAATATATAAAATGAATGAAGCTGATTATAAAACATGTATGAAAGCTGGACGTGGTGGTGCATGCCTATAATCCCAGCACATTAGGAGGCTGAGGTGAGAGGATAGTTTTGAGGCCAGGAGTTCAAAACCAGCCTGGACAATATAGCCTGACCTGTAATGTTTCCCCCCTGTGGGTACAAAGGGAAGGGAAACAGGATCTTCATCTCTATTTTTTTTAATGTATGAATATAATAATATATGCCAAAATTTTATAAAGTATTTTTTTCCAATTCTTAGATAGATAAATGGTTTGCTTTGACTATTCCTAAGTAACCTAGAAGGCTCAAGATAGGCAGATGTATGTGATTTGCTGATTTAATGTGCAGAAATGAGTCCATTACTTAGAAAATGTGCCTTGCCAGCTGCCCGGTTTGTCTATCTCAGGACAGCTTTTTCTTTCTCTCTCTCTCTCTCTC
>NW_012121598.1:7851843-7865868 GCF_000951035.1 Colobus angolensis palliatus | reverse complement strand
TTTTTTAACCTTTCCTGTTTTGTTTTGAGACAGGGTCTCACTGTCACCCAGGCTAGAGTGCAGTGGTGTGATCATGCCTCACTGCAGCCTCAACCTCCCAGGCTTAAGCAGTCATTTTGCCTCAGCCTTTTGTGTAGCTGGGACCACAGACACATACCAATGGCCCGGCTAATTTTTAAACTTTTTTACAAAGATTGGGTTTTGTCCATATTGCAGGCTGGTCTTGAACTACTGGCCGCAAGCGATCTGCCCACGGCTCCCCAAGTGTTGGGATTACAGGAGTGAGCCACCGTGCCCAGCCTGTTTTTCTTGATTCATTCTTCTGCAGTACTTGCCATGAAGTAATAAACACCCCTTCCCTATAAAATATAGCACTTTGAAAGAAAGCAGAATAAATCAAAACTGTTGTTCAAAGTGAATAGACTGAAGAATTGATAGTTCTGACAGGAAACAGGTTTTTGATATATTAAAGAATAGGATGTTTGACATGAACAGAGTTTGTCATTTTAAACATGGGGGAGAGTTAGGCAGTGATATACATAGATGTGAGGATTGACAAAAACTGGTGTTTTTCTTCTTTAAAAATATCAGGATGGGCCAGGCATGGTGGGTCATGCCTGTAATCCTATGACTTTGGGAGGTCGAGGCAGGATTGTTTGAGCCCAGGAGTTCAAGACCAGCCTAGGCAATATAGCAAGACCCCATCTGTATTATTTAAAATAATAAAAATATTAAAAATTTATTATAAAAAGAAACAAATATCAGGATCATCTGTATTTATTCAAGAAAAATGTACTGATGAGTAGGCTGCTGTTAATTTTTAGTAAAGAATCTCAGTAACTTCAAATCATAATTTTACATAAATAGAAAAAAATCCTGTATATTTTAACAGTATTAGGATGATTCTCTAAATATAGGCAAAGAACTGAAGAGTTCCATAGAAGGTGACTAACTATAAATGTATTATACATGACTGGAAAAGTAATGGCAAGCAAGACTTCAGAGCTGAGCTATCTTGATATTTTTATCCAGTGTGTGGGGTGTTACACATGCATCACAGCTATAATAGAGCTATCACATGGATCTTTTGAAAAACAAGATAGAGATGTTTTAAAGGCTTCTGGGTTTGATTTCTTAGTCAGAAGCTGTGGTACTTGGCATTTAACAACTAGAATTCAGAATCCAGATTTTTAAAGGTGAATTATTTTAAATAACTGAGTTGTAATAGAGAAGTAATTTATTTGAAATTATTTTAGGAAATGGAAGATAAAGTGACTAGTCCAGAGAAAGCAGAAGAAGCAAAATTAAAAGCAAGATATCCTCATCTGGGACAAAAGCCTGGAGGTTCAGATTTCTTAAGGAAACGTTTGCAGAAAGGGGTAAGTTCTCATGGGTAATTTCCAAATACTTAAGCCCTACGAACTCAGTATGCTGACAGATTGTGAAATGACTATTTGTGCATATAGCGTTGTACTTTATCAGGTATGTACATGTGTGTATATGTATCTGTAATGGGTTTTTCCAATATTTTGCAGTTTATAAATAAGCATTATGAGAATGTACCACTTTAGCATTTTTAATAATAAACTATTTAAAGCATGTAGAAATAGTGCAGATATAACAGAACCCATGTACCCTTCCCAGATTTAATGTTTATATTTTGCCATGTTGGTTTCAGTTTTATCTTTCTTAAGAAAGAAAATGTTGTAGATGTAGTTGAAACCCACCCTATATGTAAATATGAGCCCTTTCCCTTATCTCTCCAAAAGCAACCACTATCCAGAAGCTGGTGTTTATCCTTCTGCCCATATTTTGAAACTTACATCTTTTTTGCAGATGATTCCCACACAACATTCAAAAGCTTAAAATACTTATTTGGATGAAATGATCACTTATAAAAGCATAGCTGTCTCCTTTATGTAATATGTTTCACAGTCAGATTTACTCTAATACAATTTAAACATTTTCGTTTTCATAGTTCAAATTACTGAAGATATTATTTTCAAATTCTTGCCATGTTTTGTGAGGTAGATACCATTTTTTCTCAATAATGAGATTGAGATAATGCTGACCTGTTTGTTCCCTAAAAGTATTGTCCTGTGACCCCTTCCTTTGCCATAAAAAATTAGTTCCATCTTCAGCTTAAGCATATTCAAATTATTTACTATACAGGGAAGGATGAAATATTACTTACAGAAGAGAATTGTTGAATGAGATGCTAAATCATGTTTCTCCTTAAATACATTTATATACTGGTATCGGCTGCTTGCTTAAAAAACGTGTGTGTGTGTATTAGCTCTAGTTACATATGGATTGTTTTCAAGTGGCAAAAAATAGAATGGTATTTTTAATCTTACATAAAAGAATAACATTCACAGCTTTAAAATAGCAGGATGACAAGAAATAATTACACCAAATTTATAAAGATGTAAAACTCCTGTACCATGAAATATATAATCAAGTAGGGAAGTTATTACAAAAATGATAGTAAATATCTAAAATACATACAAAAACTTTTAAATATACAAAAGGGAACTTTTAAGTATACAAGAAAAACACTTAAGGTGCTCCTGGATAAAGGATTTTAACAGGAAATATAATAAACAGAAAAATGTTTATACATTATAGAAATCAATGAAATGTAAATTACATCATAGTATTTATATAACTAAATTACAAAAATGTTTAAAATAATACCTGTTGCTAAGGTTGAAGTTGAATGAAACTAATACGCTCTTTGTTGTGTTTAAACATTAAAAATTATTACTCGTTTCAGAATGGGGTATGGATTAAGGTTTATAAAAATGTTCTTCAAATCAATAATGTCTTATTAAATCTAAGGGTATAATTCAGTACAAGGAAAAAGTCTTCCAAATTGGAAGATCCTCCTTATAGCTTATAACTATAATTAGTAACAGCACCCCACTATTCAACAGCAGAGAAATGATTAAATAAGTTGAAGTCAGTAAAATAGAGTATTATGTGGTTATTTTAGAACATAAAGATCATAATGTACGGGATAAATAGAAAAAGTAGAATGACAACTGTGTTTTTAGTTATGAGATAAATTATTTAATCTTTGGCTATTAAATTATTTGACTTGATTATTACTGTTTAGGAAGTGTTTTCTTTGCTCATCTTCAGCATAACGTTGACTGATAGGCTTTCTTCCAATATTTGGGCAGTTGTCATTTTAATTTTTCTCTAGCTTCAATTATTTATTACTTTTTAAGTACCTTTAAGTCAGATTTCATATACATTGTATCTTGGAGTTGGTGTTGTAGATATAAATAGTTGAGAAGGAAGAAAATGCCACTGAATCAAGAAATAAGTAGATAGAAATTGAGAAGTGAGCTCCTTAATGTCATAACAGAATATCAGTGAATAAGTTCTTTTATATGAAGTTTTGATTTTTTTTAAACTCGATCACAGGTTCTGGGTTTTAATTTTCCTCTGTCACTAGTTAGCAAACTTGACAAATTATCTTAGCATCTTTAAGTAGCTTCTTAATTTGAGAAGGTTTGATTAGATGTGATGATTATAATAGGTCCCTTCCTGTGTTGTACTCATTAATGTTGTTATGAGGTTAATGTTACTATTAGGCTTTTAACAATATGACCATGTATGCATGACTACATAGATGATCAGAGCTAGGAGGGATATCAAGAAGCTGTGTAGCCCATTTTTACATTTTTATTTCTTTTTGTTTTTTGTTTTGTTTTTTAATATTTGTAGGGGTTATGAAGTCCCAAGAAAAGAGAGAATCCAGTTGTAAGAAACATGGCTTTAAAGTTGAACATTATCAGTTTAGGTGATGACTTAGTGTCAGTGTAGTTGTAAATGCCGATGTAAGTATGGCCTGTAAATATGGGTGAGAGAAGGCTTTTATAAGATTGTCATCTAGATCATAATTAATTTTTAAATGTTTTCATTACAAACTCGAGAAATTTAGAGATTGTTAAAGACAGCTGATATCATCATCATTGTTATCTGTGGATCCCAGTTTGAGAAACATTAATTTAGTTCACTTCTCTATCTTAAAGCATTAACTTCTTTCTCTGACATCTTTGTTGTATTATTATATTTGCTGAATCTCTGTTTGATTATTTGCTGCCTTTTGCAGTAAACTTTTCCTTTTTAGGGCAATTCTAATTGTCAAGCATTGATTTTAGTTTTATCTCTAGTCATACTAAATTTAATTCCTTTCCCCCAAACAGAGTAGCCTAATCTACAGTTAAAGGAGATCCCCTTGTGATGAACTTTTGCTTACTATAACATTGCTCACTTTAGAAACTGGATTTATTACATTGGGGGGAAATCTGCCTAAAATTTACATGTGTGTTAAATTTCTCAGTATGTGCTCTTGACAAAATAAGAAATTTGGCAGGCTTCTTTGTTCTCCTCTAGAGGCTACAAAATTCAGAAGTAGCTTTTTAATATAATACAGTGCCTCAAAATTCTGAGGTTTTTCTGTCTGCTCGTTTTAAAACATACAGAAGTGAAGCTGCAGAAAGCTTTACATAGGCCTGGTCCAGGGTTCCTTGTTACTGTTCTGTATGGTACATACACAGTAATACATTAAAGCAGTTTCTATCCTTAGGCCTTTGGGCCATAGGCCAGGTCTGGCTTATCAAAGAATGGTGGAGGAAAGCAGCCAATGAGACTTTCCTGAGGCCACTCAACAGTCTTATACTAAGCTGTGAGTTCCCAGCTATTTTGTTTTATCACGTGAAATATCCCTGAAGATATTAGCATAAGATTCCATAAATACTATGTTTTTTTCCCCTTCACCCTTTGTCCAAGCCCTTGTTTCATATCTGGATTATTTCCTTGGCCAACCCAAGACTGAGATTAGAGTCCCCTTCTTTGAGCACCATATAGCACCGTTTGTACTTAAGGCAGTATTATAATCGTTGATTTACTTGACTGTTGTCCCATCTTTGTATCTGACTCTAGCTCTCACATAGTGCCTCACGTATAGCAGGCACTCAGTAAAGGTGGGCTCAGCATGATAGGTGTAAGTCAGAACCCAGGCAAATTTATGTTTTCACTCTAGAAGTCAAGTAGATTTGTTGTATTAAGGTTGATATTTAGCTGTCATCACAATTTGCATGTTAGTGGTAAAGGGCAACTAAAAAAAGCAGTAGTCATACTTCGTGTCTCTATGTGAAAAATGGAGGAGGTGTGGAGTAGGGATGTGCATTTTAAGTAGTAATTTCTAGTGAGTTTATTTCTTTCATTACTCTAATATTTATATTTTTACCTTAATTTTTGGTGAACTGCTCTAGTTCAAATAAATATGATTTAAATTCTTGCAGAAACACTTGCTCTAAATGACAGAATACCAGAAACTATAAGTAATAGTTTTAATAATTGTAATTATGGGGGGTGGGTTTGTTTTTGAGAGAGTCTTGCTCTGTCGCCCAGGCTAGAGTGCAGTGGCACAATCTCAGCTCTCTGCAACCTCCCCACCCTGGCGGGTTCAAGCGATTCTCATGTCTCAGCCTCTGGAGTAGCTGGGATTACTGGCACACGCCACCACAAACGACTAATTTTTGTATTTTTAGTAGAGACGAGGTTTCACCATGTTGGCCGGGCTGGTTTCAAACTCCTGACCTCTGACCTCAAATGATCCACCTGCCTTGGCCTTCCAAAGTGCTGGGATTACAGGCATGAGCCACCATGCCCAGGCAAATTATGTGTTTTATTTATAAAATAATTGAAGCAAGTGTTTCAACCTGGTTGTTCCATTAATAAATGAAAGGTTTTTATTTCACTGAGTCTGGGACTTCCCAAATAGCTTAATATTATATTAGTCCTGATGGTTCTTTATTAGAACCAGAATGGTTTAAGAAAGCCTGAAGGGGGAGGTTTTTTTGTTTTTTGTTTTTTGTTTTTTTTTTTGAGACAGTCTAACTGTTGCCAAGGCTGGATGGAGTACAGTGGGGTAATCTCGGCTCACTGCAGCCTCCACCTCCCAGGTTCATGTGACCCTCATGCCTCAACCTCTGGAGTAGCTGGAATTACAGGTGTGCGCCACCACACCCAGCTAATTTTTGTAGGTTTTTTTTAGTAGAAACGGGGTTTTTCCATATTGGCCAGGCTGGCCTGGAACTCCTGACCTCAAGTGGTTCGCCTGCCTTGGCCTCCCAAAGTGTTGGGATTTCAAGAATGAGCCGCTGTGCCTGGTCTGAAGGGGGGCTTCTCAGCTGTTGACTTATGCTGGAACTCAATACAGAGACTGTTTCATCTAATTCATATTCCTGTTTAAATTTTTTTAGACCAACCTTATGCTGATAGTATGGGATTGCATCGACATCTTAAATCAGTAATTGCTAAGCTCTAATCTGAATTGTTCTTTGTTTGTTTGTTTGTTTTTTACTTATAGCAAAAATATTTTGATTCTGGGGATTACAACATGGCTAAAGCAAAAATGAAGAACAAGCAACTTCCTGCTGCAGCTCCAGATAAGACGGAGGTCACTGGTGACCACATTCCCACTCCGCAGGACCTTCCTCAACGGAAACCATCCCTTGTTGCTAGCAAGCTGGCTGGCTGATTAAAAGGCTGAACTGCATGAATCTGCTAATTCCCATTATTTCTTTAATATGTTACTTATCTACTTTTTATTTCCTTTCATTCACTAAGTCATTTGAGACTGACAGCTTTGCAGGTAGCAGTAGTGTGTGCTGCTATTGTAGAATATACATGTGTAGAGTTTTTGATTAGTTTAACAGTGCACTGGTGAAGAGGACATGTTAGAGCAACATAAGTAAACTACTTGAAAAAAATTGTATATATTACCTAACTCCTAGTGTAGTACTGGTTCTAACAAGTAACAAGCAAGTTTTAAAATTTTAATGTTTTGGCTTTCATTACTTCATCTTAATTATAGCTTTGTATGTTACTCTTATTTAATATAATCTCTATTGTATTGATTTCTTCTGTATTTACCTTTTGGATTTTGTAAAACAGAAGTTTAAGACCACAAGTTAGAAGAAAGGTCACATATTTCAAACACAACTAGATGGGGCTCTGAAAGATTTGTATCTCTGTGCTTGAACTTGAATGGCCTTAAACCTGTTTCAGCTTTAACAGTAGAATTTTACTTGGGCAATATTTGCCCATTCTGGTGTAACTTATGTGACTCTAGTGTTTAACAGCTGCCATTGAAGCTAATAATTCAGTTCTGTAGAGTTAGAATACCTTTTGTTGTTGAAGATGTGAATGAAGTATGCATGTGCATTGACTGTTGAATTCACTTTTGTGCCATTTTTGTAAATACAGTAGTTTTGCACAACCTCTCACAAATGTCTGTATTAATTTCACATACTTAAAAAGTAGATAATGTGCCAACCAGAAGCACAAGAGTTCCTGCACAAAATTCTGTAAATCATTATAGCTTTTGTATAATGAGTAGTTTACAATCTCGGGCTTATAGAATACCAAACTGAAATCTTAGTTCAATCTGCGATAGACTTAAGCTTTTCATTTGTTCCTAATATCCATGACATTCAGTGGCCTTGTGCAAATATGATATGTTGCTTAGGCATATCTTTTGTCCTATGCAGAACCTTTCATTTTGATTTTCATGAAAGTTGCAATTCATGTAATTTATATGAACTTTTTAACTGTAGAAACTTTTTACTTCCACACTCAATTTTGGAGACACTAGAGTAAAAGGCTTCAATACTCTGCATTCCATGCCCCCTGCCACCTGTTTTTTTTCCCCCTTTGTTCTTTGACTCAAATGGTATTGAGCTGTTTGTTGTATATGGAAGCATAGGTGTCTATATCCTTACTCTTTTGTATAACACAATAATGGCATTTTCCTTCTAATTTCTCAGTTGATAACCTCTCTCTCTCTCTCTTTTTTTAAGATGGGGTCTTGCTGTATCACCTGAGCTCTAGTGCAGTACTGCAATCATAGCTCACTGCAACCTTACTCCTAGGCTCAAGTTAACTATTCTTGATCCTTTATTATTACTAATATTCTACAATTGTTTAAATAAAAGGAACTTTATAATGAAACAGTTCAGAATACTGGCTCAAGAACCTATGTCAAAATGAGCTGAATTTTGGTAAATTATTTTAGGGATTATGACAAGCTAATTGAATTAGGCTTTTGACAATGAGAGTAATGTACATGACAGGTAAAACTCCTATTAAAAATGTGTAGATATTTGCTTCTGTGGATGTCACTTTAGTAAAATACCAGTTTAGTTTTACTTGTGGCTTATCTAGTTAGTCAGAACTTAACAGACTTTATTGGGACAAGTTTACTGCTCTTGTAGGAGCTCCTGTCACAAGTAGTTGTGATGCTGTAGCATGATACTCAGGATCAGTAGCTTGAGATGTTACTGTTTTTCTCTTCATCTTCGACTTGCAGAGAGCCTCCCCTTTTTGGATCCAGGCATCTTTTCTGAATCCTGGTTCCATCAGTATACCGGCTCTGCTGTGATCCCAAGTCATACTCAATGGTGCCTCGAACATAGCACCTCCAGTTAAAGGCTGCCTAGTGCTCTGAGGAAAGCTTGCTGATTATCTTCCTGATGTACTAACCCCAAAAGGTAGAAAAGCAACACAGTCACTCCTGTGCTCATTTGTAATTGTAAAGATCAGTTATATATATATTTGTAACGAGAGCAAGTATATACTCATTATAGGATCAATTTAAGAAGTTTAAAATATCCCAGAGTAGAATTTCTATATCTAGTCTTTTGGTTTTTCTATGAATATTTGCAAGTAATTACCATTAAATTCACACATGAAAGACTAATCTGAAAGATCCGAGAGACCATGTTATTCCTGACCATGATAGAACTGCTCCTGTGGTTTGGGACAAGTAACAAAACAACTGCTTGAGTTTTGTTTGTAAAATACACCATTAATATTTGACCTACCTCAAAACGTATTGAGGATCTGTGAAATGCTAAGTGCCCAAAATAAAATATTGCTGATTGTCTTTTTATTAAAAGTAAATTTCCTCATTAAGCCAACCTGCCTTCTGTAAGTCACAGTGCTTAAATCTCAGGATTTTTCATTAGGAGAGACCTGTCGTTACAGATTTGTAGATATAATTGCTTAGCCTCCATTATTGGTGCTTGGGATAGAGAGGTTTTAGATTTTTCTGTTTTTTTGTTCTGCCTCAAAGCTCAGTTTATTGAAGACATTTGTAAGCTATTGTGTCACCACTTGAATCAAGATTTTGACTAGTGAGCTTAATTGTCCATTTCTTATTATTTCAGAGTTACAGTCTGAGAAATGGCTAATCTTAATAACTGTCCTATCATAAATTAATGTTGGAATAAACTGAAGTTGATGATAAATACTTCAAGAAAACTCAAGTCTGAAATAAATTACTTGTTTTATGTCCAATAGCTACAACATTTGATAGAACAGTTTTGAGGAACATTTCATTCTTGAACGCAACATCTGACATGGTTCTCAGCAAGTTGGAATAGTAAGGATTATTGGGTTGTTTTGATGAGTGGAAGCAGCATGTTTGTAGCATACAAGTTTTCAATAATCTTGTGCTGATGACCTAAAAATACGTCTTAACTATTCATCAAGGAAAACCTGGTGAAGCCTTTACTTGTTACTACTTAAACAGTTGGAATTAGTTGCTCTTTTTACTTGATGAAACAAAACTATACCTCTGAATATTTATGGATACTTTTTACTAAATCAGCTTTGTGTTCTTAATCCAAATTACTAAAGTTTTATGGAAGCTGAAATGTAACACAGTAGTATCCCCTTATCTGCAAGAGATACATTCCAAGACCCCTAGTGGATGCCTGAAACCTCAGATAGTACTGAAGCCTTTATCAACTGTGTTTTTTCAATCTGACAACCAAGGCGGCTAATAGTACTGAAGCCTTTATCAACTGTGTTTTTTCAATCTGACAACCAAGGCGGCTACTATGCGACTAAGGGGCAGGTAGTATACAGTGTGGATAAGCAGGACAAAGGGATGATTCACATCCCAGGCAGGACAGAGCAAGAGATAATGAGATGTCATCACTCGGGACGACTTGTGATTTATTTTATTCTTTTTTTGAGCTGGAGTCTCGCTCTGTTGCCTAGGCTGGAGTGCAATGGTGCAATCTCTGCTCACTGCAACCTCCACCTCCTGGGTTCAGGCAATTCTGCCTCAGTCTCCCAAGTAGCTGGGATTACAGGTGCCTGCCACCATGCCCAGCTAATTTTTGTATCTTTAGCAGAGATGGGGTTTCACCATGTTGGCCAGGCTGGTCTCGAACTCCTGACCTCAGGTGATCCACCCGCCTCGGCCTCCCAAAGTGCTGGGATTATAGGCATGTGCCACAATGCCCAGCCGGCTTGTGATTTAATACATGAATTGTTTATTTCTGGAATTTTCCACGTAATATTTTTGGACCAGGGTTGCCTCGGGTAACTACAGAAAGTGAATTTGCAGATAAAGGGGATTACTGCTTCTGTGCTCTAAAATTGGTGTTTGGGTGATCAGGAGCAGGTAGCCAATGGGAAGAGAGCACTTCTGAGTGATAACTAAAGCAGTTTCTTTGGTGGCCTTTTCACATTCTCCAATGTTCAAGCATATTTTCCACTTTACATTTTCTCTTTCACCTCATTTTGCCTCACCATCCCCCATCCCTGCTTATTTCTTAAGCCCATCGATGGCACTCATTAAATTGTGTTTAGGGCTAATGAATCATTGTTCCTTAATATCGTTTTCAATATGCCACAATTTAGGACATATTTAAAATTTTCTAAAACAATATCCTAATCAATATTGACTAATTTGAGCCACATTCCCAAGTCAAACTCAGCACACACTGCCAGTCTTCCCCAATATCTCCTCTCAATTCCCCACCACACCTTATAAAGTTGGAATCAAAGATATCTCATTCTGTCATTGTTAATCTAAGAATAAAAACACTGACTTGAATACAGTTTTACTAAGTTTCAACCTTCTAAGTAAGTAGGCCTCTAGGTATTCTGCAGATCACTGGTGATCTTGATAGTCATTAATATATGTTTGTATTATGTTATTTTTCAACTAAATCGCAGTTGAAAAAAACATTTAATATTATGCCCTTGGATCTATTACTGCATCACTAGCACTTGTGATGCAATAGGACACTTCGCCTGTACTAAAAGGGCCAAGAGTAAATGCCTTGTTTTGTTTTTTGTTTTATTTTTTGTTAAACATGTCTATAGAGTTGGCAGTTAATGCTGAATTTGTCAAATACCCTTTCCAAAATTATACTTGTATTTAAAAAATAAATGGATCTACCTAATTTCTATTGATTTAATTTGCAGTGTTGTCTTATTAAAGTGGTATGTTTTTCCGTGTATTTTTTCTGAAGTTGATCTCTCTACATTTCAACTATTACTATATGCAGAAAGAAATTGACTTGTAATCTTTGATTTTTTTTTTCATTTGTAAAGGCTTTGTACTTAAGCTAGGATTAAATGTTTGCAGATTGTGAGTCTTTTTCATCTTATTTGTAAAACATTACAGAGGAGGGGCTTCAACTTGGCTGACTAGAGACATCTGGTACTCAGCTCCTCCACAGAGAGCCACAATAGTGAGGAGGTAACACCTCAGCCAGATCATTCAAGAGAGAACTCAGGAATTAAACAGAGAAAGGACAGGAAACACTTAAGGGAGGAGAGGGAAGCAAGGCAGCCTACTTGGCCAGGATCTTCTGGGGGCCTGGAAGGGTTAAATGAGTGACTCCCAGAAGTCCACTTTCTTACCACAAACTCCTGCATCCTAGCCACAGGAAAGCCTCTAGACCCTCGCAGACCCCAAGACTAACATAGGGAGCTGCCTGGAGACCACAAAAGATACTGCTCCAGAGAGAGAGCTTACACTATCCCCCCACCCAAAGCCCTAAGCATCTACAGCAAGGTACCACACTGAGAGCTTAGCCCCCACCAAAGTGCATCCTGCCGAGAGGCCCTACGGCCCTTGCATCCCCACATCTCTAGAACCTCATTGATGTTCACCGCCCAATAGCCACCACCACAGCTGGCTGCTCCCTACAGGGCTGAAGTGCCCAGCCATTGGCAAAGACCTTGCTGCCCCAGTAGTAGAGCTGGTATGCATTTTCGTATTCCCCGAGGACAAACTCCACTGCCTGCGGTGGCCTGATGCAGGCTGCTGCAGCCAGGGCCAATGCACGAGTGAAGCGCAGGCTCATAGTCTCCTGGGTGTGGCTGCTGCAACTGAAAACAACCTTGCCCTCTACAGTACCAGAGCTGCAGTGTGGCCACTGCCCCGCCGCCACCACCACAAACATCCTGCTATAAGCCTGAGGATCACCCTTCCCCTTCCTGCCACAGTCAGTACCTGCACACACCACTAGGAGGCTTGAGAACAGGTCCACTCAGTCTGGCTCCACATCCTGTGTCCAAGCATGCCATCCAGGGACCTGGGGACTGCCCAGCTGAGTCCACCATTGTTGACATCTGAGGACTCCTGGGGGCCTGATGTCAGTCCTGTTGAACCTGCTGCTACCACCACAGTGGGCACCCACCTAATACGCCACCTGTGGGCCTGGGGACTGGCCTAACCCAGCCCATTCCATCAGCTGCCAACACCAGCTCATGATATACAAAACAACCAGAAATAATAAAATCACAGAAATAAGCCCTCACATATCAATAATATTGTAAATGGATTACAACTTTCCAGTTAAGAGGTAAAGTGGCTGAATGGATTCAAAATCATGACCCAACTATATGCTACCTACAAGAAACTCATCTCACTTGTAATGACACATATAAGACGAAAGTAAAGAGATGGAAAAAGATTTTTCCATGCAAATGGAGACCAAAAGCATGCAGGAGTAGCTATATTTAATCAGATAAAAAAAATTTAAGTCAAAAATGGTAAGGAGAGAAGCACATTATAAAATGATAAAAGGATCCGTTTTATCAGGATATAACAATTCTAAACATATTCACTCAACATTGGAGCACCAATTGATAAAGCAAGCATTATCAGATCTAAAGAGAGAGACACTAATACAATCACACTGGAGACTGCAACACTGCATTTTCAGCATTAGACAGAAAATTTTAAAACTGCATTTAAATTACAGGTTAGGTTTGGTGGCTCACTCCTGTAATCTGAGCACTTCAGGAGGCCAAGGCAGGTGGATCACTTGAGGTCAGGAGTTTGAGACCAGCCTGGCCAACAGGGTGAAACCCCATTTCTGCTAAGAATACAAAAATTAGCCAGACATGGTGGCGCATGCACCTGTAATCCCAGCTACTCAGGTGGCTGAGGCAGGGGAATCTCTTGAATCAGGGAGGCAGAGGTTGCAGTGAGCTGAGATCATGCCAACACACTCCAGCCTGGGTAACAGAGTGAGACTCTGTCTCAAAAAAAACAAAATAAAAACAAAAAAAACTGCACATAGACCAAATGGACCTAACAGACATTTACAGAACATTTTATCCAACAGTTACAAAATAGACATTCTCATTAGCACACGGAACATTCTGCAGGATAGATCATATGTTATGACACAAAACAACTCACAACAAGTTTTTAAAAATCAAGTGTCTTTTCAGACCACAGTGGAATAAAACTGGAAATCAGTAACAAGAGGAACCCGGGAAACTGTAAAAATACAGTGGAAATTAAACAACATGCTTCTGAATGACCATTGAGTCAAGGAAGAAATTAAGGAAGAAATAAAAATATTTCCTGAAACAAATGAAAATTGAAACACAACATACTAGCCAGGCAAGGTTGCTCATGCCTGTAATCCCAGCACTTTGGGAGGCCAAGGCAGGAGGATCACTTGAGCCCAGGATTTTGAGACCAACCTGGGCAACATGGTGACACTCCATCTCTACAAAAAACTTTAAAAACTATCCAGGTGTAGTGATGCACACTGTAGTCCCAGCTATGTGGGAGGCTGAGACCGATGGCTTGAGTCCAGGAGGTTGAGGCTGGAGGGTTGCCATGATCAAGCCACTGCACCTCCAGCCTGGGTGACAAAGACAAACCCTGTCTCAAAAAAA
>NW_012121598.1:7844152-7851093 GCF_000951035.1 Colobus angolensis palliatus | reverse complement strand
AAGGAGTTTGAGAGCAGCCTGGCCAACATGGTGAAACCCCATCTCTACTAAAAAATACAAAAAAATAGCTGGACATGGTGGTGTGCACCTGTAATATCAGCTACTCGGGAGGCTGAGGTAGCAGAACTGCTTGAACCTGGGAGGTGGAGTTTGCAGTGAGCCGAGATTGTGCCACTGCACTGCAGCCTGGGCAACAAAGTGAGACTCTGTCTCAAAAAATAAATAAAAACAAAAATAATAAAAATTAGCCAGGCATGGTAGCATACATCTGTGGTCCCAGCTACTTAGGAGGTTGAGGTGGGAAAACCCCTTGAGCCCAGGAGGTCAAGGATGCAGTGAGTCATGATCACACCACTGCACTCCAGCTTGGGTGACAGAGTGAGATGCTGTCTCAAAAAAAAAAAAAAAAAAAATTTTTGGTTTTGCTTCTAAATGTAGGAAAGATTTGATTATGGTTATAGGCAAAACAAAAAGTATGAAAGGCAAACGAAAGACAGAGAGGAGGCAAGACGGCAAGCGCTGGGATGATCAGCCTTAGCATGTCTTTCAGTCAGTGGTGAGTGACTAGAGGTCAGGTAGGGACAAGGGACAGTAGAGGACAGTGCCTGCTAAATGACCTGAGTTCCATCCATAGGAGAAAGGTTGGTAAGGTCATTTCCAGGGTGGGGTATGAAGGGAAGAGGGTAGAGGTTTGAGAAGTGTGCTGAGAGTTCAGAAGGGTTTTTACAACTTTGTAAAAGCATTTAAGTATGTTAACAGATCCAGAAAGGATCTCAAAATGTAAAAGTAGTTTCTTTGGGATCATTGCTTAAATTCATAACTACCATAACTATTTTTTTAAGAGAACAAAATGCAGCAAATGCCATCAAGCAGGGGCTCAACCATAGGGTAAAAAATATGATATAGAATGACAGAACTGAAAGTTGGTTCTAAATTGCCATTACTCTTCATTTTCTGCTCCTCTCATCTTTTTCATCAAATATTGTTCTTGCATGTGATTCTGAAGTGAATAGCACAGAAGGACATTGTGAAAACCCAAGAATTACAAAATACACCTCTCTGCCACCAAGTTTAGCTTTCAAGAGGGAGAACTACTTGGAACACTCAAACTATTTTGTGTTTTTGGTTTTTTTCTGGTAGTTGCCTCCACATCTCTCAATAGTATTTTATATCACTGTTTCTTGTTTTCTTAATTTAACTTTAGACATACATTAATGGGGGCCAGGTGCAGAGGTTCATACCTGGAGTCCGGGACTTTGGGAGGTTGAGGTAGGAGGATTGCTTGAGGCCAGGAGTTCAGACCAACCTGGGCAACGTAGTAAGAATCCATCTCTAAAAGAAAAACAGAAAATTTCCAATTAGCTGGGCATGGTGGTGTGTAGTCCTAGCTACTCAGAAGGCTGAGGCAGGAGAATTGTCTGAGCCTGGGAGTGTGAGGCTGAAGTGAGATATGATTGTGCCACTGCACTCCAACCTGGGTAACAGAACAAGATCCTGTCTCTAAAAAAATACATACTAATAGTATTAATAATTAATTAATGGCTTTCCAGACCGATAGATGATGATCTTGCTCACAACATTTCCCATACTCCTTTTTTTCTCATACTTCTTCTAGTGTCATAATATCACTATTTTTGATTCCTTTATAGGCTTCCTTTATAATATTTAATAATACAGTTTTATCTTTCTTATTTCATTAGCTGTAGACAGTGTTTCTTAGCTGTCTATTGTATAAGATGGCAATATTAAGGACCTTATTATTTCTCTTTGACTCTCTACCCTTCTCTTAAGTTTTGTCATGTGTGTTTTTATAATTACATTATCAAGTTTGATAACATTTGCATTCTATCTCATAACCATTATTAGTAGTTCCTCTAACTAGGTTGATATAAGTCACTGCAGATCAGTTTATACTGTCTGGCATTTCCCCTGCTTGCACTCATTCTCTCTCCTGCCACCCTGTGAAGAGGTGCCTTCTGCCATGATCAAAAGTTTCCTGAGGCCTCCCTACCTATGCAAAACTGTGAGTCAAACTTCTTTAATTTATAAATTACTCTGCCTTAGGTATCTCTTCAGAGCAGCATGAGAATGAACTAATACGGTAAATTGGTACTGAGGTAGTGGGGCACTGCTATAAGAATACTGAAAATGGCCGGGCATGGTGGCTCACGCCTGTAATCCCAGCACTCTGGGAGGCCGAGGCAGGCGAATCATAAGGTCAGGAGATCAAGACCATCCTGGCTAACACAGTGGTTGAGCCCCTGCTTGATGGTATTTGTACACTAAAAAAGTACAAAAAAAAATTAGCTGGGCATGGTGGCGGGCACCTATAGTCCCAGCTACTCGGGAGGCTGAGGCAGAAGAATGGTGTGAACCCAGGAGGTGGAGCTTGCAGTGAGCCGAGATCACACCACTGCACTCCAGCCTGGGTGACAGAGCGAGACTCCGTCTCAACAACAACAACAACAACAACAAAAAAGAACACCAAAAATGTGGAAGTGACTTTGGAACTGGTAACAGGCAGAGATTGGAACAGTTTGGAGGGCTCAGAAGAAGACAGGAAAATGTGGGAAAGTCTGGAACTTCCTGGAGACTTGGAGGGCTCAGAAGACAGAAAGAATGTGGGAAATTTTGGAACTTCTTAGAAACTTGTTGAATGGCTTTGACCAAAATGTTGATAGTGATATGGGCAATAAAGTCCAGGCTGAGGTGGTCTCAGATGGGGATAAGGAACTTGTTGCGGACTGGAGTAAAGGTCACTCTTGGCATGCAAAGAGACTGGTGGCATTTTGCTGCTGCCCAAGAGATCTGTGGAACTTTGAACTTGAGAGAGATGATTTAGGGTATCTGGTAGAAGAAATTTCTAAGTGGCAAAGCACTCAAGAGGAAGCAGAGCATAAAGGTTTGGAAAATTTGCTGCCTGACGATGCAATAGACAAGAAAAACCCATTTTCTGGGGAGAAACTCAAGCTGGCAGCAGAAATTTGCATAAGTAACAAGGAGCTGAATGTTAATTACCAAGACAATGGGGAAAATGTCTCCAGGTCATGTCAGAGACCTTCATGGCAGCCCCTCCCATCACAGACCTGGAGGATAACATGGTTTCCTGGGCAGGGTCCAGGGCCCCCCTGCTGTGTGCAGCCTCTGGATTGCATCCCAGCCACTCCAGCTATGGCTAAAACAGGTCAAAGTACAGCTCAGCCTGTTGCTTCAGAGAGTGCAAACCCCAAGCTTTGGCAATTTCCTGTGGGTGCACAGAAGTCAAGAATTGAGGTTCGGGAATCTCCATCTAGATTTCAGAGGATGTATGGAAATGCCTGGATGTCCAGGCAGAAGACTGCTGCAGGAGCAGGGCCCTCATGGAGAACCTCTGCTAGGGCAGTGCAGAAGGGAAAAGTGAGGTCAGAGCCCCCACTCTGAGTCCCCACTGGGGAACTGCCTTCTGGAGTTGTGAGAAGAGGGCCACTGTCCTCCAGATCCCAGCATGGTAGATCCACCAACAGCTTGTACCCTGTGTCTGGAGGAACCACAGGCACTTAACACCAGCCTGTGAAAACAGCTGAGAAAAGGACTATATCCTGCAAAACCACAGGGTTGGAGCTGCCCAAGGCCATGGGAACTCACCTCTTGCATGAGTGTGACCTGGATATGAGACATGGAGTCAAAAGAGATCATTTTGGAACTTTAAGGTTTAATGACTGCCATATTGGATTTTAGACTTGCATGGGGCCTATAGCCCCTTTGTTTTGGCCAATTTCTCTCATTTGGAATGAGTATTATTTACGCATTGCAGGTATCCCCATCGTATCTAGGAACTAACTAACTTGCTTTTGATTTTGTAGACTCACAGGCAGAAGGGATTTGCTTTGTCTCATAAGAGACTTTGGACTAGGACTTTTGGGTTAAAGCTAGAATGAGTTAAGAATCTGTGGGACTGTTGGAAGGGCATGCTTGTGTTTTGAAATGTGAGGACATGAGATTGGGAGGATCCAGGAGCAGAATGCTATGGTTAGGCTGTGTGTCCCCACCCAAATCTCATCTTGAACTGTAGTCCCATAATCCCCACTTGTCATGAGTGGGACCCCGTGGGAGGTAATTGAATCATGGGGGTCATTTCCCCAATGCTGTTCTTGAAACAGCAAGTGAGTTCTCAGGAGATCTGATGGTTTTATAAGCATCTGGCATTTCCTCTGCTTGCACTTATGCTCTCTCCTGCTGCCCTGCCAACAGGTGCCTTCCACCATAATAGTAAGTTTCCTTAGGCCTCCCCAGACATGTGAAACTGTGAATCAATTAAATCTCTTTTCTTTATTAATTATCCAACCTTGGGTATTTCTTCATACTACCGTGAGAATGGAGCAACACACCTGGTGTTTCTAATTGTTTTTTTCCCTTGTACTTTTGGCCTCTATCACAGTCACAGTGATTTTTTTTTTTTTTCAAGACAAAGTTTCGCTTTTGTTGCCCAAGCTGGAGTACAATGGTGCGATCTTGGCTCATCACAACCTCTGCCTCCCGGGTTCAAGCAATTCTCTTGTCTCAGCCTCCCAAGTACCTGGGAATACAGGCATGTGCCACCATGACTGGCTCATTTTGTATTTTCAGTAAAGATGGGGTTTCTCTGTGTTGGTCAGGCTGGTTGCAAACTCCCGACCTCAGGTGATTCACCTGCCTCGGCCTCCCAAAGTGCTGGGATTACAGGCGTGAGCCACCGTGCCCAGCAAGCCATAATATTTTAATATCTTCTGTCATATCAAGCATCTGTAGAGTTTTTTGTGGGGTTTTGTTTGTTTTTTGCTACAGAAAACTCTGAACTGAATTCATTATTTTCTGGATTACATGAATGGCAGCTATTGCTTTTTGTCCATGTCTTAGGTTAGTGTATTAGTCTGTTTTCACACTGCTATAGATACTACCTGAGACTGGGTAATTTATAAAGGAAAGAGGTTTAATTGACTCACAGTTTCACATGGCTGGGGATACCTCAGAAAACTTAAACAATCATGGCAGAAGGCAAAGGGGAGGCAAGTACCTTCTTCACAAGGAAGCAGGAGAGAGAGAGAGCAAGAAGGGAGAAGTGCCAGACACTTAACAAACAACCAGTTCTCGTGAGAACTCACTCACTACCACGAGAACAGTGTGGGGAAAACTAGCCCTGTGATTCAATCACCTCCCACCAGGTCCCTCCCTCACAGGTGGGGATTACAGTTTGGCTTACAATTTAAGGTGAGATTTGGGTGGGGACACAGCCAAACCGCATCAGTCAGGTTGCCTAGAAGCGGTGGAAGTTCTTTATTTTAAAAAATTGTTTGATAGTTATATGCATCATAAATATCCTTCTCCAATCCATGGCTTGTCTGAGTTGATGATATCTGTTTATACGTTACTACTTATATTTTAGAACTTAAACATCACCTCTGTGAAAGCTGAATATTTCTTTTCCCCACAGCAAGTTAATGGCTCCATCCTCTGAAACAATAACTATTTCCATGAAACATGAAACACTGTTTTAGCACTGAATCACAAGTATTTTAAGTATTTTCATTCCGTTACTATCCCTTCTAGTGTCTTATTATTTTGCTGTAGCCCTCAGTCCAGTGCCCAGTCACAGTGAGTACCCAGTAAATACTTTCTGGAAAAAACTGTATTCTTGAGATTATAGTCATTTCCATTGACCCCTAGTATACCACTCTATAATGGTCAGGGTTATTAATCACAAATATGTAATTCTGGCTCATTTAATCAGATAAAGGATTTATCAGAAGCTACTGACTCATGACCAGAAACCGTGGCTTATGACGGTAATCCCAGCTCTTTGGGAGGTTGAGGTGGGTGGAATGCTTGAGCCCAGGAGTTCAAGGCCAGCCTGACCAACATGATAAAACCTCCATCTCCACAAAAAATACAAAAATTAGCTGGGTGTGGTGGCACATGCCTGTAGTCCCAGCTACTCGGGAGGCTGAGGCTGCAGAATCACCTGAGCCCAGCGAGGCTGCAGTGAGCCATGATCACACCACTGCACTCCAGCTGGGCGACAGAGTGAGACAGGGCCTTTTAAAAAAAGAAGAGCGAGACATCGTCTCAATAAACAAACTAACTAAAAGTTACTGATGTCTTACAAAATTGTTGGAAAGACTGGAGAAACAGCATTATGTAAATCTTCCAGGAGCAACCCCAGAAACATGTTACAGCAATGGTCTGATCGTGGAAACTGCTGCTGCTACTGCTATTGCCACCACAAAACACTGAAAGTCAGGAGCCCAACCTTGCTGTAATCGCTGTTATCCCCCAGATTTGTTCATCTCTGCTGCTATGCTCATTGGAAGTTCTGGGAAGAGCCTCTTTCCTCACATTTCTCACTTTTGAATCCTGTCTTGTACAGAGGAATCAAGGTTGTTAGAATCTAGGTTGCTAGAGCCTAGGTTATATGACCGCATCGAGCTATAAAAGAGATGAAAATTTGAGTCTGATATTTTTATCAGGAGGCAGGACTAATAGAGAAATTCCCCTAATTATAGAAAAGATGACAGACAAACATAAATATGACAGCTGTCACACCTTCTGATATGCCTCTTCACTACAACACTGCAATGTTGTCAGTCACCCACTTTAGTGTGTGAGAACTTCAGAGAGTTATAAGAATCCAGTATCTCCTTATTTATTTTGATTTGCTATCCCTTAAGTTATTAAAAGAGGCCCTTACAGCCAGGTAGTACTGTATACCCAAATATATCAATACATTCTTACAGTCCTGATCGTTGAGTTACTCATCCTTTCTGGCTGACCCTAACTTCATTTTGTTCCCTATCAAAAGTGCTCTTTCAGAAGCCACTCAGTTATTGATTTAGCTTCCACTGGATCCTGCAGCATGACAGAATCGGGCAGTCCAGGGCATGGAGAGAATATGCAGGAGGAGGTGGAATTAGAAACGTGATTAATGG
>NW_012121598.1:7836674-7843437 GCF_000951035.1 Colobus angolensis palliatus | reverse complement strand
CTGTGTTGGCCAGGCTGGTCTTGAACTCCTGACCTTGTGATGTGCCCGCCTCAGCCTCCCAAAGTGCTGGGATTACAGGCATGAGCCACTGTGCCTGGCCGTCTTGGTTTCTCTGACTAAAAAAGATAGGCTCAGGTTTTTCACTGAGTGAGAGTTTATAGAAAGCAAGGGGAGGAGGCTAGAATGATTCACATGGTAATGAATTAAAGTGGGAGACATCAGAGAGAACTCACATTTACCTTAATATAGACACACAGGGCCACATACAGAAATCCTTACAGATATGTGTACATGGATGAGTTAGTAAACATACATACAGTATTTCCTCACTCTGTAGCTGACAGGGCCTAGAAGCAACGATACCCCAGTGGCACCAAGACCCAAATCTTGGTTTCTAATACCATTCTCCAATGAAAGGCTCCTTGGAGAAATGGTTGATTATAGGACCGGATGAGAAAATATATAGGATGAGCCTGGAGCATCTCATAGTTCTAGAAAGTAAGGAAGTACTCTGAAGAAAACAAACAAAACCAAAACCAAATAACACACAATGATGAGGGTGTCAAAGGAATGGAGGAGCCAACTGAAAGAGTTCCCCATGGCCATAGCATCAGCAATCCAAGCAACAAGATAGAGTAAAACTGAATTATAACCCAGAATACAACATAAATACCCAAGTCTATACTGATATCAATAAATGATTGAATGAATGAATACAGGGGGGAGATGAGACAAATCTCCCATGCAGAAGAATTCTAAATAATTTAGGTACTCCATCCTCACGGAGGTGGAGCATAACATCCCAGTCTTTAAGTGGGGGGTGCATATAGTGTCTTCTTTTGAGAATACAGTATGAAAAAGAGGACTCTGGTACTAGTTTGCTAGAGCTGTGGCTTAACCAATAGATATTAATTTTCTTACGATTCTGACTAGAAGTTCAAGATCAAGGGGTTGGCAGAGTTGGTTTCTTCTGGTTTCTTCACTTCTTGGTTTATGGATGGTTGTGTTTTCCCTGTGTCTCTGCATGGTCTTCCCTCTGTACCTGTCTGTGTCTTAATCTTTTCTTCTTATAAGGACATCAGTCATATTGAATTAAGTCCAATTGACCTCATTGTAACTTAATTTCTTCTCTAAAGACACTGTCTCCAAATACAGTCATATCTGAGGTACTAGGAATTAAGACTTCACATGAATTTTGGATTGGGACACAATGCAGCCCATAACAGCGGGAGAAGGCACCTTCACAGTGAAGAAACCTGATAAACACAACCCGAGCCAGGCGATTAAGGTCAATATCAACAATAGTAAGTCAAGTTGCTAGTGTGACCCTGGTGATGTGATGAAAATGACATTTTACTCTGTGGTCTTAGTAGCTCACACGTAATCCCAGCATTTGAGGAGGCCGAGGTGAGAGGATCATTTGAGCCCACAGATTCAAGATCAGCTTCTGCAACATAGTAGGACTTTGTCTCTAGAAAAAAATTTTTTAAATGGCTGGGCGCGGTGGCTCACACCTGTAATCCCAGTACTTTGGGAGACTGAGGCGGGAGGATCACAAGGTCAGGAGATCGAGACCATCCTGGCTAACACAGTGAAACCCTGTCTCTACTAAAAATACAAAAAAATTAGCTGGGCATGGTGCCGGGCGCCTGTAGTCCCAGCTACTCAGGAGGCTGAGGCAGGAGAATTGCTTAAACCAGGACCCAGGAGGTGGAGGTTGCCGTGAGCCGAGATCGTGCCACTGCACTCTAGCCTGGGTGACAGAGCAAGAATCCATCTCAAAAAAAAAAAATTTTTTTTTTTTTTTTTTAATTAACCAGGCGTGGTGGCATATACCTGTGGTCCCAGCTACTTGGGATGCTGAGGAAGGAGGATCACTTGAGCCTGGGAGGTTGAGGCTGTAGTTAGCTGAGATTGCTCCACTGCACTGCAGCTTGGGTGACAGAGTGAGACCCTGCCTCAAAAAAAAAAAAAAAAACACAAATAAAGGCAAAACAAATTTACAATCCCAGTCTAATCAAGACATAGCCCAATTGAGACATATTCTACAAAATACCTGACCTATACTCAAAATTGTCATCAAAAACAAAGAAATACTGAGAAATTGTCAGCTAGGAAGATCTTCTGCTCTTTTTTTATTTTTTATTTTTATTTAAATAAGCCTTCAGGTCACAAAGAAGATCCTAATAAGACATGATGACTAAATGTAATGTGGCATCCTGGACGGGATGCTGGAACAGAAAAAGGACATTAGGTAAAACTAAGGGAACCTAAATCAAGTATGTATTTTAGGTAATGATAACAAGTCACTGTTGACTGATTAATTATAACAAGTGAACCATAAAAATGTAAGACATTAATAATAGGGGAAAGTGGTTGCAGGATATATGGGAATTCCATACTATCTTTGCAATTTTTCTGTAATCTAAAACTGTTCTAAATTTTAAAAGTTTATTATTGTTATTATATTTTTAAAAAGCTCACCTGATTTGCTCTAGGTTAGAACTGGGACTAGAATCTAGGTCATTTAGATCTAAGTCATTTTCACTCTTCGAGAGCTTCCATCACCACGACATGTAAGGCAAGTGTGTGTCTGTGGGTGTTGGAGGTACAGGATGAGAGGGGTCCATAAGTACTATAACATGATATCATTCAGGAAGATCAAGGCAATACGAAGCGTATGGAATTGGGCTGGAAGTATTTAAAGATCCAAAAAAAAAAAAAAAAAATCAACTGTTTGAAGCAATCAGGTGCCATGGAGCTAAGCATAGAGATACAGAAGCTGGTCAAATAGCAGGTGGTCAGGACACAGGCTAGAAGACTGGGGTACAAAAGACCAGAGATCAGACAGATATGTTAGGACACACAAGATTATAATCTAGAATTATAGTAATAGGTATTGGGAATAAAAATAATAGTAATAGGCCAGGTGCGGTGGCTCACGTCTATAATTCCAGCAGTTTGGAAGGCCAAGGCAGGTGGATTACTTGAGTTCAGGAATT
Organism: Colobus angolensis palliatus; assembly: GCF_000951035.1. Lineage (NCBI taxonomy): Eukaryota > Metazoa > Chordata > Mammalia > Primates > Cercopithecidae > Colobus > Colobus angolensis. Next base: position 7,840,435 of record NW_012121598.1, on the reverse strand, counting down.
CAAGACCAGCCTAGCCAACATGGTGAAACCCTGCTTCTACCATAAAATACAAAAATTAGCTGGGTGTGGTGGCATGTGCCTGTAATCCCAGCTACTCACGAGGCTGAGGCAGGAGAATTGCTTGAACCTGAGAGGGAGGTGGAGGTTGCAGCGAGCTGAGATCACCCCACTCCCCTCCAGCCTGGGCGACAGAGTGAGACTGTGTCTCAAAAAATAAAAAATAAAATAATTTACATTTACAATATACTTTGCACATAAAATGTTCACATATATTATTTATTTGATATTGAATTAAATATTGTACCTTTTGAGCCTCCTTTCCTAGGGTTGCCTAAGCTCAGAGGTGAGGGGCAGCTAGGATAACTAACTGGAATTGGGGAAGGGAAGAGGTGGGAAACCATGCAGTTCCTGATACTTGCCTCCCATCTTTCAAAAGTCTTTTCAGTTAACCTTACTGTATTCTTAACTTTTTTCTGTTCCATAGTGTCATTTCCTCATGCTGTTTCTCCACATATCCTTCAACCATAAATGACTTCCCATCCATATCACCACTTGGATCTCTCAATGAACTATTTGGAGTTCTTTCTCACTGACTGAAATGTCACCTATGCCCAGTACCTAGTCCTCTGAAGCGTTAAATATTAGGATATGTCAATCTCAACTGATGTACTATATATAACCAGTAACACAGCACTGTGCTTCTGCTTCTAGAACTGGGCCAGTCTTACAGAATTAGCTACTATTTTGCATGACCGTGCAGCAAGGACTGCCTCTTCCCCTATCCCTCCAGCCACCCCTTGCAGTGAGCTCCTCCAGGCCAATGATCATGTTCCACTCATCTCTATATCTTTATTATCATAAGTGCTGGCATATAATAAGCCCTCAATTAAAAATAATTCAATTGGAATTTGATGACTACCCTAATTCAAATTGCTTCTGTCTCCAAATTCTTTCTTCTCTGTATGGTTTTTCTCATTGCATAATGTTCTGGTTCGAGTTGCGTCTCTCAAAAAATGTTGAAGTTCTGACCTCTCCCCACCCTAGCATCCCTGTGAGTGTGACCTTATTTGGAAACACCATCTTTGCAAATAATCAACTTAGGATGAGGGTAGTGGGTTGGGTCCTAATTCAATTATGACTGTGTCCTCATTAAAAGGGGAAATTTGGATATAGAGACATGTGCATGCACAAGGAGCCTGCCACGTGAAGATGAGGGCAGAGATTAGGGGATGTCGCAGAAGCTAAAAAATGTCAAATGCCAAAGATTGTCCACAAACTATCAGAAGGCAGGAGAGAGGCAAGGAACAGATTCTCCTTCACGGTCCTCAGAAGGAACCAACCCTCCCAACCTCTTGATCTCAGACTTCTAGCCTCCAGAACTGTGAGATAATACCTCTCTGTTGGTTACGCACAGTTTGTATTACTTTGTCATGGCAGCCCTAGGAAACTAATACACCACTTACCACCTTTACCTTCTAATTCTATCATTGCCTTTCTCCCTGACTAAAGTAGAATCTCCATGGGGTCAGGACTCTTCATCTGTTTTGCTCATGCATGAATTCTCAACATGTAGAACAATGTCAGGCATGTGATAGCTCTCAATATTTGTTGAAAATGAGGAATGGAATTTTTCATATAAACCTAGACATTGTTTTCATTTGAAAACAACCTACATAAAAATGTTCCCAGTAATAAAACAATAATGGAAAACTTTAATAACTTAAAATAAAATATACTACCCTCTAGCTACTCTTTGAGAGAGGGATCCCAAACCCTGGGAAGCTGTATCTATTGCTGATTTCTACACCTCACTAGTGACAGAGTGCTTGGAACTGTGAATATATACGTGGAAGTTAGCAGAGGCCACCCCTCAGGGCTTCCCTTTGCTGCTTCTGGCTTTTTACTCTGCTTTTTTTCTGAAGGAAGTAAGGTAAGGTCAAGAACACAAAACCCGGCCAGGCGCAGTGGCTGATTCCTATAATCCCAGAACTTTGGGAGGCCGAGGTGGGCGGATAGCTTGAGGTCAGGAGTTTGAGACCAGGCTGGACAACATGGTGAAACCCTGTCTCTACTAAAAACACAAAAATTATTTGGGCGTGGTGGTGGGCACCTGTAATCCCAGCTACTCGGGAGTCTGAGGCACGAGAATCGCTTGAACCTGGAAGGCAGAGGTTGCAATGAGCCGAGATTGTGCCACTGGACTCCAGCCTGGGCGAAAGAACAAGACTCAGTATAAATAAATAAATAAATAAACAAACAAAACTCTTCTCCTCCTCATCTCCATTACCTTTCTTTTAGCATGGCCCCAAATATTTGAGTGGTTGAATGCATGTGTTCTGGACTTAAAAGAGGATAATTCCCGATTCTTTTTTCTCCTCGTCACTTGAAAAAAAGAAAAGAAAACGAAGAAAGCATTCACACCTACAAGAACTCTTCCAGTTTTTAGTTTTTTTTTTTTTTTCTCAGTATACTCAGTATTTCTCAACAGTCCTGAGAGGTAGGTATTATCTGATGGTGAGAAAACAGGCAGAGTGCTTACCACCTTGCACACGGCATGAAGAAACCGCAAGGCGTAGGAGCCAGGCCTCCTAAATATCAATCCAGTGCTCCTTCCGTTCCGTTGGTCGTCACTGCACACGTTTTCTCTTTTTATGTCTGGGTGAAGAAAGGGTGGGTCCCAGAAACATGAAAACGATTTGGTTTTACAATGGAAAGGAACAGAGACAAATCTGCAGGGCTTTCGACTCTGTAACCATTCCCTCTAGCATTTCCGTGGGGATTGTGGGCAAAGAGGAGAGGTCTGAGTTCCAGGGAGTAAGGCCTGGCCCCCTGTTCCTTTCAGTGAATGCATGGTCCTTCTCCAAATACACACACACATAACACACACAACCGGTGGCCCCAGCCATGAGAGTTGGTCTTGATAGAAATGGTCTACCAGATGACTATAACAGGCTACTGGGGACAAGTTGTAGTTCAAAGACACTAGAGATGAGGCAGGGATTAAACAACAACAACAACAATGAAGATTATTCAACCAGGAACGAAAACGAGGGTGGAGAAGATAGAAGGTGAAGACAGCGCAGGGTTGGGAGTAGAAAGACCACATTTTTGTGCTGGATGTGCAAAGATCACCGTGAGGAGAGTGAGGGCGGCTTTGACCTTTTGATGCTGAGTTAAACTGTAGATACAGATTTTCCATGTAAGTACTCTGTCATTTTCAGGTGGCAACCAGATAAACTTCAGGTGCCACCATGGAGCCGACAATCACCAGGAGAGAACAGGACAGGAAAGAAAGCTGGGACAGAAGGGTAGCTGCATCTCTGCAAACGCACAGGTCTAGGAAAGAGGCACCCGGCCTGTCCCCTGGGGCTATCTCGTTTCAAAGTCACGTAAGTTTCTGTAGCTTATAAGCGGCTCCTGCCCTCCCGGCATCATGGCATGGCTTTGCTGCAGACCTCGAGGTGCTCGGAATGACCTTGGTGATCATCCTTAACCTCAAATTCCCGGTCCTGCATTGCCCATCTCCCGGGTCACTGCTGCTGACAAGGCTCTTCTGAAGTTCTGGGTTATTCTACAGTCTTTCAAGAGGGCTTCCCCTAAATCCTCTCCCTAGGAATGCTTGGAAGGACGGGAGGAGCAGCCTCGAGGTTCCCATCGTTTACTCGGACACAGTGACAGCCCCCGCCATGGCTGCCCTACCACGGGGGCTAGGCTTCGCAGAAGAGTCCCGGGCTCGCTTCGGGGCGTGCGCCCGGGGTGTG
>NW_012121598.1:7802788-7836144 GCF_000951035.1 Colobus angolensis palliatus | reverse complement strand
CGCCAGCTGTCAGGCTGGGGAGGGGGCGGGAGCGGCGGGGCCAGCGCCACCCCCTTCAGCGCTTCAGAACCCTCGGCCCTACCCGCGGGTTGCCCGCTGCAGCACTTTCCTCTTTCGGGCGAGATGGTTAAGGCGGCGGAGGGAGGCCCGCCTCGGGGGTCTCCCAGGCTCCTGCCGCGCTTCTGGAGCTGGGGGCAGAGCGGGCTTCCGAGTGGAAAGGGGGCCCATGTGGATTTAGCAGGGCGGGCGTGTCTCCCCTCCTGCTTGGCTTTGGAAAATTCCCGGCGGGTGGGAGATGCTTGCTCCGGTAGATCGGATCGTTTCTCTCATGGGGACACGCGCTTAAAATAACGTCTTGTGTTGGTATGCAGTGCTGCTTGTACCGCCAGCCAGCCTTTCTGTGAGGTTATTTTGAATCCTGCAAACGGTGGCCGTATCACCTTTAGCTCCCCGGTTTAGCTGCGCTGGGGGTGGCGAGCCCCGGGGAAAGATGTTGCCGGGTGAACGCGAGCTGATTCACCGGCTGGGAGGGTCGGTACTCATTTGTCGTTGGGAGTTTGCAACCTGCGTGTAATCCCGCAGAGCCTTGTTAGGCTCCATGTCTTCACATCCTCTGGGGCATACCTTTCCCTTCTGGGTTTGGTTTAAGGGAAGTGGCAGTCTTTTCTTAGACTGACATCAATATTCTCAGGGTCTGGCAATCTCTGAATGGCCTATTATGGAGAACTGTCACTTGAGTGCTGTGCAGATTTGTGATGACCTTTGTGAATATATGTAATCATGGCATTTTATACTATACACCCATGCGTAGGTAGATATTTTGTCAACTATTGATTACTTCTACATGCAGTTAATAGAGTTGCCTTTTCACATTAGCATTTGCAATAGAACTTTCATTTAGGGTCCTGTAATCACTGGAATCATTGTTTCCAAATGTGACTCAAGTCCAGGGCCCAAGTTGCAGTGTGTTTTACGGAGGAAAGAAGTCTGGACTGGGCATCGAGAGACCTGGATTCAAGCCGGGACCTTTTCAGTTACTCACTGTGACCTTGGACAAGTCACTTAACATTTCTAGTTCGATTTCCTCATGAGTAAATAGAGTTAATTATAGTTGCCTTTCATCCCTTACGAGTTGTTCTGATAATTAAACTTAATAATAGTTGTGAAAGCTTTTTGTAACCTATGAATTTCTCTGCAAATATGAGATATATGATTAATTTCTTCAACCATGAAATGAGGAACTTGCATGAAACATTCTCTGAGACCTCTTTCTTTCTAGTTTTAGGTTTAAGGACTGTCCAATTGGAACTTCTCTCTCAACCTGGTAATTTCTTTAGGCATTGCAGATCTCTAATGTATGAACGAATGCAATTGGAAACTGATTAAAAGTAACTTGACAGACACTTAATATGGTGCTTACTATGTGCCAGGTACTGTTTTAAGCGTTTTAAAAATATGAACTCATAATCCTTATAGGGAACTTATGAGGTTGATATTAAGAAATATCAAAATCATTTTCACATGAAGAGATAATCAGTCTGTAAACATTCCTTGGTTACTTTGTGTAGCCCCTCCCCTCCACTTCTACATCAAGTTTGTCCAACCCGCAGCCTGTGGGCCGCATCCGGGCCCAGGACTGCTTTGAATGTGCCCCAACACAAATTCGTAAACTTTCTTAGAACATGAGTTTTTTTTTTTTTTTTTTTGCAATTTTTTTAAAGCTCATCATTTATCATTAATGTATTTTATGTGTGGCCAAACATAGTTCTTCCAATGTGGCCCAGGGAAGCCAAAAGATTGGACACCCCCCATTGTATATGGTGAGCAGTCATCTTTGAGCCACCTAATAGTAGGCTGCTTAACTAGAGACTGATTGGATAATAAATTGTTGTTGGCTTTTCAACGCTTTTTCCCCCCAAGATGATTTGAGAGGAAAAAAATGGAAAAGATGTTATGATTTGTAAATGGTAAAGTTTGGGCTTCTGTCACAGCTTTATCACAATCTATTTTAAAATTTACCTTTTAACAGCTTGTGAGACCCAGTCTCTACAAAAAATTAAAAAATTAGGCTGGTCACGATGGCTCACGCCTGTAATCCCAACACGTTGCCGAGGTGGGTGGATCACCTGAGGTCAGGTGTTCGAGACCATCTTGACCAACTTGGCAAAACCCCGTCTCTACTAAAAATAGAAAATTAGCTGGGCGTGGTGGCGCATGCCTGTAATCCCAGCTACTCAAGAGGCTGAGGCAGGAGAATCGCTTGAACCTGGAAGGCGGAGGTTGCAGTGAACAGAGATTGCGCATTGCACTCGAGCCTGGGCAACAAGAGGGAAACTCAGTCTCAAAAAAAAAAAAAAATTAAAAAATGAGCTGGGCGTGGTAGTCATGCCTGTGGTCCCAGCTACTCAAGAGCTGAGGCAGGAGGATCAGCTGAGGCAGGAAGATGGCTTGAGCCTGGGAGGTTGAGACTGCAGTGAGCCATGATTGTGCCACTGCACTCCATTCTGGGCAAAAGAGCAAGACCATGTCTCAAAAAAAAGAAATTTTTTTTTTTAACCTCTTTGTCATTTTAAAGACAGACTGGCTTAGAGATCAAGACTGAAGTTGGGACTTACACTGCCTTTTTCTAAATACACTTATGCCTAATTAATAGTCTGGTTACTTGGTTGTTTGTTGGCTAATTCTTTTTGTGAATGGGCCTTAGCTTAATGGCAAGCGGAAATAGTTATCAGGCATCCTATGTGCCAGGTACTTTGCTTAATGTTTATAACAGTGAACAAGATACAGTCCTTTCCCTCAACATGCTCACAGTCTGCTTCTTACATTCTTGACCCACTTTGAATCTATAGAGACATAAATAACCTTATTAGTAGAAGTTAGGGAATGGGTTGGGACATGGGGAAGATTGGGCTGATTCCAGAAATAAACGCTACTATTGTAATTACTAGAGGAATAGGAAAATCATTAGAAGTATTATCAGTGGATAAGCACAAGGATCTTCCCCTTGCAGAGAATTATAGGAAGGAAGTTCTAGGATAGATTACAAGGAAAGATGTATTAGTGACATGCCATAATTATGATATTTAACATTGTGGTTAAATCTGAAAAGTACCCTTTAAAAAAATGTCATTCAGATCTTAAGGGCAGATTTTGATGTGTGATACAGATCAGTTCCTATTACAGTGAAGGACAAGAGACTGTTCAGTTTCTTCTTTTTAGCCAGAATGATAATGGTTTTGTCACAGCAATTTAACAAGGCTTCCATTTTGTCAAAATTTCCTGCAGTATAAACATTTTGAGGGCAATAGCTAGATTCTTGGGATACATTTCTGGAAACTAATATTTTGGTTAAAACATGTTTTGTTTATTTTTAAAAATAACAGCTTTATTGAGATATGAGTCTTATACCATATAATTCACCATTTAAAGTGTACTATTCAATGGTTTTTGGTTTATTCACACAGTAGTATGTTGATTTGTTTGTGGGTCAACCTGCCTTACTCCCAAAAGAATTGAAGGAAACTATGATATCTCATTGCTTCTGATTTTGAAAATATTTGCTAGTCTTGACTTGTCAGTGGATATTTATATCATACATCACCCATAGGTGCTTTTGGTAACTAGAAGCAATTCTACATTTGTGGAGTGGGGTTTATCAATTAGACCTAGAAGGATTACCGGCAGCGTTATAATGAATGGCATGCTATTCCTCCTCTCATCATGTTCCCAGACACCATGGATAGCACCATAAATGCTGTAGAATGGTCTAGATTACCTGAAGCTGTTTTTTTTTTTTTTTTTTAAATTTTTTTTATTTGTTTTTTTGAGACAGGGTCTCACTATGTCACCCAGGCTGGAGTGCAGTGTAAGTGAACATGGCTCACTGTAGCCTTTAACTCCTGGGTTCAAGCTATCCTCCCACCTCAGCCTCAAGAGTAGCTGGGACCACAGTTATGCACCCAGCTAATTTTTAAATTTCTTCTAGAGATGGTCTCAGTATGTTGCCCAGGCTCGTCTTAAACTCCTGGACTCAAGTGATTCTCCTGCTTCCACCTCCCATAGTGTGGGATTACAGGCATGAGCCCCCCACATCCAGCCTATTTATTTATTTATTTATTTAGAGTCAGGGTCTTGCTCTGTTGTCCAGGCTGGAGTCCAGTGGTGTGAACATGGTTCACTGCAGTATCGACCTCCCAGGCGCAAGCCATCCTCCCACCTCACCTTCCTGGGTAGCTGAATCTACAGGCACGTGCTACCACACCCAGCTAATTTTTGTACTTTTTATAGAGACAGGGTCTTGCTATGTTGCCCAGGCTGGTCTCTAACTCCTCAGCTCAAGTGATCCTCTTGCCTTGGCCACCCAAAGTGTTGAGATTACAGACATGAGCCACCATGCCTGGCTTATTTTTAATTTTAAAAAAGTTTAAATTTTTTTGTTTACTTTTCTGTTTTGTTTTGTTTTGACCTGAAGCTGTTTGATTAGGAGGTTCCCATGTGTGCTAAGATGCTGAGTATTGTAACAGTGCAAAGACAATCTAAAATTCCACATTTGCAAAGCATGTTAACTTGCCTAGATGAAACTGCTCTTAAGGTTGGTAGATTGTATATGTGTAACTTTCGATTCCCAACATATCCTCTCATATGTACAGGAGCCACATGGCCTAGATTTTATCTGGGATAGATCCACTTTTATATTCTATGGCACTGTCTCTTCAAACTATTGATCCTGGAAATTCTAATATTTTCATGTTGAGACTGTATTTCTCAGACTGCTTTCAACATCTTAAAGAGGAACAGAAATCTCATCTCTGATCATGTGCCCTGACTCGGAGTTTGGCAAGGGCATTAGCTGTCCTCAAGTCTCCTGTCACGCCCTTTCCATTTGAATTTCCTCCTGGTGTTCCTAGGCCTGTTAAAGGCATTGCTGTTCTCCTAGTTCCTCAGCTTGGAAACCTCCATATCTTTTTTTCTTGTCTTTCACATTGGACTTTTTCTATATCAATTCTAATTTCAATTGACATCCAGCTGATAGCTCAGATTTGGAACTTCCCACTAGTACTCTTTTTCTCTATCTTAATGTTCCAAACATGTTTCTGTCTTATTATGGTTACTGTATCTGTGTATATGTTTACCACTCCCACCATACTGTAAGCCCCCTGAGATGCTGTTTTGTTTACTTCCTGTAGAGCCTAGCACAGTGTCTTACACAGAATAGCTGCTCATTGAATACTTGTTGAATGAATACTTAAACAGGGGAGGGATGGAACGAAAATAATGGTTTGGCGTGATTAGTCCACTTGTAGGGACAAAGCAGGGTATAAAGATGTGGTTAAACAAGTAAACACATTTTCAGGCATGTTGAACAGGATGAGTAATATAACTGGGAGCCAGGGAGAGCAGGAAACTTTCAGGAAACAAAGTGTGAAGTGGTGAAGGTCTGGTGGACTGAGGCAGGGGCAGAAAGTGTGGGAAAGAAGAGGACAAATTTGAGAGACAGGTCTCTCCGAGATGGATTACATATAGGATGGGAAGGAGCAGGAGTAGGTTGAAATAATACCAGTAGCTCCAGCCTTGGAAACTGAAAGTTAATTCCTGTTTCATCACAAATTTTGATTTCCTCTGTGGAACTTGAATCTTACTTCTTAAGAAATACTTCTTTACACAGCTTGACAAAGCAAAAATGCCCATTGTTTCCCCTTGAAATTTGTTACTGTTTCTTGAAGTGTGAAAGTTTTGTGTATTGCCCGGAAACGATTACAGAGAGGTTCTGATTCTAATGAGAATTGCTGCTGTCACATAGTTTAAATCTTACTGGTACTTTTAGCTTTTTTTTTTTTTTTTAAATAATGAGAGAGAACTGGAGGAAGGTTTATGAATGGGCTTCCAGGGATTTAACAACAGCCTCAGGGGAGGGGTGACAGGGAATGCTAACTCGTGTAGGAATGTGGGAGAGGAGAGATGATCTGCCTTACTTCTTACCTCAGAAGGTCATTTAGTTTCTCTGTTTTTCATTTTATGATGAATTTTGCCTCCATTGGGAGAATTCAGGAGTACGTGGTCCACTAGAGGATAGACTTGGTTGTATTTGTCTTTACCTCAGGCAATTCCCAGTGAAGTACGAGGTACTGCTGGAAGTATAAACTTCTGACTGATCTATGGAGTAAGGTCTGGCCATAGGCAGAATATTACGTGAGCAATTCCACTTCTTCCACCCCACCCGAAGGCATGTCCTCCATCCTACAGTGGTCTTCCTAGACTTGTTCTGTTTGTCTTCCTGGGGAGTTTGTCCTTTCCTCCCCAGCACCACCCCACTCTCAATCTTGCATCAACTTTATTGAGGTATAATATACATGAAAAGTCCCTCATTTTAAGTGTACAGTTTGATGAGTTTTGACATATATTCTGTCATGTAACCACCACCACAAACAAGATGCAGAACATTTCCATCACCCCTAAAGTTCCCTTGTGCTTAGTCTCTTATCTTCCCCAACATCTTCAAGGAGTTTACTGGAGTTATGCTTGCTCATTAGGGCAGAAGGAAGTTTTTTCTTTTTGGTTTTTCGGAAATGAATACTATGGTTCCACCTTAGCCCAACCAATAGAGATACTTACTACAAAGGCCTGGCATTGGAGGTCATGGCTGTGGAGTTTCATTTTCAGTGGGAGGCGGAAGTGGATGTAAAAGGAGTTTAAATGACTTTTGTTTAATCTTTCGTTCACACACTGACCACTTTGCCTTTATTAATGATGTCGGCCTTTGATGCCTTCTGAAATGCCCTTTGGTTAATTTTGCCCTTTAACAGTTCCTCTTCCCCATCTGTCTTGGTTGTAACGTCAGTCTGAGTTTGTGCTGATACAACCTAAACTTTGCAGAAACTTATCCCTGGCTTCTTCATGCCTCAGGCATTCTCCATTTCTCTTCGAAGCCCTCCTCACTTGGAATTCTTTTTAACTAGCAGACATTAGCATTAAGTATCTCCCTGTACAGCAAAGATTTTTGCCAATTGTAAAACTTAGGGATGATGTAATTATTTTTTGATTTCAAAATAATGATTCTAAATTTGATTGAAATCAAGGGAGAAGTGCATTGTAGATAATGCACTAAGTATTCATGAATGTTCGTGAGGACCATGTGTCTACCTCCTTTGGCCTAATGTATTACTGTGGCCAAAAATATGGGCAAGATGCTGGACTAGAGGGAGACTGCATGCACAAAAAAGATAGGTTTTTGTCCATCTTTTGTCACATATACAAAAGCATATAGACCTGGCCAGGAATCCTGCATGTGTGGTTGGGGTTTCTACTTCTTGATAAATATACCGGAAACCAGAGAAATTTCAGAATAGGAGAAGTAAAACGATCAGGGCAGTGAAGAGGCTAGACAGATTAAAAGTATAGAACTCTCTAGTTTAGAAAGATGAAGGTGAGCTGGGAATACAGTAGAGTGGTTTTTTTTGTTTTTGAGATGGAGTCTCGCTCTGTCACCCAGGCTGGAGTGCAGTGGCACCATCTCGGCTCACTTCAACCTCCGCCTCCTGGGCTCAAGCGATTCTTCTGCCTCAGCCTTCCAAGTAGCTGGGACTACAGGTATGTGCCACCACCCCCAGCTAATTTTTGTATTTTTAGTAGCGATGGGGCTTCACAATATTGATCAGGCTGGTCTCGAACTCCTGACCACGTGATCCGCCTGCCTCGGCCTCCCAAAGGGCTGGGATTACTGGCATGAGCCACCGTGCCCAGTCCTACAGTATACTATTTGACATCCAGAATAGTGGAAGTTTGTAACATCAAATCTCAGTTTAGTAGGGATATGTTTTAGATCTTGAAACAAATCAATATATGCCATTTTAAATGAATTTCTACTTTCAACTTTAAGTTTTACATTTCTGAAAGTCATTACCTCAAGTTATGATATTAGCTGAGATACAGGATGTAAATAGAGAGGGCCTGGGTAATTTATGGACGAGAGATTTGGCACACTGACTTACCAAACCTCTCTTTAACAGTGTCAATCAGTTTACCAGCCATAGCTGTTTTAGTTGGAAGAAACAAAAACCCAACTCAAGCCAAAAAGGAGTTTATTTGCTCATGTGACTTAAAAGTCTAGGCATGGCTGGAATCAAGGCTCAGACATGGTCTTTGGGGCTCTCTTCACTGACTTTCACATGCTGTCTGACATTGGTTTCATCCTCAGGACAGCTCTTTTTAGGGGTGAAAAGATGGCCAGTGGCACCTGTAGATCACGTGATCTTACAGCACTGGGGCTGGAGGAATAGAGCCTGAGAGAGGAATTCTGGTCACGTGCCTTCTTTCACTGTGGCCTCTAGGCAGTAGGAGAGGAGCACCATGAGTGGTCAAGTCTGTGCTCACCCCAGAGGCCTGGGGGAGGACAGCGCACCGTGATTGATAGTTTCACTCCAACCTCATAGGATGGCTGTGAGCTGTTCGCCATTGGAAGGAAAAGTGCTAGGTAGACAAAATCAACAACTACCCTCAGTGCCTGTCGGCTATGAATAGGTCACCGAAAATGATAGTCATTGAATTCTACCCCTTCTTTTCTGATCTTTGAGCAGAAGAATGGGAGATTTTTCTTGACCAGGGGACATTAGGTGTCTTTCCCCTACAGAATTATTTTGGATTGAAAAATAAAAGCCAGGCCAGGTGTGGTGGCTCACGCCTGTAATCCCAGCGCTTTGGGAGGCCAAGGCAGGCAGATCATGAGGGTCAGGAGCTTGAGACCAGCCTGGCTAACATGGTGAAATTTTCTACTAAAAATATAAAAATTAGCCGGGCATGGTGGCGTGTGCCCGTAATCCCAGCTACTCGGGAGGCTGAGGCAGGAGATTTACTTGAGCCCGGGAAGCAGAATTGTGCAAAATTTCTTTTTGTCTGTCTGTCATCCCTTGTTCATGTCTGGTGGTAGTCTGTCTTCTGTTCTCTTCCTCCCAGCTGTTCATCTTCTTTATCCCCCTACTATTTAATTTTATCTACCCACCCCTTCTGCCCTGTTGTGATTTGTTATAACCAAGTATATATACACCCTACTCCTATAATGGAATAAAATAGGTTACTAAAGAGTGAATCTTTTGCCGGGCGCGGTGGCTCATGCCAGTAATCCCAGCACTTTGGGAGACCCAGGCAGGCAGATCACGAGGTCAGGAGATTGAGACCATCCTAGCTAACACAGTGAAACCCCATCTCTACTAAAAATACAAAAAAATTAGCCGGGCGTGGTGGCGGGTGCCTGTAGTCGCAGCTACTGGGGAGGCTGAGGCAGGAGAATGGGGTGAACCGAGGAGGCGGCGGAGCTTGCAGTGAGCGGAGATCGCGCCACTGCACTCCAGCCTGGGCGACAGAGCAGGACTCTGTCTCAATAAATAAATAAATAAATAAATAAATAGTGAATCTTTTCTTCATAACTTAGATTGAGGAGGGAACTTCATTTTTGCTTTTGCTTTATTACCACTCCCTGATCTGACATCACAAAGTAATTTTTTACAAGTTTGCATAAATCATTTTCTGTGTATGTGAGTGTGTTTCAAACAAACACTTTTGTGTTAGACTAGTTAGACTAGACTAGTTCAACCTTAGGTTTTTAGCTTACCATACTGGTCTACATTACAGTAAGATGACTGGATATTCCTTTAAAGATATGATCTCACCTTAAAACATTTTTCTGCCAGTACTTAAACAACTTTTATACAGGGTTGGTCTCTCTATGCTTAAACTCAGAAAAAAAAAAAATCTTACTTCTAGTTTGATAAGCAGCATGGTTGGGTTGGGAGCAGAATTTTTCTGGAGACGTTGTCTGTAAAATTGGGAAATGTATATCTTAATAATAAGGAATTTTGGTCCACAACCTAGATTAAATTTTCATAAAGTCAGAATGTGCATTTCTTATTTTAGAAATAAAAAAGTTAAGCCCCTTAGAGTTACTATTGCATTTTAACCCACTCGTACTGTTTATACTAATTTTTTTCATCCTCGACCAAAATTTCTCAACCTCTGCACCACTGATAGTAGGCTAGATAATTCTTTTTTTTTTTTTGTGGGAGGGGTGGCTCTCCTGTGTATTGGAGTATGTTTAGCCAAATCTCTGACCTTTATCTACGAGATCCAGTAGCACCCAACATCCCTAGTTGTGACAACCAATATTGCCTACAGACATTGCTAGATATCTCTTGGGGTGGTGGGGATGGGGGAGAATCACACATACCCTTGAAACCACTAAACTAGATGATAAGCCTTCAACTAGGGTAAGAACAAGTAGGAAGAAGTTAATTGGGAAATTAGGATTAATTGGGAAAACTTTTTTTAAAAGTTGATTTATAAGCATTATTTTTCTGCTTATAGAAGTGATGCCTTGTAGCTAATCTGGATTATTTGAATAATACAGAACATATAAAGGAAGAAAGTTAAAATAAACTAATTATGCCACCTAGAAATAATCATTGTCAACTATTGATTTTAAGTCTTTTGTCTATATTCACAAGTGGTAATGATTTTTAAAATAATTTTTAAACTTAACATGTATTGTGAGAATTCATATCAATAAATATTCATTGAAAAAATATATCTGTGTATGTATGTTTTGAGACAAAGTTTCGCTCTTGTTGCCCAGGCTGGAGCGCATTGACGCGATCTCAGCTCACTGCAACCTCTGCCTCCCAGGTTCAAGTGATACTCCGGCCTCAGCCTCTGGAGTAGCTAGGATTACAGGTGCCTGGAGTAGCTGAGATTATAAGCGCCTGCCACCATGCCTGGCTAAGTTGTATTTTTAGTAAAGACGGGGTTTCACCATGTTGGCTAGGCTGATCTTGAACTCCTGACCTCAGGTGATCTGCCCACCTCAGCTTCCCAAAGTGCTGGGATTACGGGTGTGAGCCACCGTGCCCAGCCCATTGAAAATATTTTTAATGGCAGCATAATATTCAATCATCTGGGTATACCAAAATGTATTTACTGCTGGGCATTTTTCACTAATGGAAGTGATATGCTATGGTGAGCATCTTTGTTCATAAGTCTGCTTAGTCAGTTTTAGTTAATTATAGAATTCAAGTCTCCCTAGCAATAATTAGCATTTGTATTTATGCAGGATAGGGCATTCACATTCACTTCATTTTAAAAATAGCACTCTTTATGTGCATTGCCTGAGGGATAGGGTGACCAGATGTCCCACTTCTAGAAGATGCTTTCTGCCTTTTAATATCTTTATTCTGTTTTGAGAAATTTTCTTAGACTAGAAACATATAAGTTCATTTCAAAAATTTAACCTTTTGGAAATTGAGACTGCTTCTTTTTCTGACCATTGTCATTATTGTTGGTTTTATTCACTCTGTTTCTTGATCTTGGATGAATCTGTGCCAGAGAGAATAATTGAACTAGAAAGAATTTTAAAAAGAGAAAAAATATGAAGTTTCTGAATTACTATACATGATATAATTTTAGTTTGAAAATTACCTGATAATATGTTATCAGGACATTGTAGACATGTCCTCCTAATTAGAACAAATTAACAGTGTCTGGAGAAGGCTATGCATTTGCTTTCGGGGACAGTTGAGAACCTGAGAGTCCTTCAGCATCAACTACCTGCTTTGTAAAACAATTAGAATGGAGCAAAATATGCCCAATGCTAAAGGAGCTCCCTAGAATGGAATCTTTATAGCAGTCAGAAAGTGTTTTGGGATTAGTGAGGCCTTCAGGTCATTGCTGTGCGTAGCAGCCCTTCCAAAGGACTAGGATCATGGCAGTAGCCACAGACTCGGACAGGGGTTGATTGTGTGGAGCCTTAGACATTAAAGGCATAGGAAACTGAGTTGAAAGCCTTAGCAGCCTTGGAAGTTGCTTTTCTTCCTCCACTAAAATCTTGATTTTTTTTTTAACCTTATATAGTTATTACTTGTTTTCTTCTAAAAACTGTGGCTCAGTTCCATGGCAGTAAATTATCAAGTAATAGTGATTAATATTTACTGAGGCTTTACTGTAGGCCAGATGCTATTCTGAGGGCTTTGTTGCAACTGTTTCCTTCCTTGCTTTCCACCCCTCCCGGGGTCCTGAAAGCCAGGCAGTATATCACAGAAGTCAAGGGTGTGGAATCCACACCTAGATACTGGATCTTGGTTTGAATCCTGGTTTTGCTATTCACTTTCTCTGTGTCCTTAAGCCACTTAACCTCTTTATGCTTCAATTTCCTTATCTTTATAGTGATGACAATAAAAACTACCTTATGTGGTTTTAATGATGACTAAGTTATAATATATTAAGAAATGCTTAGAATAGTGACCGGTATTTAGTAAATTCTTTTTTTGTTTGTTTTTGAGACGGAGTCTTGCTCTGTCGCCCAGGCTGGAGCGTGCAGTGGCGCGAT
Source organism: Colobus angolensis palliatus (assembly GCF_000951035.1). Lineage (NCBI taxonomy): Eukaryota > Metazoa > Chordata > Mammalia > Primates > Cercopithecidae > Colobus > Colobus angolensis. Next base: position 7,823,777 of record NW_012121598.1, on the reverse strand, counting down.
CTCGGCTCACTGCAAGCTCCACCTCCCGAGTAGCTGGGACTATAGGCGCCCACCACCACGCCCGGCTAATTTTTTGTATTTTTAGTAGAGACGGGGTTTCACTGTGTTAGCCAGGATGGTCTCAATCTCCTGACCTTGTGATCCGCCCTCGTCGGCCTCGCAAAGTGCTGGGATTACAGGCGTGAGCCACTGCACCCGGCCGGTATTTAGTAAATTCTTACAAGTATTAGTTATTACTGTTGTTGCTGTTACAGCTGTCATTCTCTTTTCTCTCTGTCTGCTTTCTTGTCTTCATAAGCTCACTTACCTCCTATTGCACCTTAGATATTGATGTTCCTGGGCTCTGTACTTGACCTACACTCCCTCCCACTGTGGCCTGATCCAATCCTGAAGAGTCAGGTGCCAGCCCTGTGCTGATGACTTCCAAACCTGTTTCCAGTCTGCTTGCTCTCCCTACAAACCTAGATCCCTACAGACAACTGCCTTGTGGACATCTTCACAAGCACCCCAAACCCAGTATATTCAAAATCGATTGTCATCTCCTTTCTCCTTCTTCATACTACTCTACCTGATTTAATTTCTCTGTGTCTTAGTTTCTTCATCTATATGATGGGATAATTCTTACTTCATAGGGTTGTTATGAGGATTAAATGAGATAGTTCATGGGAAGAACTTAGCATAATGCCTGGCATATATTTAAGAAATATTAGCTACTGTAATTGTTGTTGTTATTTCTTTTTCCTGTCTGGTGAATGACATCAATATCCCTCCAATAACCCAAACACAAAACTTAGAAATAGTCTTGATTTACGTTCCCCTGCGCCCCTGCACCCCACCTAATCAGTTATTTCCTAGTACTGTTGCTGCTTTATTTGGGGCCCTTATCTTTTTTTTTTCTTTCTGTTTTTTTTTTTTTTTCTTGAGACAGGGTCTTGCTCTGTTGCTCTGGCTGGAGTGCAGTGACGTGATCATAGCTCACTGCAGTCTCAACCTTGTGAGCTAAGTAATCCTGCCTCAGCCCCCCAAGTAGCTGGCACTATAGTAACTGCATGTCACCACACCTAGCTAATTTTTTGTTTTTTGGAAACAGGGTCTCACTGTGTTGCCCAGGCTAGTCTCGAACTACTGGGCTTAAGTGATCCTCCCACCTTGGCCTCCCGAAGTGCGAGATTAGAGGCATGAGCCACCATGCTTGGCTTGGTCCCTTATTCTTTCCTGGTTCCTGAAACAGCTTCCTAAGCAATCTTTGGTTTTACTTTCTATAATCTTTTTTTTTCATTCTGTTACTAGTGAGATCTTTGTAATGCACATATCTGATCATGCCACTACCTGTCTTGAAATTCCTTTATGATTCCCCATAGGATTTTGTCCTGAAAATAAATTTGTTAGTGTAATGCTTCCTGAACTTTGGTGTCCATCTGAATTACTAGGAATCTTGTTAAAGGGAAGATTCTGACTCAGTAGGTCTGTGATGGGGCATGGGACTGCATTTCTGACAGCTCCCAGGTGATGCCTGTGTTGCTGAATTGAGAACCACACCTTGAGCAGTGAGGCTGTAATACACAGGCTCTGCATGACCTGCCTTCGCCCTAGGCCTGCCTCATCTCTCCTGTTTCCCTCCTGGCATTCAGTCTTTATTTTAAGTCAGGAGCTTGCCAACTTTGCCTTCTTCTGATTTCCACCATTCCCCTTCTTTATAAAGAATTATTTTCTTTTAATAAAATAATTATTCCTTTTTTTTTTTTTTGTGAGACGGAGTTTTGCTTTTGTTGCCCAGGCTGGAGTGCAATGGTGCCATCTTGGCTCACCACAACCTCCGCCTCCCGGGTTCAAGCTATTCTGCCTCAGCCTCCCCAGTAGCTGGGATTATAGGCACAGGGCACTACGCCCTGCTAATTTTTGTATTTTTCGTAGACATGGGGTTTCTCCATGTTGGCCAGGCTGGTGTTGAACCCCTGAGCTCAGGTGATCTGCCCATCTCGGCCTCCCAAAGTGCTGGGATTACAGGTGGGAGCCACCGCACCCGGCCAGCTTATTCTGTAGCCTGGTGATTAAGAATTATGATCTTTTTCTAAACCTACTGTCTTGGCTTGATCTTTCACAACACTAGTGTTTCTCAGACTTTTCTATGTGTAGCGATCATCTGGAATAATTTTTTTTTTTTCTTTTCCTGGGGAGACAGAGTCTTGCTCTGTCACCCAGGCTGGAGTGCACCAGTGTGATCTCGGCTCACTGCAACCTGTTTACCAGGATGGTCTCAGTCTCCTGACCTCATGATCCACCCACCTCAGCCTCCCAGAGTGCTGGGATTACAGGCGTGAGCCACCACACCTGGCTCTTTTTGCTGTTTTTAAAGGCAACTGGAAAAACTGCCTCACTTATATTAAAACATAATTGAGAGTCTTCTATGGCAAAAGATGTTCCATTACCTTTGCTAATATTAAATGGGTGTGAAACACTATAGGAAATAACTCGCAAAATTACTTGGGAACTCTTTTCCTTTAAAATAAACTATCACCAGCCGGGCGCAGTGGCTCAAGCCTGTAATCCCAGAGACGGGCGGATCACGAGGTCAGGAGATTGAGACCATCCTGGCTAACACGGTGAAACCCCATCTCTACTAAAAAAAATACAAAAAACTAGCTGGGCGAGGTGGCGGGCACCTGTAGTCCCAGCTACTTGGGAGGCTGAGGCAGGAGAATGGCATGAACCCGGGAGGCGGAGCTTGCAGTGAGCTGAGATCCGGCCACTGCACTCCAGCCTGGGCGATAGAGCGAGACTCCGTCTCAAAAAACAAAATAAAAAATAAAATAAAATAAACTATTTTAAAAAGTATAAAAATAATAAATGCCCAGGGTAGAATCTTGGAACATTTTGAAATGCAAAAGAAAAATTGTATGTAATCTCACTGTCCTCAGATACTCTTAATATTTTGATGTATGTCCTTCTTGTCTTTTTCTCTCTCTATATATATTTTTTAGCAAAATGGTTCACTTTATGAATACTATTTTGTGGCAAGATTGTTTTCTCTAAGAAGTATATTGTGAAGGTTTTCCCATGCCAATACGTGTTATTCTACAGTGTGTTTTTTTCATGACTTCAGAGTATTATATTGCATTAATTAGTCATATGTTACTCAACCAGACCCCTGTGATAAGGACTTCTAATTTTTTGACAGTTTACATTTAAACTGAAGATAACCAAAGCCTTTGTGTGTTTGTTTACAAAGAAATAAATTGTAGTCATTAATTAATTTGACTGTAATTGCAAAACATACCATTCTTCTACTATAACAATATTGGTACAAAAACTTGGTGAATTATGGTATCAATGTTAAGATTAATCTAGTTAGATCTTAGAAGGCCAAAAAACAAACAAATATCAAAGAACTCAGGAATAAATCCTTAAAAATAGTTATGTATTTGGAATCTCAGAGTATGCCAGGCACAACAGCTTACTAGAAGGCAATTCTCCAAACTACAGAGGTAGATAGGTTAAGATTATTAATCAGTGGGCCAGTTAGTTCCAACCTGAGAGGGTAAAGGATCCCTTCCTATTCCAGTATTTTGGAAGCCATATGAGCATGAGTTGTATTATAACCTACATATTCTCATGTTAGCTGAGGAGACTATCCCCGAGTAATTAAAGGCACTCAAGATTTGTCAAGCTCTTGCATGCATATTTAATGGGAGGATAGCCTGGTTGCCCAGAAGCTGTTGGCTTTAGAAATGGAAAGGTTGACTTAGGCTAAAGGAAGGAGAAATAGAACAGAGGCAGTTATTCAAGAAAAAAACACATGTGCTAAATCAGGAGAAGTAATGTGGGAAATAATCTCTGAGATAGACTGTGATCTTGAAAGATCTGAAAAGGAGTTATTTAGTTAATGTATTTCAAGTAAGCTCCCCTGGTTTGCAGATTCCGTAATTAAATATTTCTCATAATGAGTTTACAACTGAAATGTGTCTGGGAAACTGGCCAGGGGTTTTAAGGAGCCTGGTTCTTCAGAAAGCATTCACTTCCCTTGGGTCAGAGGTGGCATCTCCTAGGGCTGAAGAGTTTTCTGAGTCTGTGTAAGGAGCAGTGCCTTAGTCTCAGGAAAATGAGCGTAGTCTGTGGACAATGCAGAAGTTGCCCCCTCAGTCACTGCCTATGGGAGTCATTGAGGTCCAATTTGTCTTTTGGAGCTGGGGCCTCTGCTAGGGTGTGTTTAAGAAGGACCTGCACAAAACCTGTATAGTACAGCTTAACTGGTTAGATTGAGGATTAAGTGAGGGGTACAATTAAATGAAAGTCAGTGACTGTTTCACAAATCTGTAAGACTCATTTGTAATCTGTGCCATTCTATACATTAGACTTAGGTCAGTGGTCCCCAACCTTTTTGGCCCCAGGGACCGGTTTCATGGAAGACAGTTTTTCCACAGACCTGGGGAGTGAGTGTGGTGATGGTGATGGTTGGTTTTGGGATGAAACTGTTTCATCTGAGATCATCAGGCATTAGTTAGATTCTCATGAGAAGCATGCAACCTCGATCCTTCACATGTGCAGTTCATAATAGGGTTCATGCTCCTACGAGAATCTAATGCCACTGCTGATCTGACAGGAGGCGGAGCTCAGGCGGTATTGCTCACTAGCTCACCACTCACCTCCTGCTGTGAGGCCCGGTTCCTAATAGGCCAGGAACTGATACTGGTCTGCAGCCCGGGGATGGGAGACCCTTGACCTAGATTCTTAAAATAATATTGTCCTTCAGGTTAAACATTTCCAAAAATTCTTATTTATCTGTTGGCTATGTTTAAGGGGATTTTTATAAGGTAACCATGATAGACTATGGTGAAATTTAATAGATCTGAATGAGTAGAGGCTAAATTAATTATTTTAAAATATATATATGGTGAAATAGATGGAGTAGTTTATTAAACATGATTCCAGCTTGAAATGGCTTCAGTGGGGCAGCAGTTAAAGTTTTCTAAGTTTTAAATTGCGTAGATTTGAGTTTGGTCAGAATGTGTGGGCTACATGTAGAAAAACAGAATCTCAGCCAGAGTACTGGAACTGGTGTGGTGAATGGTTTTCATTTTAGTCAGCTTAATTCCTTAAGTAGCCAGTTGTCCTTTGGTTTTCATTCTTCACTGCCATAGCAGTGACATCAGATGCAGCTGGAGCTGAAAGTAGAAGGGTTCTGTTAATTAATTCTAGTGAAACAAAAACTGCCTCAAATAATTAATGGAATAATAGTCTTATTAAAAGACCTTAGAGCTTTTTTGTGCTCTTTTTTTTTTTCTCCAAGAGATTAGAGAAGGAGAATGGCACAGATTGTTCACTTGAGACCTTTTTAAGCTATTGATCCATCTTAAGTCCCCATCGGATGCCTCTGATTTCAACGTGAATCATTCAGGCCGTGTAGTGATTTTCTCTTATTTTGTCTTGAGGCTGCTCTGTCTTTGCCTTTGGTGACAGTTTTCAGGAGAGCAGTACCTGAACTTTGGCTTGTTAGGATCTAAAAATGGCACCTATTCTATTTTCTTATTTACAGCTGTCGTATTTTAGTTTAAATACAGTTGACCTAGCAAGCAAACATTTGTGTCTTATAAGTATGGGACAAATACCAGTTGGGGTTGTCTGCCAGGTTATTGGAGGAGAGAAGAGGCTTGTATGTTTCCATCACTGTTTTCTTCGTTAATCATGCTGTCTGTCAGCTGATCATGCTGTCATGGAGTTTTCTTGTTTTTGTCTTTCTTCTAAATTGTTAAAGAAAGATGCATTATTAAACAGAGATTAGCCAGAGTTGGGAAAAACAGCTGGAGAGACAAGCAGGAAGATCCTTTCTTATATGTGATCATCTTGGTTTTCCAACCCAATATGAGGACACTGCCTTTGAGTAAACTAAAAAAAGAGTTTAATCTGGCCAGGTGCTAGGTCTCATGCTGGTAATCCCAACACTTTGGGAGGCTGAGACAGTTGGATTGCTTGAGCCCAGGAGTTCAATTCAAGCCAGAGCAACATGGTGAGACTCCGTCTCTACAAAAAATTAAAAACTTAGCTGGGTGTGGTGGCACATGCCTGTAGTCCCAGCTACTCAGGAGGCTGAGGTGGGAGGATCGCTTGAGCCCGAGAGTTGAGGCTGCAGTGAGCCAAGATCAAACCACTGCATTCCAGCCTGGGTGATAGAGCAAGACTCTGTCTCAAAAAAAAAAAAATTACAAAAAAGTTTAATCCACTTCTAATTTTAATAATACATGAGGCGACAATAGGAGAAAATAACGTATAACATATGGCTTATGGTTTTTTGGGTAGATAAGAAGATACAGATTTCATTGTATTGTTGAAAGTATGCAAGGATCTTATGTGTGTTTGGGAGCTAAATTTCTGGGAGCATAATAATAAAGATGTAAAGAAAAAGACAGTAAAAGAAAAAAGGAAGCATAAAAAACTAAAATAAAAAGCTAAGTACGGTAGTTTGAGACTAGAGATTTGGATATAATTGACCACATGTGTGTTACCAGCTATGTGTGGAGCAAACAGGGTTAATGTTTTGGTGGGGTGTGGGGGCGAGGTGGGGAATAATAGCCCAATAATTCAGGGAACCAATGATATGCCTACAAGTAATCTTGGCCAGTGTGCTGTGGAGGTGGCAGACTCACAGTAGTTGAAACAGAGGAGGGATTTAGAACACATAGGACTACTATAGATGTATATTTATGTTTCTACTTTTGTTGTTTGTACCTTGTGTGTTGTGATGCCTTTTTTGGTAGTTTATTTTGTCGGGTTAGTTCTTTTTTTTTTTTTCTTATAAAACCCTAACAAGGTTTGTTGTAATGTTATCAAAGCTTTCATAAAACTAGCTGCAAAATCCATTTGGATTATCTGATTCTAAGTTTTCGAAAGATATGCTTGAAACAGCTTTGCCATTTTAGGACTTGTGTGAACTAGAAATACTATGGAAAGAAAGTAGAGAAAGACAATTTACAATTTATAAACAAGAGTTAAACTTTACAAATTTGAATGATTAAATAACAAATACATAAAATGAATAAGAAACACCAAGGAGAACAAATAAAATAACAAACAGTAATGTAATATGGTTAAGAGCATGATCTCTAGAGTTAGGTTGAGCTTCTTCTTGTGTGACCATAAGCAAATTAGTGAATGTACTTACCTGATAGGACAGTTGAGAGATTAGATACATACATATACATGTAAAGCTCAGTACTTGGCATATCGTAATAGAGTCCCTTAATGTTAACTCTTAGGTAGTATTATTGGCTTGTCTATTTTAAATACTTTGTAAAAATCTATTTTCTTATTTTAAAAAAATGGTAGCCCCAGATAGATCTCTAGTTACCACACTTTTTTTTTTTTTTTTTTTTTGAGACAGGGTCTCATTCTGTTGCCCAGGCTAGAGTGTAGTGGTGGAATCATGGGTCACTGCAGCCTCGACCTCTCGGGCTCAAGTGATCCTCCCACTTTGACTGGCACTACAGGTGCATGCCACCATGCCTTGCTGATTTTTGTATTTTTTTGTAGAGTTGGGGTTTTGCCATGTTGCCCAGGCTTGTGTGCTCCTAGGCTCAAGTGATCCTCCTGCCTTGGCCTCCCAAAGTGCTGGGATTACAGGTGTGAGTCCCTGCACCAGACCCTTATTACACTCTTAAAGCTTCTGGAATGTTTTAGGACGTCAGCTATGTACACTATTACAATTTTCCCTTCATTCTAGATAGAATTTGGCTATGGATACCGTTTCAGTTGTAATCTGTCTACAACTGAGCACTGTCAGCACCATCTGACAAAGTTGTAGGAGAACTGTATTCTAAACCAGAGCTTTTAAAGGTCCTGCACCCAGTTGTAATTAACTAGCATAGTTAGCATTTTATGTGTAATATAGACATGTGTCATAAACTGTTGCTTGAATTCTAAAGCCAGTTCCAAACCCATTTCTCTTTCTGTTATAGAGGTTCAAAGACAAATATGCCTTTTTCTAACTTCCCTTGCAGTTAGGGCCAGCTGTGTGATTTAGTTCGGGCTCATGTGATATAACCAGAAATCTTCTGGAAGACCTCTATGGGGGGGGGGAGGAAGTAGCTTCTCTCATAAAAGGAATAGAAACATTTGTTTGTATGTATACTTTCTTTCTTCCATCCTTAAGTATGGAATGTGAGGTATGGAGTTGTGGCAGTCAAATTGTAATTATAAGGCAACAAGCCTCAGAATGAAAAGCTAACAAGCTAAGAAGGTAGAGCAGAAAGAAAAGACAGAATCTGAGTTCTTTTTGAGACAGTTTCATTCTATAGCCCAGGCTGGAGTGCAGTGGCACAGTCTCAGCTCACTGCCACCTCCCCCTCTCAGGTTCAAGCGATTCTCACGCCTCAGCCACCTGTGTATCTGGGATTACAGGTGCAGGCAACCACGCCGGCTAATTTTGTATTTTCAGTAGAGTCAGGGTTTCACCATGTTGGCCAGGCTGCTGTTGAACTCCTGACCTCAAGAGATCCACCCTCCTTGGCCTCCCAAATTGCTGGAAATAAAGCATGAGCCACTGCATCTGGCCAAGGAACTGAATATTTTTTTTTTTTTTTTTTGAGAAAAGGTCTCACTCTGTTGCCCAGGCTGGAGTACGATGGCGCGATCTTGGCTAACTGCAACCTCCGCCTCCTAGGTTCAAGTGATTCCCACACCTCAGCCACCTGAGTAGCTGGGATTATAGGCGTGTGCCACCATGCCCAGCTAATTTTCATATTATTTTTTTGAGACAGAGACAGAGTCTTGCTCTGTTGCCCAGGCTGGAGTGCAGTGGCGCAATCTCGGCTCACTGCAAGCTCCGCCTCCCAGGTTCAAGCCATTCTCCTGCCTCAGCCTCCCGAGTAGCTAGGACTACAGACGCCTGCCACCACACCCGGCTAATTTTTTGTATTTTTACTAGAGACGGGGTTTCACTGATTTAGCCAGGATGGTCTTGATCTCCTGACCTTGTGATCTGCCTGCCTTGGCCTCCCAAAGTGCTGGGATTACAGGCGTGACCCACCGTGTCCAGCCTAATTTTCATATTTTTTAGTAGAGAGAGGGTTTTGCCATGTTGGCCAGGCTGGTCTCAAACTCCTGACCTTAAGAGATCTGCCTGCCTCGGCCTCCCAAAGTGATGGGATTACAGGTATGAGTCACTGCACCCAGCCAAGAGTCTGAGATCTTTTTTTTTTTTTTTTTAAATCTTTCAAGCTTTTATTTAAATGTCATGATCCAGGATGGATTTTAGATCTTGTTGAAAGCAGCCACATCCATGGACTGCACATAGTCCTCAAATGCAGTGATCTGCTCCTCTAGCATATCTGTTCCAACTTTATCATCTTCAACTACACACTGTATTTGAAGTTTCTTAATTCCGTATCCCACTGGAACTAGTTTAGATAAGCCCCAGACTAAGCCGTCTGCTTGAATGCTTCTGACGCTCTCTAATTTCGCCATATCTGCCTCATCATCCCAAGGTTTCACATCTTGTAAGATGGTAGACTTGGAAACAAGTGCAGGTTTTTTTGGCTTTCTTTGATTCATATTGTGCAAGACGTTCTTCCCTTAGCTTCTTTGCTTCTTCACTTTCCTCCTCCTCATCAGATCGAGAGAGCTTAATGTCATCATCTTTACTATCTGTGTAGCTCCACTTCCTGTAGTGTCTTCCACATCTGCAGGACCATACTTGCCCAAAGCTTTCTTCACTCCTGGCAGGCTGGCCTTTTCCTTTTCGTAAGACTTGATGTGATTATACCAATGTAGGGCATGACACAAGTCGGCAGGCAGTGGGCCAGGCACTGCTTTAAATACTGCCACATCTGTTTGTGATGGCACATACCCCTTGATGTAGCTCTTGTCTTCCAGGTAATCATTGAGCACCTGGAAGCCAGCGGGGCTTTTCAGGTCTGCAAAACCCATGGCGTTGGCTGTATCTGAGAGTTCTCCATGTACGAATTGGGGACCCTGAATTAAGTGGCCCACAGATGGTCCTTGGACCTTTCACTGCATTTGGAAATAAATTAATAAAATAGGCCTGTCTTAAATTCATACCTCTACAGCTCCCAAAGATGATGGGAACTGCCGAGTCTGAGTTCTTAACAACATTTTTGAGCTGCCAGAATAGCCCTGAGGTAACCTTTGGACTTCTTGTTAAGGATACAAACTCCTAAGAGTCTAAGCTACCTGTCAGACTTTTCTTTTTTCTTTTTTTTTTGAGATGGAGTCTCGCTGTATCGCCCAGGCTGGAGTGCAGTGGTGCGATCTTGGCTCCCTGCAACCTCTGCCTCCTGGGTCCAAGCAATTCTCTGCTTCAGCCTCCTGAGTAGCTGGGATTACAGGCGCCTGCCACCATGCCTGGCTAATTTTTGTATTTTTAGTAGAGGCAGGGTTTCACTAGGTTGGCCAGGATGGTCTCAATCTTCTGACCTCATGATCCACCCACCTCAGCCTCCCAAAGTGCTGGGATTACCAGTGTGAGCCACTGAGCCCAGCATTCTGTCAGACTTTTCTGTTCTTGTAGTTGAAAGCATTTCTAATTTAAGATGTGGCAGCTTCAGTGTGAATAAAGTTGATATAAAATTGGAGAGTTTGTCTATATGGTGTTATTTAGGCACAGAAGTACAGGTAATATGGGAATATGACAGCATTCAGGGGGTGAAAAATCAATTCTAGTCATGCTTTGGACATTGCAAAACATAGGTATTAATGCCAAAGAATCCAGTCCTGGTCATAATTTCTAGGTTTTCTGGCTACCTCCTGAGTCCTTTCCCACTGGACTTATGGCATTTTAAAGTGTTACCTTCCCCAGGCTTAGAAACCTGAACATGACAGAGGCAAGGATTGAAGTTTCAATAATATGGGAGAAGCTGGGTATGAGTAAGAGTGAGTGGGTAGAAGACATCAATTAAAGGATGAGTGTGTAGAAACCATAGCAGTCTTCTAACCATTGTTGTTTCTAGGATATCCCAAGCTTATGGTAGCTGCATATTCTTGAATTTCAGTGGGGGAAAGAAGAGAACAAGATGTTAAAAAAGACAAAAAAAAAAAAAAGGAGAAGGAGAAACAGCAGCAACAGCCTTTGAAGGCCTAGAAAATGTTCATGCAAGCATTAAAGGCTCCGTCAACTTAGGAGTTCACTTCCACCTGGTTTCTGAACACTTATGTGAAGTTGATGGTAAAGCCATGCTGATCATATGCCATTCCCGTTAAGTTTTAGATTAATGATAAAATGTTTGGTAAATTTGTTCATTTGGTATGGAAAGTTAAAGTAGAGGTAGATAATACCTCTTAGAAGTGAGAAAATACCCAGGACCCTTGTGGAAAAAAGTAGTTAGGAAATTAAGAAAATTTGACCATATCAAGAGATATATAAGTTTCCACTTAATTTTTTTGATTCAGTTTTTATTTCATTCAGTTTTGTTGTTTCTAAAATTTATTTTTGTAAATTTTTTATTATTTTTTCTAGACATGGTCTTGCTCTGTCACCCAGGCTGACGTGCAGTGGCGCAATCTTAGCTCGCTGCATCAACCTCCGAGGTTCAAGTGATCCTCCCACTTCAGCCTCCTGAGTAGCTGGAACTACAGACATGAGCCACCATGCCTGGCAAATTTCTTTATTTTTTTTTAGAAATGGGATCTCGGCCGGGCGCGGTGGCTCAAGCCTGTAATCCCAGCACTTTGGGAGGCCGAGACGGGCGGATCATGAGGTCAGGAGATCGAGACCATCCTGGCTAACACGGTGAAACCCCGTCTCTACTAAAAATACAAAAAACTAGCCGGTCGAGGTGGCGGGCGCCTGTAGTCCCAGCTACTCGGGAGGCTGAGGCAGGAGAATGGCGTAAACCCAGGAGGCGGAGCTTGCAGTGAGCTGAGATTCGGCCACTGCACTCCAGCCCGGGCGACAGAGCAAGACTCCGTCTCAAAAAAAAAAAAAAAAAATAGAAATGGGATCTCACTGCATTGCCCAGGCTCAACCCTTGTCCTGAACTCCTTGACTCAAGAGATCCTCCCACCTTGGCCTTCCAAAGTGCTGGCATTTACAGGTGTGAGCCACCATGCCCAGCCTAAATTTATTTCTTATTGATACATAATAGATGTACATATTTTGAGGGTAATGTTATAATTTAATACATTGATATAATTTATAAAGGTCTAATCAGTGTAATTGGGATAGCCATCACCTTCCCTATTTGTATTTTCTTTATGCTAGAAACATTCAAATTAGTCTGTTAGCTGTTTTGAAATATACAGTAGATTATTGTAATCTGTAGTCATCCCACTGATCTGTTGAACACTAGATCTTATTTCTTCTATCAAACTGTATATTAATATTTGTACCCATTAATCAACCTCTCTTTATCTCCCCCACCCTGCTACCTTTCCTGGCCTCTGGTATCCACCAGTCTACTCTCTTGTCTTCATGAGACTTTTTTAGCTCTCACATATGAATGAGAACATGTGATATTTGTGCCTGGCTTATTTCACTTAACATAATGACCTCCAGTTCTATCCATGTTGCTCCAAATGACAGGATTTCAACTTGTACTTAAATTTGTATCGTTTGCTGAGACTTACAGGGCAATCTCTCTTTCCTTAATCATAAAGGAAGACACTAATTCTTTGTGTAACTGAAGAAATCAACCAAAATGTTATTTACTAATGGCACAATGAGAGAATTGTACTTTAAATGGAGGCTGACACTTGCAAACCCCTATATATGTTCATCTGCCTTTTACATTTGTCAACTAGATTGGTAGCCTCTCTGTTCTCTTACTAAAAGTTTTGGAAATGGCTGGCCTTACTGAACAGACACTTCTGTAGACGTGGCATGGTCAGAGGTACATTATTTCTAGTTTGGAGACAGAAAGAGAGTTTGTAAATGCACTATAGGTAAATATGGCAAGTCTGCAATTATAGCACTATTCAATATTTAGATCTTATGTACAAGTGATACAGAATAATTACGAACTTTATTTTATATTTTCTCTCTCTATTGTTCAATGTTAGACCCTGAAGTGCTTTTGATCTTATTAGAATCCGTTTTGTCTTAGGTTTTGTGAATTTAAAAAAAATTCATGTATGTATGTATATATGTATGTATGTGTGTGTATATGTATTGGGATGGAGTCTCACTCTGTTGCCCAGGCTGGAGTGCAGTGGCATGATCTTGGCTCACTGCAACCTCTAACCTCTGCCTACCGGGTTCAATCAATTCTCCTGCTTTAGCCTCCTGAGTAGTTGGGATTACAGGTGTGCACCACCATGGCCGGATAATTTTCATATTTTTGGTAGAGACGAGGTTTCACTGGCCTGGCTGGTCTGGAACTCCTTGACCTCAGGTGATCTGCCCACCTTGGCCTCCCAAACAAAAATTTAGTATTAGTTTATATATATAAATACTATGTTGACCACTATTTAAAAAAAGGTAATTAACAGAATCTCATATTAATATGGATAAATGTCCAGGATATATTGTTAAGCAGAGAAAAGTAAAATACAGTGTGTGTGTGTGTGTGTATAGTATATGTGTGTGTGTGTGTGTGTCTGTGTGCATGCCTATGTTATGGAAGTTTATACAGACTGTTTAGACTGTTTAAAAGAGTTTTTTCTGTGGGTGAGATTTTGGGAGATTTTCATTTTCTATTCATACTTTATTCAATTATGTAATATCTGAATTTTTATAATCAACATACATTCTTTTATAATCAAAAAAGCAAATATTTTCTTTTTTCAAGTAGTGTGAACAAATATATTTCTTTTTCAATTTTATCTTATTTTAATTTTTATTATTTAGAGCCAAGGATTTGTTCTGTCATCCAGGCTAGAGTATAGTGGCACAATCACACCTCACTGCAGCCTTGAACTCCTGGGCTAAAGCAATTTTCCCACCTCGGTCTCCCAAGCAGCTGGGACTACAGACACACACAGCTAATTTTTGTATTTTTTTGTAGAAACGGGGTCTCACTATGTTGTCTAGGCTGGTCTTGAGCCCCAGGGCTCAAGCAATCCTCCCTCCTTGGCCTCCCAAAGTGCTGGGATAACAGGCACGAGCCACCACACCTGGCCAAAGGTATTTCAAAGAGACATTTTTGAGTTAAAAGTTTTCTGGCCGGGTGCGGTGGCTCACGCCTGTAATCCCAGCACTTTGGGAGGCCGAGGCGGGCGGATTACGTGAGGTCAGGAGTTGGAGACCAACCTAGCTAACATGCTGAAACCCGATTTCTACTAAAAATACAAAAAATTAGCTGGGTATGGTGGCGCATGCCTGTGATCCCAGCTACTCAGGAGGCTGAGGCAGGAGAATCACTTGAACCCGGGAGGCGGAGGTTGCAGTGAGCTGAGATCACGCTATTGCACTCCAGCTTGGGCAAAAGGAGCGAAACTCCATCTCAAAAAACAAACCAAAAAAAATGGGCAAAGGATTTGTATAGACATTTTTCCAAGAATATATTCAAATGGCTAATAAGCACATGAAAAGATGCTGAACATCATTAATCATTAGGGAAATGCAAATCTAGCCCACAATGAAATATCATTTCATGCCTATTATCACACAAAACAAAACAAAAACAAAAATAACAAGTGTTGGAGAGGATGTGGAGAAACTGGAACTCTTGTGCACTGGTGGTGGTAATATAAAATGCAGCCACTATGGAAAACAGTATGTCAGTTCCTCAAAGTTTTATTTATTTTATTTTTTATTTTTAAGAGACAGAGTATCCCTCTGTCACCTACGCTGAAGTGCAGAGGGGTGACTGTAGCTCACTGTAACCCTCAAAATCCTGTGGTCACCCAAGCGATCTCCCTGCCTTGTTCTCCCAGAGCACTGGGGTTACAGGTGTGACCTACTGTGCCTGGCCCCCTAAAAAAATTAAACATAATAATTAACATATGATCCAGCAATCCCACTTCTGGGTATATACCCAAAAGAATTCAAAGCAAGGTCTCAAAGAGATACTTGCACATCTGTGTTCACAGTAGCATTTATTCACAATGGCCAAAGGATGGAATCAACCCAGTGTCCATTGGTGGATGAGTGGATAAACAAAATGTGATATGTTTATACAATGGAACATTATTCAGCCTCAAAAAGGAAGGAAATTCTGAAAGATGCCTCAACATGGATAACCTTGAGGACTTTATGCCATGTGAAATAAGCCAGTGACAAAAGATACATACTGTATAATTCTACTTACATGAAGTACCTAAAGTAGTACAATCTGTAGAGACAGAAAGTAGCATAGTTGTTCCTGGTGGCTGAGGGAAGGGGAAAATGAGGCGTTCATTTAATGGATATGGAGTTTCGGTTTTGGAAAATGAAAAAGTTCTGTGGACAGATGGTGGTGATAGTTACACAACAAAGTAAGTGTATTTAATACCACCACTGAAATGTATACTTAAAAATGATTAAGATTGTAAATATGTGTATTTTACCACAATTAAAAATAATAATAAAAAAAGAAAATCCATTAATGCTTCAGAATCTTCCCCAAACTTTTCTTGGCCATGCTCTTTGCAATTTGTTATTTTAAAAGCATAAATATCTTTAATGTCTTATGATAAACCAGTATCAGTCCTTCCTTCACTAGAACTGAAGCTGCTTCAGGAGTAAAAGGGCAAAGAGAAAAGGAGATACTTTGGGCCACTAAAAGCAATTTCAGTCACCTCATGATTTTGCCTTGCCTTGACTCTGCCCCACAAAGCCTAGAATCTAGTAGTATCTCTAGTTTTTAAAAATCTTAAATGACATTTTACTTTTGATATGCCTGACTACATTCCTGAGCCAGCAAGACATTTGTAGAAATTCATCAAGTCTTTACCACTGCTATTCCGTTGGGGTTAATGTGGGTGAGTATTCACATAATACTCTTGGTATGGGGTTGGTATTTCTAAACATCAAATAAAGGCAAACCATAACGGGAAAAAATTGACAAGAATATAAACAGTTTCAAGCTCTCTACAACAACAACATGTTCGAAAGGAGGTTAATAAGCAATCTGACAGAACAGGAAAATATTTTTAATTCTTTGGTTCAGGGCTCAATATCAATATATAAAAAGTAATAAAATCTGTGAGAAAGGCTAACACCTTAATAGAAGAATAGAAAACACTAAGGCAATTCACAAAAGAAACTTAACCTGTAAACATTGAGAAAGTGTTCAACTCATTAGTAATGTAAGAAATGCAAATTAAAATGAAGAGGTTTTTTTTTAACCAAACAAATGAATAAATATTTTTAAAAATCATACTTATTTCTTAGGGAAATGAATACTATCATAAACTGCTAGTGGGAGTAAAATTGGTTCAATCTTTCTATAGGGCAATTTAGCACAATATATGTATCAGAAGCCTTAGAATTTTTCACACCCTTTGAGCTAACAGTCATAATTTTAAGAATTTATTTTCAGGAAATAAGCATGAGTGAATATTGGAAGGGTGATTATGTCAGTGCTGTGGAATAGTGTATCCATGGAGATAACGTAGATGTCCAGCAATAGGAAATTGTTTACATAGGTTATATCTGTACCTACTAGTGTTTTATCATTTTGTTAGTCTTCTCAAATAATTAATTTTTGGCTTTGTTGATTTGTCTTTATTGTACAATTATTTTCTAGTTTGCTGATTTTGTGTTTATCTTTGTTATTTTCTTTTTTTCTACTTTCTTTAATTTGCTATTCTTTTTCTAGCTTCTTGGGATGAATGCTCAGACATTGCTTTTCAGCCTTTCTTCGCTTCTAATATGTGATTTAAGGATGTAAATTTCTCTCGAAGCAACACTTTGGCTATATTTCTCAGGTTTTGATATGTTGAATTTTTATTATTATTCATTTATTTATTAATTTCCCTTGATAGTTTTTCTGTGAATCATTTCATAAAGAAATGGCTTTATTTCCAAAAATTTGGCAGTTTTTAAGTTATCCTTCTGCTCTCAATTTCTTCTTCTTTTTTTTTTGAGATGGAGTCTTGCTCTCTTGCCCAGACTGGAGTGCAGTGGCATGATCTTGGCTCACTGCAACCTCCACCTCCTGGGTTTAAGCAATTCTGCTGCCTCAGCCTCCGGAGTAGCTGGGTCTACAGGTGCATGCTGCCATGCCTGGCTAATTTTTTTATTTTGGTAGAGACAGTGTTTCACCATGTTGCCCAGGCTGGTCACGAACTTCTTAGCTCAGGCAATCCACCCACCTCAGCCTCCCAAAGCACTGGGCCAATTACAGGCGTGAGTCACCACACCCGGCCAATTTCTTCTTTTAAATATTTAAATTTTATGTATGTATGTATGTATGCTATTTCAGGACATCTGCTCTCAACTTCTCGCATAATTTCGCTGTGAACAGTGAACATACTCCATTATCTGTGTATATTTTTTGAAATTTGTTGAGACTTGCCATCCTGACTCCTCATTCCATCTGCTGCCAGCTGCTCATAACATTTTTTTCTCAGGCTGCGTGCAGTGGCCCACACCTGTAATCCCAACACTTTGGGAGGCTGAGGTGAGTGAATCCCTTGATCCCAGGAGTTTGAGGCTAGCCTAGGCTACATGGCGAAACCCCGTCTCTACTAAAAATACAGAAATTAGCTGGGCATGGTGGTGCATGCCTGTAGTCCCAGCTACTCAGAAGGCTGAGGTGGGAGAATTGCTTGAGCCTGAGAGGTGGAAGTTGCAATGAGTCGTGATTGTGTCACTGCAATGCAGCCTGGGTGACAGAGCAAGATGACTCTGTCTGAAAAAAAAAAAAGCTGTTTCACCCAAGATCACACCCTCTTGCAGGGCAGCCTATATCTAGTGACTGACTGGTTGTTGCACAGGTTTAGTAAAGGCCTATCCCCATTGTGCCAACTCAGGACTACCCTGAAGGAAGGGCATTCCGGTTTCACAGCACCTCATGGGGTTGACTGAGGGAGGCATTGCGTTCTTCTCAAATTGTGTATTTAATACAACTTAAACTTTCCTGAGTGATGAGTCATCAGTAGTCCAATAGTACAATGAATCCCTTATAGTCTACTAAGGTGTTATGGGATATTTGCCCATATACTAAACTACCTCAAGTCAAAATATTTGGAGAGCCTGTATCCTTCATTGTAAGGTTATCAACCCTTACTTTTTGTTGCATTTTCAAAGCTTCTCTAGATCCCTGTATTTTCACAGCTTTCCTTCTGTAGCGAATACTCTTTGGAGGGTCTTCCTAGATTGTAAGAACCTTCTTTAATCCCCAGACATTTTATAACTCGACTTCCTCTCTCACCTCAGCCACAAGGGGCTGGACCAGGAGTGGCAACGCGGTCATTCCGTGTCCATTTCCTGTGACTTTTCCAGGGGAGGAAGCTTACTGTCTGTAGTTACACCTGTAAACTCGAAGCTCAGGAGCTATGCAGTGGGCATCTTTTAACAGCCATGTGGCCTAGAAAGCACAAGGGGCAGATATACACAAATGAGCAGAGACAAGAAACCGAGAGGGATGATGAGCCGTCTCTGCCCTGTTTCCAGTCCTGTCTGAAGCACTGTTCCTGTTTTTGGGCTTCATGAAGGGACCTATATCCTTATAATCCTCTTTGCCTGCCTTAACTTAACTCAAACCAGTTTATGCTACTTAGGACAACATTAATTTTCTTTTTTAAAAAAATTTCTCTCTTTTTTAAATTATACTTTAAGTTCTAGGGTACATGTGCACAATGTTCAGGTTTGTTACACATGTGCTATGTTGGTTTGCTGCACCCTTTAACTCGTCATTTACATTAGGTATTTCTCCTAATGCTATCTCTCCCCCTGCCTCCCACTCCCACACCAGGCCCCAGGGTGTGATGTTCCCCACCCTGAGGACAACATTAATATTCTAACTTTAAATTCAGATGAACTTGGAAACTGTGTAACAGATAAAATTATAAAATAAGACTAGAGGTAGAGTTTTTGAATGAAAACAAGGGATTCTCTCCCAAGAAAAGCTTTAATGCATACAAGGACTTTATGCCTTCTCTTTTGACCACTCGGAGTCCATTTTTGCTTCTTAAACTTGTTTATCTATTTACTTATCTTAATTGACAGGTAAATACTGTATATATTTATGGCTTACAATATGATGTTTTGATGTATGTATACACTATGGAATAGCTAAATCAAGCTGTTTAACATGCATTACCTCACTTTTTTTTTGTGATGAGAACACAAAATCTACTGTCAACAATTTTCAGATATACAATATATTGTTATTAACCATGATCATCATGAAGTGCAGTAGATCTCTTGAACTTATTCTTCCTGTCTAACTGAAATTTTGTGTTTTTTGACCAGTAGTTCCCCAATGTTCCTGACCCTCAGCCTCTGGTAAACTCCATTTCACTTTCTGCTTCTATGACTTCGACTTTTTTACAATCCACATATAAGTGAAATCATGCAGTATTTATCTTTCTATGACTAGCTTATTTCACTTAACATAATGTCCTCCAGGTTCATTCATGTTGTCCCAAATGACAAGACTTCCTCCTAAGGCTGAATAGTAGTAGTCTATTTTGTGTGTGTGTGTGTGTGTGTGTGTGTATGTATATATATATATAGAGAGAGAGTATATTTTCATTATCCATTCATTTGTTACTGGACACTTAGGTTTGCTTTGGGTCATTGAATTTTAGACATTTTAAAGTCAATTTAATTTTTTTTAGTATTTTAGGCTTAAATTTATTTTGATATAGGTCAAAAAATATGGAGATATAGATATCATATATCTCAAGAATGAATGCTAACTAACATTGAAGCTTGTAGATAGTATAAGGAAAATTAATTTGCCAATTGGACATTGTTGAGAATTATGTTATTGTTAACCTTTAACATTTATTGTAAAGTCTATGCAATAGTTGTTCTTGCTTATGCATTGAAGTGCTCAGGTAGATACATTCAGCAGAATCCTTAACACTTGCCCATAGCTTGGCACCTAGCACCTAGGATAATAGATAACAAGAAAGGCCGGGCACAGTGGCTCATGCCTGTATTCCCAGCACTTTGGGAGGCCGAGGTGGATGGATCACCTGAGGGCAGGAGTTCGAGACTAGGCTGGCCAACTTGGCAAAAACCCATCTCTACTAAAAATACAAAAATTAGCCGGACGTGATGGTGTGTGCCTGAAGTCCCAGCTACTTGGGAGGCTTAGTCAGGAGAATCTCTTGAACCCATGAAGGGGAGGATGCAGTGAGCCGACATGGTGCCACTGTACTTCTGACTGGGCGGTAGAGCCAAACTCTATCAAAAAACAAAACAAAACAAAAAAACAAGAAATAACATTAGATCTTTTATTTAATCAATGTTATTTTGAAGGACCTCTGTGACTAGATACTATAGTATATTTGTAACCCAACACTAAATGATTTCCATTGGCAAAACGATCTGTGGGTATTAGCAGAGAACCAAGAAGACCCTTGGTCCCTTGTGTATCTGTGGGCTTTGTTCTGGTCCCCAGCCAGAGATTTCATCTTACATTTTTGTTCATATCGGATAACAGATTGCGGGTGGATTAGTGAAAAGCCATCCTTAGTAATAGGGAATGTTTTGATGATGAGTCATTAATGCTTTTTGTTTGGAGATCAAAGATGGTACCGTTCAGTGATAAACATGTATTTCCTTCATATGATACAGGGAAGATGTTTGACTCTGTATTGCTGATTTACTCTGGTCTTCCCTGCCTCATTCTTTTCTGTCTATTACAAGTCGACATCTCAGATTGTGGGGTGTTGAAGCGAGGGGCCAGGCAGTGAAGCTTTCTATGCTGGTAGTTTGCTCTTGGGCTTTTAGTTGTTTTTTTCTACTCTTATATGATACAAACTAAAATATGGTTTCATAATATTTGTGTTTCAGATAATTTATTATTGAATACAGATTATTTATAGTTTTAGATAAAGGATATACTTTTGCCCATATTTCCGTCACTTCCTTTAATTCTTGTCTGCGGAGGCTGCGTAACAGTCTCAGAATGCACAATATTTCTAGTGTGTGGACCTTGTTGTC
>NW_012121598.1:7800435-7802738 GCF_000951035.1 Colobus angolensis palliatus | reverse complement strand
TGAATCTCGCTCTGTCGCCCAGGCTGGAGTGCAGTGGCATGATCTTAGCTCACTGCAACCTCTGCCTCCCGGTTTCAAGCGATTCTCGTGCCTCAGCCTCCCAAGTAGCTAGGATTAGAGGCGCCTCCCACCATGCCCAGCTGATTTTTGTATTTTTTTTGAGACTGAATCTCGCTCTGTCGCCCAGGCTGGAGTGCAGTGGCATGATCTTAGCTCACTGCAACCTCTGCCTCCCGGCTTCAAGCGATTCTCGTGCCTCAGCCTCCCAAGTAGCTAGGATTAGAGGCGCCTCCCACCATGCCCAGCTGATTTTTGTATTTTTAGTAGAACAGGGTTTCACCATGTTGGCCAGGCTAGTCTCAAACTCCTGACCTCAAGTGATCTGCCTGTCTCGACCTCCCAAAGTGCTGGGATTACAGGTGTGAGCCAACACGCCCGGCTCCAGTAATACATTTTTGAAATGGAAGAAACATTCTCCATTCTTCATTAATGTGCTATGGGAAAGAGTGGCTACATGTTTATTTTATAGCTCTGGAATTAATGATTCAAAGTATAATATATCTCATTTGCAATGCTCCATAGATTGTTTAAGATCATTTGCCAGCCACTTAATCTGTGGCTATAATTAAATTACTCTCAAACTTCTGACTCTGAGATTTAGTTTTTCTTGGACGAAAGACTACCTTTTCTATCTCTATCTTCCAAAACATGTTAACTGACTCTTGAGAGTCCCACTCGAAAGCCTTTTTCACGTATAGCCTGCACCAACCTTTCTTCCCTCAGGCCTTGAGGATAGACTAAGGGTTCCATAAACTCTGCTTCTCATCCCCACCAGCCTATAGGCTCTGTTGACTCATAGCCTAAGCACTAACTCTGAGTTTTCCCCTATGTTTAAAAACAACCAAAACTTTTTATTATGGGAAAATCTAATCTATATACTAAAGTAGAAAGAACAGTACAATAAATTCCCATGTACCTGGGCCCCAACTTCAACAATATCAACTCCTGGCCAGTCTTATGTCAGCTATACCCTCACCCACTTTTGCCCTTCCATATTATTTTGAAGCAAGTCCCAGACATACTGTTAATTCATCCCAAATATTCCACGGTGTATCTGTGCAGAAAAGAGCATAACAGGCCTGACTGCTATCCTTTGGAAGGTCTGTTTACAAGGTTGGCCCTTGGCAAGCATCTGGGAATTTGGATTTTGGAAGGGTTCTCAACCACCCTAACTAGTAGTAGTGTACTGTGCCTAAGCTTTGTGTGCAAACTACATAGTTTATGGTGAATACTTGCTTTCCTTCTGAGAGTCTGGAATCTTGGTAAGTGCTATACAGAGTGAGCCTATGTAACCTGTCCTCAGTAAAAACTTTGAGCAATGTGTCCCTATGAGCCTCTCTGGTAGACAGCATTATTGTAACTAGCTGCTGGGGGAATTAAACCCATCCTGTGTGACTCCACTGCGAGAGGGCTCTTCAAAACCTGTATTTGGTTTCCTCTAAACATTATCTCACGCACCTTTTACTTTTGTGATTTTGCTCTGTGCCTTTTTGCTATAATAAATCTTGGCCACAAGTACAGTTATATGCTGAGTCCTGTGAACCCTCCTACCAGATCACCAAACCTGGGTGTGGTCTGGGGATTCCCTGACAGATTATCTCTAACATAAGCCCTTGAAAAAATCTGTATATCTATGTATGACCACAAAACCATTATGACACCTAAAAATGTTTATAAATCCTTAATATTATCAAATATCAAGCCAGTTTTTACATTTCCTATTGTCTCATAAATGTCATACTCTTTTTTTCTACTTTGTTCTAATCAAGGTTCAGGTATTGCAACTGGTTGATACTTATTGTAAGTCTCAAGCTATAGGTTCTTACTCTATCTTTTTCTTTTCTTTTTTCCTTGAAATTTATTTTGTTGAAAAAACTGTATAATTTTTCCTGCATAGTTTCCCACAGTCTAGTTTTTGCTAATTATATTGCCATAGTATAGTTCAATGTGTTGCTTTGTAAATTAGTTGTTGGATCTAGATGCTTCTTGTGTGAGTTTTTGAAAGCCCAATGCCTTCATATATCCTGAGGATATGCCTTAATTTCCATTTGATTAATGTTTGCCAAGAACATTGATGTACTTGGATAAAAGGGGATTAAACAGTAAATATCTTTGTTTTCATTAGCATGAGACAGATCTTCTGACACTTGGAGCCTGACTCATCTTACTTTAGAGAATCCAATAAAAAATATATGGCTTAGGCTGGGTGCGGTGGCTCACACCTGTAATCCCAGCACTTTGGG
>NW_012121598.1:7796369-7799985 GCF_000951035.1 Colobus angolensis palliatus | reverse complement strand
ATTAATTTCCTATGCAATGAAATCCTTCAGTACCTTAGTAATGAAGTTCTAATTAATGAGTTACTTAAGTTCCTCTTAATTCAACTCTGTAGGAATAATCCAACAGCCAAGGCCCAATGTAATTATCATAGGTCATCTTTGGAGATGTGCCTTTTTTGAAACAGCTGGATGGTTGGGCATTTAATAAACATTTAGAATGTAAATGTATACTTAAATAAAAAAAATTAAATTGTGGTAAAGTACCCATAGTGTAAGTTAACCATCTTAACCATGTGTAAGTGTACAGGTCAGTAGTGTTAAGTACATTCATATTGTTGTACAACCAGGCCAGGCATGGTGCTCACAGCTGTAATCCCAGCACTTGGAGAGGCTGGGGCAGGAGGATCGCTTGAGCCCAGGAGTTCAAGGCCAAAACTCTTCATCTTGCCAAACTATATCTTTGTACCCATTAAACAATAACTCCCTATTCCCCACTCGCTCTAGTCCCTGGCAACCTTTATTCTACTTTCTCTGTCTATGAATTTGATTACTCTAGGTACCCTATATAAGTGGAGTCATATAGTATTTGTCTTTTCATAACTGGCTTATTTCATATGGCATAATGTCCTCAAGGTTCATCCATGTTGTGACATCTTTCAGAATTTCCTTCCCTTTTGAGGCCAAATAATATTCCTTTGTGAAATATACCACATTTTGTTTATCTGTTCATCCATTGACGGTCATGGGTTGCTTCCATCCTTTGGCTACTGTGAAGAATGCTGCTGTGAACATGGGTGTGCAAGCATCTCTGAGACCTTGCTTTCAGATCTTTTGGATTTATACCCAGAAGTGGGATTCCTGGATTATATAGGAATTATATATTTAATTTTTTGAGGAACCACCATACTATTTTCTGTACTGGCTGCACCGTTTTACATTACCAGGGCACAGAGGTTCTAATTTCTCCAGGGCACAAAGGTTCTGATTTCTCCACATCCTGTCCAACTCTTGTTATTTTCTAGTTTTTTGATAGTAGGCATTCTAATAGGTGTGAAATGGTATCTCATTGTGGTCTTGATTTGCATTTCCCTAATGATTAATGATGTTCAGCATCTTTTCATGTGCCTATTGGCTATTTGTATATCTTGTTTGGAGAAATGTCTATTCAGAGTCTTAGCTTATTTTAAAATCAGGTTTTTCATTGTTGTTGCTGTTCAGCTGTAGAATTCTTTCATTTTTGTTTTAAATTTACTTAGAGATGGGTCTCACTACGTTGTCTGGGCTAGTCTTGAACTCCTGGGCTCAAAGCAGTCCTCCTGCCTTGGCCTCCCAAAGTGCTGAGATTACAGGTGTGAGCCATCATGCCCAGCTGAATTGTAGAATTCTTTATATATTCTGGGTATGAATGTTTTATCAGATATATGATTTGCAAATATTTCCTTTCATTGGGTTTCCTTTTCACTCTGTTGATTGTGCCCTTTGATGCACAGAGGTTTTTTTTTGTTTGTTTTTTGCTTTTTTGGAGACAGAGTCTCACTCCATCACCAGGCTGGAGTGCACTGGCGTGATCACGGCTCACTGCAACCTCTGCCTCCTGGGTTCAAGTGGTTCTCCTGCCTCAGCCTCCCGAGTATCTGCGACTACAGGCGCACACCACCACGCCCTGCTGATTTTTTACTTAGTGGAGATGGGGTTTCACCATGTTGGCCAGAATGGTCTTGATCTCTTGACCTTGTGATCCGCCCACCTCGGCCTCCCAAAGTGCTGGGATTATAGATGTGAGCCACTGCACCTGGCCTTCTTTTTTTTTTTTTTTGACACAGAGTCTCATTCTGTTGCCTAGGTTGGAGTGCAGTGGTGCGATCTCGGCTCACTGCAACCTCTGCCTCCCGGGTTCAAGCAGTTCTCCTGCCTCCGCCTCCCGAGTAGCTGGGACTACAGGTGTGTGCCACCACGCCTGGCTAATTTTTCGGGTTTTTTTTAGTAGGCACAGGGTTTCACTGTGTTAGCCAGGATGGTCTTGCTCTCCTGACCTTGTAATCCGCCCGCCTCGGCCTCCCAAAGTGCTGGGATTACAGGCATGAGCCACTACACCCAGCTGATGCAGAGAGGTTTTAAATTTATTTACTTTTTTCTTTTATTGCTTGTGCTCCTGGTGTCAGCTCCAAGAAATCAATGCCAAATTCAGTATCATGAAGTTTTCCTCCTGTATTTTCTTCTAAGAATCTTACAGTTTTAGCTCTTAGCATTTAGGTCTTTGGTTCATTTGGAGTTAATTTTTCTGTGTGGTATAATGAAGGTTTATCTTCATTCTCTGCAGTTTCACTTTTACACTTTGGTTTAATGATGCATGTACACGCCATGTAGAAGATAATGTAAGGTTCTAAATTTAGTTATGCTATTGATAACTGCTTGCTGTGGAAATCTTGCTCTAATGCCTCCTCCCATAGGCAGTTGTTACTGATTTATCTCATCTTTCCCAGGAGAGTTATAAGTTTTAAGAAAGAGAAATTGTTAAATATTATTTGTTAGTTATTAAGTATTATTTATACTTTTTAGCTTAGCTTTTTAAACTTTTTATTTTGAAAAGTTTTCAAAACATTCACAAAGTAAGAAGAGTAAAACAAATCCCCCCAAGCACGCAGCTTCAACAAATAACAGCCTTCTGCACATTTGCTTCATTTCTTCCTTTTTCCAACATTTTCTTCTTCTGAAAGATTTTAAGGCAAATCACAACCATTTTATTATTTCACTCATATTTATATGTTTAATGTAAACATAGACATTTCTGATCAAATGTGTGTTATGTCAGAGTATGCCTTTCTATGTATTTTATAGTAGAGTTCTTGTATAATTAATTTTGTTGTTTTAAAGCCTGGGACTAGGGACTAGCACCAGCAGCAGAATTTTGATATTTGAAATTTGCTTTAGAGTTCACATATTTGCTTTATAGAATGTATTTGATCATGTCTACAACTAATATGCTGCATATGCTTCAGAAATGCAAACCCCAATTGTAACATAGCTCTTTTGGGGAAATATGAATTGCTTTACAGCCCTCCACATTAAAATGTGGTTTCCAAGAATTCATTATTTACAGAAATCAGCTACATATGTTTACAAATGCCTTAGAATGAAAACTCACCAGAAAGATTACAAAAATAAGCTTCTCTTTTTTTTTTTACTCCTTCCCTGTCTTTTGAGTCCTGGTGGATACTATGCAACAAAAGCATTCACCTCATCCATAATTCTTTCAACCCCTTATGGGTTTTTTTTTTTTTTCACCCTAGATAATTTAGTAAAGTTCAATAAAGTAAGGGAACTTTTTGCTATAGAAATACTATGTAGAAGTTAAGAATTCACAAATACATGGCCATGGAATTGAGAGATAATCAGAGGCCTCACCCAGAATTAGAAAGCTTCCGTCTTAGTGTTTATGCTGCTATTGTCAGGTATTGTGGGAGCCCAAAGAATGGGCTCTTGGTGGACAGGTCATCTCAGCAGACTGAAATAAAGCTGTTTGGGAATGTGGGATAGAGATTGAGGGGAGTGAGTGAGGGGCATCAGGAATGCTGGCCGTACAAGTATGCTGGTTTCCTCAGTCAGCCAAGGATAACATAAAGTTGAAACCAGGAAA
>NW_012121598.1:7793462-7795559 GCF_000951035.1 Colobus angolensis palliatus | reverse complement strand
AATCTTCTGTAGAGCCTCAGTTGTAAGCCTTTGATGACTCCAGTGGACATGATGTGGCCAGGTGTACACCCTTGACCTTTAGAATTGGCCCCACTCCTCTTTGCCTTTAGTGAAGCAACAAAGGAGAAAGTGTAATACTGCTCTTCTTTGTAACATCGTCTTTATTTTTCTCTGTTTATGTGTTATTTCCTTTCCTTTATTTCTCCTCTTTTTAAAGAGTTACCTAAGTGACAACAATATTTAAAAAAAAAATCCCCAAGAGTCTCTTGTTTGTTTTCAACTGGAAAAGTCTGATTTCTAGAATTTATTAATGGATCTAATCTCTTTTAAAATGTGAAGAAAATAAAACTACTCATTTTAAAAACACAGCCTCTCTGAGAAGGTAACATTTGAGCTGAGGTTTGAACAAGGAAGATACAGTATAGTGGAGAGAGAATGAAAGTCGGGGCTAGACATTCTTTGGTCAAATCCTGGCTCCACCACTTAACTAGTCATGTCATCTTGACCAAGCTATTTTGACTCACTCAACCTGAGTTTTTTAATCTATAAAACTGAGGTAATAATGCACAGCGATAGGGCTATTAGGATTAAAATGGACATAGCTCTTTGACCTCCTTTTGACATGCATCAGGAAGAGTTGCCTGGACATGGCAAGCAGAGAACAGGCTCTGCTCTCATCCTCCTTGTTTCACCGTCCCCCACCCCCAGCTTAACGCAGAACCTCACTCGTAAGAGGACTTGGTAAATACGTGTTGAATTGGAATTTGATTTGAAAATGAATAGGAAAAGTATAGAAGAGGAATGTGATTTAAACAGTTCATAAAAATGAAAACGTTTACTATGGAAATGTGGGTTTCAGAACTGTGCTCTCATGACTCCTTGTTTTCGGTGATAATTAGCAACTTAAAATAATTTTGTGTTGATGCTTAATGCCAGGCTCTTGAAATCCTAAGATTCAGCCTAAAGGATTTACTACAGTGTTTTCAAAGAAGCAGCATTTTGAACTGACAAATAGGTTTGCGTGTTGTTAGAAGAAAAATTTAAGAAATTTATTTAGCATATTACTATCATGCAACAGGGCAACAATCTTTATTCTTGTCTTTTCTGTTCAAGTTATTGAGGCTTTTTCTACCAAAAGTTTATGTTTATGTTATTATCTTTTTTAACAGTCTACGTAAAGCCCACTCCTTTCTGGCTATGATGTGAAAAATTACATTAGCATAGTGGAAAGTATATTATCCATACAAGAGGTTACTTAATCTTTTTTTAAAAGGGTAAATATTATGCTGATTCATGTTTTTATTTCATTTTAATAACATTCCTCTAGTACTACCTAGTGTAAGGATTTCTAAAAAGAGACCTTGTTATTCTAGACTTCAGTATCTCATGATCTAATCAGAGGTCTTGTGCAGAGATCAACTGACTTAGGCTACTTAACTCATGTGACGGAAAACTTGAACTCTCTAGGATTCTAATTGTCCCCTTAATTCCAATAGTGTTTGGGAATATACACTACTTTGTTCAAATTCAATACCTTAAAACATTTTTTGTCATTAGAAGTGATTAATCACCTGACAGTCTTGTTTTTTTTTTATGTAGTGAATTATTTATTCTCTTTTAAAGATTTGTGTTCTGTCATTTACAGATCTTCAGTAGGGAAGGGTAATTTAAGGGATTAGGAAGTTAGTTGAAAATTGTTTAGAAATGAAAATCATTTGTAGTGACTTACATACTTCCTAGCGATTAAAAGTTCTGTAATTATTAACTCTGCCTTTGTATTTTTCATAATTATTCAAAAGAACAGATAGTTTACTTACTTAAAAAGACAACATTGAGGCTGGGTGCGGTAGCTCACACCTGTAATCCCAGCACTTTGGGAGGCCAGGGCGGGCGGATCACCTGTGGTCAGGAGTTCAAGATCAGCCTGGCCAACATGGTGAAACCCTGTCACTACTAAAAATACAAAAAAATTCAGCCAGGAGCGGTGAAAAATTGTATTTCTTTGTATTTTTAGTAGAGATGGGATTTCACCATTTTGGCCAGGCTGGTGGCAAGTGTGGTGGTGGTGGTGGGTGCCTGTAATCCCAGCTACTCGGA
>NW_012121598.1:7790457-7792612 GCF_000951035.1 Colobus angolensis palliatus | reverse complement strand
GTGGGTGCCTGTAATCCCAGCTACTCGGAGGCTGAGGCAGGAGAATTGCTTGAACCTGGGAGGCAGAGGTTGCAGTGAGCCGAGATCATGCCACTGCCCTCCAGCCTGGGGGACAGAGCAAGACTCTTTCTCAAAAACAAACAAACATTGAAATCAGAAAACATTTGGAGGAATAAGGAAATACCTGCAATTTTTGGTTCTTTCTACCAAGTTGTTTTGTTAATTCAGGAACATATATGGCGTTTCATATAATGATCACTTTGAAATACTTATATCTCCAAAATCCTGTGAAGAGTGAAACAGAAGTCAGGATTAAACTTAGTGTTGATTTCATCTCCTGTCCTTTTTCTGGTAATAAAAAGGACTAGGAGGGCAAAATACTTTCCTCTTAAATATCCGCTCCACCCTCCCTGGCTACTGGAACAGATCCACATTCTTATTTTCTAAAAACAAAAAGGAAGGGTGTGTATATGTGTGTTTTCTACCATAGCTACCTAACTAACCAGGGCTTCTTGTGTTCTAGTTCTTTGCATTCTAATTCAAATATACTTTTCAGGAAAATGTAATGCCTACCTGTAATATGTTCAACTTGCTACAATTATCATAGAGTATTTTTGGTTCTGCTTTTATAGTCATTTAGGGATTGATCTAATCACTTTAATTTTTCTTAACATGAGGCTCCTAAGATTAGTTACTTTTCCTGGCCTACTTGTTCATGTGTCAGAGCTCAACAATTCCAGTGTCCCCTAACAAACGTTAGTGGTCTCCCTAGTTCTGACTGGCTTCCCAGGAATGCTTCTAGAGCCCCAGCTACCAGATGCTTCCTGATTGGGAGGCGGGCTGCTTGCAGTTGCTTTAGGAAGGGATTGGCACTGCCAGAAGCAAGACTTTTGGTCAGAATGATTCATTTCCATAGTGTGACATTAGCTGTATAGAGCAGACTATTTTTCTAAATCGTTGTGTTATAATAATAGAAGTTCAAGAACCATAATTAGGGCTGTCGTAAGGGTGTGGACATAGCCATAAGCTAAGGAAAACGTTCATCTAGTCTGGGGATGGACCTTCACATTCTTGCCACGATGTCTTTTAACATAACATTTGTTCAATTAAAATACCTTAATCCCTAGAATGTTGGGGAGTGGGACATGTTTTTCAAAATTACGGATTGGAATGGATGGGGAAGGAAAACTGAGTGCTGAGAATGGGTTTTTTAGAAATTTCTAGGTGTGTCATTGCACCCATAGTTTTTTTTAAATGTATTGCTGAATCTCTGTTGCCACCCAGATGTCACTTTTTCCCTTCCCTACTCCTGAAACTTCTAAGGCATTGCTACCATCAGTGTATCATAAATGAATTCATAGTGCTTGCCATATTCACGGTCCCTTCAGAGGGTAACTGTACCCCTCACTCTCCCTGTTGATTCAGGGCCCCTGCTAAGAAACCAAATGATTCAGCCAAGCTGACTGGACAAGGAGAGGCCCTGACCTGAGAATGGTTCACTCACAGGCTTGTAAGGGCCTTTTGATGTGGCCTGGTTTCAAAAGAGCAGTCTAAACAGAAGTAGCAATGTTTAACTGAGCAATTTAGGTGTCCTATTTTGGGAATTTCCATAACAAGTATGGAAAAGATAAACCAGAGGAGTGGTGTAGACACATTGACAGTTGTGACCCCATTAGCAGTGGTGTACCAGAAAAGCCACCAATTCTTACTCATGGGCTTTCAGGGCCTGCCTTGGAACCAACACTTTGCTTCGGTTTTTTGCCTCTGTGTGACTTAGCCCTTCTCTGGTTCCTTATCCTGTTGTTTCTTCTGTATTCATATCTGTGCCCTACTCATCCTTCACTTGAGTGAGCTTGAGTATCAGTTCATTGCAATGATAGAAGCCCAATCCTAGGGGACCTTAGATACCCAGAGGAGCCAGGGGCAGGTTGGTAGTCCAGGGGCATCAGGGGATAGAGTCACTATTTAGGGCCAAGAAATTAGAAATCTGGGCCTCAGGCTGTCTGCCTTGAGCTACCACAGCTCCTCTATAATGGACCAGATTCATTTAAAGAAATTTTTTTTGGCCGGGCGCGGTGGCTCAAGCCTGTAATCCCAGCACTTTGAGAGGCTGAGACGGGCGGATCACGAGGTCAGGAGATCGAGACCATCCTGG
>NW_012121598.1:7783270-7790241 GCF_000951035.1 Colobus angolensis palliatus | reverse complement strand
GAGCTTGCAGTGAGCTGAGATCTGGCCACTGCACTCCAGCCTGGGCGACAGAGCGAGACTCCGTCTCAAAAAAAAAAAAAAAATTTTTTTTTGCTATCTAGACTACAGACTTTATTCAGTATCACCAGATTTTACATGCATTCATTTGTGTGTATGTAGATCCATACAACTTCAGCACAGGTATAGATTCATATGCTTAACCTCATAATCAAATGTTAGAATCAACATCATAATCATCATAATCACGTAGAACTGTTCCATCTGCACAAAGGAACTCCTTGCGTCATCCCTTTGTAGTCACACATATCCCACACCCCCTCCAGTCCCTATCTCTGGCAACCATTAATCTGTTCTTCATTTCAATATTTTGTCACCTCAAGAATGTTATATAAATGCAGTCATACAGTATGTGACCATTTGAGTCTGGCTTTTTTTGTTCACCATAATACCCCTGAGGTACAACCAAGTTCTTGTATCAACAGTTCCTTTTCATTCCAGAGTAGTATTCCAAGTTATGGATGGTTTGTTTAGCCATGTACCTGTTGTAGGACATCTGGGTTGTTTCCAGTTTGGGGTTACTACAAATAAAGCTCCTATGAGTATTTGGGTACAAGTATAATACGAGTTTTCATTTCTCTGGAATGAATGTCCAGGAGCACAACTGCTGGGTCTTATGTCTAACTTGATTAAAAAATTATGTTTAACTTGATAAGAAATTTATAAACTGTTTTCCAGAGTGATTGTAACATTTTACATTCCTGTCAGCAATGTATAAAATACCCATTTTGTATCCTCATCAGTATTTGGTATTTTCACTATTTTTTCTTTAGCCATTCAGATAAGTAAGTCATAGCCTCACTGTGGTTTCAATTTGCATTCCCTCATGACTTATGGATTTTAACAGCTTTTCATATGCTAAATTGCCATCTCTAGATCCTCTTCAGTGAAACATCTATTCATGTCTTTTGCTCATTTTCTAACTGGACTGTTTGTTTTATTGTTGAGCTTTTGTGGCCTTTTTTTTTTTTTTTTTTGAGATAAGGCTTCACTGTTACACAGGTTGGAGTGTGGTGGTGTGATCATAGCTCACTGCAGCCTCAAACTCCTGGGCTCAAGTGTTCCTCCTGCCTCCCTAGTAGCTGGGACTACTGGTGTGTGTCATGGTGCCCAGCTAATTTTTTAAAAAATTTTTTTGTAGAGACAGAGTCTCACTATGTTGCCCAGGCTGGTCTGGAACCCTTAACCTCAAGCACGCCCCCCAAAGTGGTGAAATTACAAGCATGAGCTACCATGCCTGACTACAGTTGAGTTTTTAGCACACTTTATATATTCCAAATTGATCAGATATATGGTTTGCAAATTCATCTCAATCTATAGCTTATCTTTTCCTCTTCTTAAATCACAAGTTTTCAAATTTTGAAGAAGTCCAGTATATCAGTTTTTGTCTTGTATGGATGTGCTTTTAGGGCAAAGTCCAAGAACTTGTCACCTAGGCCAAGATCCTGAAGATTTTTCTCCTGTGGCTTTTTTCCAAGTTATATAGTTTTATGTATTACATTTAAGTCCATTATACATTTTTATATTTTATATAAATTTTATATAAGATGTGAGGTTTAAGTAGAGGTTCTTTTTTCTCCTTGCTATAGGTGTCTAATTGCTCCAGCATAATTTGTCAGAAAGGCTATTCTTCCTCCATTGAATTGCTTTTGCACTTTTTCACAATCAGTTGAGCATATTTATGTGGGCTTATTTCTGGGTTCTCTCATCTGTTCCATTGATCTATGTGTCTGTTCCTCTGCCAATACCATCTATCTTGATTACTATAGCTTTATAGTAAGTCTTGAAGTCAGGTGATATGAGTCCTCCAAGTTTTTCTTCTTCAAAATTGATTTAGCTTGGCCGGGCGCGGTAGCTCAAGCCTGTAATCCCAGCACTTTGGGAGGCTGAGACGGGCGGATCACGAGGTCAGGAGATGGAGACCATCCTGGCTAACACGGTGAAACCCCGTCTCTACTAAAAATTACAAAAAACTAGCCGGGCGAGGTGGCGGGCGCCTGTAGTCCCAGCTACTCGGGAGGCTGAGGCAGGAGAATGGCGTGAACCCGGGAGGCGGAGCTTGCAGTAAGCTGAGATCTGGCCACTGCACTCCAGCCTGGGCGACAGAGTGAGACTCCGCCTCAAAAAAAAAAAAAAAAAAAACAAAACAAAATTGATTTAGCTTAAGTAACTTTACACTGGATATTTTCATCTTTCCCCATTTTGTCTCCTGCTTTATTCTAGAGAAGAAAGTTCTTGCATAAGCGCTTCCTTTTCTTGTTGCAGTTCCTGCAAATGCTGTTGGTTTTGCTCCAGTCTGTCCTCCAGCCACTGTAGGAGAGGCCCACTGACTGCTGACATCTGACTACACAGATTCTTGGTAAACACTGAGCCATTATGTATCTTGGTTACTGAGTCCAGATGTGTAAGGCTGTGGATCCTCCTATACACATCCTGCTCCTCCTGGCACAGGATCTTGGGCAGCTGTACTGCTGATTCAAGGCACACTTTCCCAATAGTGACATGAGGTACAATATGGATTGGGATTTCAATTCTCTTATACTCTGAACTCTTTTGGGCCTATATGGATTGGAAGCAAGTGTAGAGTACCCAGCCAGTCTTTGTGTTCTTATCTTCTATGAAACAGGAAAAAATAAGTCCTTGATCTATCATCTGGCACATGGCTTGTGTGTGAACATCAACATGTGAAGGCCAAACAATTATATGAGGATGGGAATGATACCAGCCTACAACTCTAATGGGGCGGCCTGTCAGTTCAGCCAACCTCTCTGCCTCTGTTGAAGCTGCAGACAGCTGCTCTGGAGAAATTTTTACTCAATCCTTACTCTTACCAGAATGTCATAAGATGATGACAGAATGAATGTGAACAGTTCTGATGACATCAACCTTTTCAGCAACTGTGCACATTTCAGTTCCAGTATATGCAGATTTGGAGTCACTCCTTGGATCATCGTTCAACTCCCCTATGCACAGCCCCATCACTTCCTCTTTCTCTGTGCTTAAAGGGTGTTTGAGACAAACAAGGAAAGCGTCAGACTCAAGATGAGCCGCCTGTACTACCTGCACCACCTGCACCGCCATCTTGGCCCGAACCCCCAAAATTTTTTTTTAAAGCCATTTTAGGTTCACAGCAAAATTAAGCAGATTGCCCTCCTCCATAGTCTTACCTTTTATTTTTTTTAAAAAATTATGAACAGGAAATTAATGTTAGGGATATCAAAAGGAATAAATTTCACCTTGTTGAGTTGTTTTTGATGTGTGATGAAAATTTTTAGAATTTACAGCCAGTACTTATGGTATCTTTATTGCTTCTCTTTTTGTAAAATTATTGGAAATCTACTCTGGCCCAGGATTCCTGTGTGTTTCAGTATGTTCAATATGGAGTTGTTAGAGTATGGATCGTGTCGACTCCTCTTTCTCTCAGCTCTGGCTATCCTCTTCCCTCTTCAGTAGCAGCAAAGGGCCAAGCCCACTCTCAAAAAACAACTACCAGGAATATGAGTTCTATTCCCTTCTGGATCAGGGTTTCTTCCACATGATGCCATGAAGAAGGTCAGGTGGAGTCACAGATACTGGGTTTATTTATGTTAAATGAAAAAAAGAGATGGCCTATAGGAGAAAAGAGATGGTTGCTATATCCAGGAAGTTCTCAAGCTCACAGACCCCGTGCATGCCCCTTTCATCTTTCTCCGTATGATCTTAGCCTGTGTCTGTGCAGACACCACTCTAGCTCTTCTCTCTCTTGTGGTCACAAGAATATAAAAACTGTCTAGCCACTTCCTCTTTATTACGCCTGAGTCTCCATTTATCATGCTGAGTGAGCCAAGTTCTTGCTGACTGAATCATGTTCTTATAATTCTACTGATGTAGAATACTACTGATTATATCCTGTTTCTACTAACAAAACGGACATACAAAATTTGTCCAACATGCATAACCACATACTTATACCTTTTCCTTCATGAAAGCTCTAGCCAATTCTTTCATCAAGTATTTATTGAGTACCTACTGTGTTCCAGTCCTTTTATGATCTCAGCCCTGGGAATCTCTCTGGCCTCTCATTTCTTGCTACAGTGATTCTAAACTACTTGTTATATCTCATGTGTATTTTATCCTGTTCCACATCTTCATGTCTTCACTCATGTCTGGAACATCAATTTGTTCATTTGCTTGGTTAACTCCTATTTGTCCTTCTAGCCCAAATCCAGGTCCCCCTTTAGGAAGCTACTGTGTACTCTATTTTTCTTTGCACAAGTCAGGTAAGGTTTGCAAACTCCACTGGGCTCCCATGGCACCGTGCACATTCCTCCATCACAGAACTTTGTGTGTCGTATAGACAGTTGCCAGGACCAGCTCGGTCGGGGAGACCCTATCCCAGCGGCACTAGAGGAATTAAAATAGAGAGGTGTGAAGTGGGAAATCAGGGGTCTCACAGCCTTCAGAGCTGGAAGCCCCGAGCAGAGATTTACCCACATATTTATTAACAGGAAACTAGTCATTAGCATTGTTTCCATAGATATTAAATTAACTAAAAGTATCCCTTATGGGAAACAAAGGGATGGGCTGAATTAAAGGAATGGGTTGGGCTAGTTAACTGCAGCAGGAGCCTGTCCTTAAGGTACAGATCGCTCATGCTATTGTTTGTGGCTTAAGAATGCCTTTAAGCGGTTTTCCACCCTGGTCGGGCCAGGTGTTCCTTGCCCTCATTGTAGTAAACCCACAACCTTTCAGCGTGGGTGTTAGGGTCGTTATGAACATGCCACAGTGCTGCAGAGATTTTGTTTATGGCCAGTTTTGGGGCCAGTTTATGGCCAAATTTTGGGGGGGTCTGCTCCCAACAGACAGTGTCTTTGTGTGTCCATCTCATCAGCAGAACTTTGAGGTAAGGGAAAACATCTTACCCATTTTTGTTTCTGCAATTCTTAGAACAGTGTATGAAATAGAATATACACATACTAAATACTTGTGGAACCAAACAGAATTAGTTAGGGTATAAAGTAAAATAGAAAATCTTATAGAATCTCTAGGCAATCTTTGTTTGCATTAAAATCTGTTTTTCATTCCTAGAGACCATTTATTTAGATCTTCAGCAAGGACATCCCTAGCATCTGTTGCAGCAATGTGTCAACCATGAGTTATAGGCACACCATCTGTTTTTTACTGCACCGGGGCTGACTGGGGTTTTGGCAATGCAGATAAATGTGCTTGCACCTAATAATGCTAGTTCTAACCTCCAAAGTCAGGCAGTAGACATGATTATGAAGACTCTTAATACCTACATATAGTGTGGTCCAGTGTATTACCAAATGCCATGGCTGTAGCAGACCCTCTAGTATCTTAGGTGGGTAGGTATAAGGGGACAGAACCATAAATCCAGCTGCAACTGCAATGCTATATCTCAGGACTAGACCTGTGCCTGTTATAAAGTTGGTACTCAGTAAGTACTTGTTAAATGAATGACTGCATTTGGGTAAATGGATTTAGCTATATGTAAGGAAGCTATGGTTTGGCACTTTGTAGCACTGTAGATTTTGATTGTGCTGGAGGCATAGCTAAGGATTGAAGCTAGGGGAGATGATGCTAAGGAAGAATTTTCTCATGGGACTCCTCCTTATACCACAGTCTGCAATGATAACTAACACTGCCAAGAAAAAGAGAATGTGGGAAACCAAGTTGTGTTACAATGAAGTGGAATTTTAGTTGAGTCCTGATTTTGCTTTCCTCTTACCATTTGTGCAGCTGTGCAACTTTTTTCAGATCATTACGTTTGCTTCTGAAGGGAGAGGGGAGCCAGAGAGGGCCTCAGGGATCAGGGATCAGGACATCCTTGGTCTGGTGTGGGCTCTGGTCTGAGCCAGCTTTGTTCTTGGAGCTCTAGTTTTCTTGGGAATGGGGTGTTTGGACCAGATCATCTTTAAGTCCTATTCTGATTCTGAGATTTTACATTCTCTAAACAATTGTAGGGGTTGAAATAGTTAGGGGTTTTCCTAAATTCTGCAGGTGTTTCCTGGATGAGTTAAAAGCTGACTATAAATAGATCAAATTGTAGATGGTGTAGTTAAGGTTCCTTGGATTTTAGCTAAAGACTTTGTAGATGTTTGCCAGTAAGTTTCCATGGTGATTAGTATTTAGTTCTTATTTCTTCCTTCACATATGAATAAATCAAATAGACATGCTGTAGAAAATTAAGGGAACTAATTTCTTTTTAGTTTTATTGAGGTATAATTGACAAAAATTGTATATATTCAAGGTATACGATGTGATGCTAGGTGGGGATGTAGGGTTTGGAAGAAAGCAGACAGCATTGCTTAGCTCAGTCATGTTCAGAGGTCTCTTTACATAATCTTTACTTCCATCACAGGTGCAGATAGGTGGCTTCAGTTTATATCTCTTCAGGAGGACACACACAAACTGGTGGAGAAGAGCACAGGTATGCTGAGATGGAGCACAGGGCAAGGCCAGATTCACTGTCCAGCTCTTTTCTTCTTTACTCAGAGAGGTCTAAGAGAGGTGTGGCTCTTTCATGATAGGGCAGAATGATACATGTTTAGATGCCATGGACTTTCAGCATGGTTCACAAAGAGGGGAAACCACAAATGATAATCTGTGAATTCCAAGCCACTATATTATGTGGATATATGAATATAGTTTATGAATATATATTAAACAAAAATAGAATCTTACAATAATGATGTTTTACAGCTTGCTCTTTCTCAATTAACAGTGTCTTTCCATGTCAGTACATATAGACCTAATTTTTTTTTAAGTATTCCGTTATATAGATAAACCACAACCTCTGAACTATGCAGTTGACCTGTGAACAACCTGGATTTGAACTGCATGGGTCCATTTACACATGGATTTTTAAAAATAAATATATTAGAAAATTTTTTGAGATTTGCAACAATTTGAAA
>NW_012121598.1:7779904-7781410 GCF_000951035.1 Colobus angolensis palliatus | reverse complement strand
CTGGTCTCAAACTCCTGGGCTCAAGCGATCCCCCCACCTTGGTCTCTCAGAGTGCTGGGATTACAGGCGTGAGCCACTGCACCTGGCCCTGAACTGATTTTTAATGCAGACAAAAGTGCCCTGTTCTGGAAAATAATGCCACAAAAGACATTTACTAGTAAGAAGAGAATTGAACACCAGGATTTAAGGCAGGAAGGGACAAGATAACTCTACTGTTTTGTGCAAATGCAGTCAAGTTTAGAATCAGGACTATCTTTATCTATAAAGCTGCTAATCCATGAGCCTTGAAGGGAAAAGATAAATACTGGCTGCCAGTCTTTTAAATGGACAAAAAGAAGGTCTGGACAACAAGACCTTTTTACAACCCAGGCTAGAATGCAGTGGCATGATCTTGGCTCACTGCAACCTCCGCCTCCTGGGTTCAAGCAGTTCTCCTGCCTCAGCCTCCCGAGTAGATGGGATTACAAAGCATGTGCCAACATGCCGGCTAATTTTGTGTTTTTAGTAGAGACAGAGTTTCTCCATGTTGATCAGGCTGGTCTCGAATTCCCCACCTCAGGTGATCCGCCCACCTCGGTCTCCGAAAATGCTGGGATTACAAGTGTTGAGCCACCGTGCCTGGCCCAGGGATGGCCTTTTAAAGTTCCTTTGATATTGGACAATGTCCCTGGCCACCTAGAACCCCATGAATTCAACACCAGAAGTGTTGAAGTGGTCCTCTTGCCCCCAAACACAACATCTCTAATTCAGCCTCTAGATCAGGGGGTCGTAAGAACCTTTAAGCTTCATTACACATGGTACTCTGTGTACACATGGTACTCTATGGAAGAAGACCCCCAACAGAGAGAACGTCATCAGTGTCTGGAAGGATTACACCATTGAAGGTACCATTATTGTTATAGGAAAAACTGTGAAAACTATGAAGCCCAAAACAATAAATTTGTGCTGTAGAAAATTATCCAGATGCTGTGCATGCCTTCATAGGATTTACAACAGTGCCAATCAAGGAAATCATAAAAGATTATGGATGTGGCAAAAAGGGTGGGGAGGGAAGAGTTTCGGGCTGTGAATCTTGGAGAAAGTCAAGAACAAATAGACACCACACCAAAGGAATTAACGGAAGCCAACTTGATGGAGATGAGTATGTCTGAACCAGTGCCAGACTGTGAGGAAGAAGATGTAGAAGCAGCAGTGTCAGGAAGCAAATTGACATTAGACAACTAGCAGAAGAGTTCAGATTTTTCAACTGCTTTTGACTTCTTTTACAACATGGACCCTTCTATTATGTGGGCACTAAAACTAATCAAACAGTTGCAGAAGGGTTGGTACCCTTATAGAAACATTCTTAGAGAATGGAAAAGCAAAAAAGACAGAAATTATGACGTATTTCTGTAAAGTTACACCAAGTGTGCCTGCTTCTCCTGCCTCCCCTTCTATATCCTCTATTTCTTCTGCCTCTGTCATCCCTGAGACAGCAAGACCAACCCCTCCTCTTCCTTCTCCTCT
>NW_012121598.1:7772703-7773739 GCF_000951035.1 Colobus angolensis palliatus | reverse complement strand
TTTATTTTTCTGAGACAGGATCTCACTCTGTCACCCAGGCTGGCGTACAGTGGTGCGACCTTGGCTCACTGCAGCCTCTGCCTTCCCAGCTCAAGCAATTCTCCCGAATAGTTGGGACAATTTTGTGTAGAAATGAGGTCTCACTATATTGCCCAGGCTGGTCTGCAACTCCTAGGCTCAAGCCTCAGTCCTCATGCCTCAGCTTCTCAGAGTGCTGGGATTACAGACATGAGCCACTGCGCCTGGTCCATCTTTTCTTAGTTTAACTTTTTTAATGGTGCTTCTGTTCACTACCTGTTTTTTTCTTTTGCCTATTTGCTACTAGGTTATTTATCTTTTTCTTATTAATTCGCTGATATGTGAGGTTTTGTTTTATGAAGGTTAATCTTGCTGGACATAAAATTATTGGCTGCTAGGTGTGTTTTTTCTTTCATCACGTTGAAAATGCCATCTCATTCTCTTCTGGCCTGTGAGAGTTCTGCTGAGAAGTGTGCCATTAGTCTGATGGAGTTTCATTTATAGGCAACTAAGTGTGCTTTTCTCTTGCTGACTTAAAATTTTTTCCTTCACTTTAACTTTAGACAGTCTGATGATAATATGCTATGGTGAAGTTTTTTTTTTTTGCAGTTTATTTTCCTGGGGATTACTGGGCCTCCTGTAGCTGAATGTCTAAATCTCTTTCTGGACTTGGGAAATTTTCATCAATTATTTCCTTAAATAGGTTTTCAGAACTTTTTGCATTTTCCTCCTCCTTAAGAATACCAATAATTCATAAGCTTGGTTGCTTTATGTAGACCCTAGTATCTTGATGTCTTTATTCATTCTTTTTCCCTCACTTTTGTTTGATTATGTTGAGTTAAAAGACCTGTCTTCAAGTTTTGAGATTCTTTTTTTCTTAGTCTAGTCTATTTTCGAAGCATTTCAAATGTATTTTGTAATTCCTTCAGTAATTTTTCAGACCCACAATTTCTGTTTGTTTTTGAAATCTGTCTCCTGTAAATTCCTCATGTGTATCCTAAATTGATTTTCTGATTTT
>NW_012121598.1:7767632-7771993 GCF_000951035.1 Colobus angolensis palliatus | reverse complement strand
CGGGTGCCTGTAGTCCCAGCTACTCGGGAGGCTGAGGCAGGAGAATGGCGTGAACCTGGGAGGTGGAGTTTGCAGTGAACCGAGATCAAGCCATTGCACTCCAGCCTGGGTGACAGAGTGAGACTCCGTCTCAAAAAAAAAAAAATCATTATTTTGAATTATTTATCGACATTTCAAGGATTTTTTTTCTGCTTAGGCTCAAATAATTATTATGTTCCTTTGAGGGTGCCATAATACCTTGCTTTTTCATACTTCCTATATGTTGATTTCTGTGGATCTAAAGATGTGACTATGATGCTGATTGGGTAGGGCCATTTGTCTGCATGCAGTGGCAAAGACTGTGTATGATTTCCTTGGATATACATAGCCTGAATGTGGTAGCTTTCTTGAATGCTGGTTGTAGTGGTGTACTAGGCAGGTGAGCAGGCACACAACCTTCTGTGCAGCTGTGATGGCATGGGTGATGGGAGCAGTAGTTGTGAGAAGCTCTTCTCGTTCTCAAGTGCTGTGTTCTTGTGTTAATTGTTGCAGTGGGCTGTTCAGGCTGTCCCAGGTGGTGTATTGGGCCATGCAACCCCCAGAGGCCTGGATCCTGTACCCTATCTTGGAGTCGGGGGCAAAGCTGGAATGGAGCTAAGTTAGCTAGGCCTGCACTTAGATCACCTACCCCGATGGGGATGGTCACCTACCCTGATTTAGGCCTCTGGTAAAATACCTGGGTTAGGGCTGACCACTGTTACGCTGATGTCTCAGCGTGGGAAGGGAGGGTGGTTCTAGCTTCACAGCCTTTGCTGGCAGACATGGGACCTGCTTACCTCTTACACCCCAGTCTTGGCAAGGTTCATGTCCCCATCTCAACTATGTTAGCCAATCTGGCTGTTCACTTAGTCACTACCGTTTGCTTCTTGTCTGCAGTGCAGTCTTTGGCTATAGGAGTCACTGTGCAGCTCTATACTACACCTCCCTGGCACCTCTCCTCCTCTGGTCCATGGGTGGGGTTGACGGGAGCCCAGTTTCAGCACCAGCGGCTGCAGCCCATACCACACTCATTTCTCAGTTCTGGCTGTGGGAGCCCCTCCCACAGGTTTCAGTTCCCCAAGCCTCAGCCTGAGTCTCTCTAATGCCAAAGACTGCTGCTATGGCTAGCTTCCAGGCATGTGAGGTGCAGCTTGCTAAGAGCTAGGAAAGAGAATAGTGTCCTGCTGTAGGTGTCCAGGTCTAAAGGAATGTCTGGGATACTTCCTCAAGCAGTTCCTTCTCACAGTCCCCTGGTTGCTCCCCATGTTAGATCTAGGGCTTAGAAGGGGCAAGGTACTTTCCCGTGGTCTGGATTGCTCAATTCCCTAGTGGGAAAGTGGACCACAGAGAGATACCCACCCTTTCCCATATTGGGGATTCACTTCTGGTTTTTGGCTGGTCCTGGCCATACGGGATACCTACCTTCCTTCTCAGATTTTGGAGTTTCTTTTTGCTTTTCTGTTGGACTCATTGCTTTTCATGTCAAATATGTTATCATGGATAATATGTTCAAAGTATGATTGTCTACACACTATTTTGGTTCTTCTAAGTTTATGAAGTATGCTGGAAAAGCCTCTAGTCAGCCATCTTGGGGGAAAAAAATCCAAGATATGTCTTTTTCTTAATGATTTGTAAGAGTTCTTTTAAAAAGTTTTTTTAAATTTATTGTATTTATTTTCTAGAGACAGAGTCTTGCTCTGTTGCTCAAGCTGGAGTGCAGTGGCATGATCATAGTGCACTATAATTTCAAACTCCTGAACTCAAGCAATCCTCCTGCCTTAGCCTCCCAAGTAGCTGGGACTACAGGGAAGAGTTCTTTATACATTAAGGGAATTTGTTTTTTTTACAAATATATTTTTGGTCGCCCTGCATTTTGGGTTTGTTTATGATGTATTTTGGCACCCAGAAGTTTTTTATGTTTCTGAAAAATATTTTGTACCAACCATTCTTTCAGAATTATAAGACCTAGATCAACTTTCATAGCTGCTTTTCTCAGCTAAAATTAAGCTAAAAGGATACTTAATGAAAGGGTTAGGGATAGGGGATCATGGGAGGAGTTAATTAAAGAAAGCATTATGCAGCCCAGAGTTTGACACTTCCACTTAAAGATGCAGGCCAACAGGGCTTTTTTGTTTAAGGTGTCTCAGTCAGCAGCAAGATGGCCTACTCATTTGCCCTCTCAAAGCCAGCTCATTATAGAATTTCCTAATAATCTTGCCCTGACCTTACTAACAAGGCTGCTGTTTCCAGGTCAAGAATCTCCCTTCTAGTGCTCATCATTAATGAGGTAATACCAGTGAAACGTCCCTCCTTGCCCCTGCCCGTAGGTAAAGCTGACTCCCAATGTGGCCAGTACAGTCTCTCTTTGCCTAATATGGATGACATTTTGGAAACAATTATGTGTATATTAGATAAATCCTGTCTACAGGCAAAATGTGAGTGATAGTCATATATATATAACTAGGAAAATGACTGATCATAAGCAGGAGTTGTACAAGATTTGCTTTTGCTTATGATTAAAAGACTGCTGATTAGAACCAGGGTGTTGGAAACATCTGGTCATTCATTACTCTGCTTAAAACCCTGTGATGAATCCCTGTCTAGTGCAGTATAAAGGCCAAACTGCCTACCATGGCACATGAGGTCTTTCACATCCTGCTCCTAACCTATTTTTTCAGCCAGCTAAACACTGTGCTAAATACTTTCATTTCACACATATTTATTAGTACCTGCTAGTTACCAAACATTGTTACAGGTTTTGGTGTTAGTTGTCCCTGCCCTCACAGGCTTTCTGGCTAGTTAGGGTCACAGAGAATCCCACGTAAGCAAAACAATCTTTAGTGTAGTCAGGGTGAACTTTTTCTGAGAAAAACACATATGTAAACTGAGACCAGAGGAGTGAGAAGGAACTAGTCCTAAGAAGAGATGGGAAATGAGGGGAGGGTGTTCTAGGCAGTGGGCACAGCAATGGTATTGAACTTGCAGAGTTTGGCTGTTCTAGGAACAACAGAAGGCTGGCATAGCCAGAGCTCAAGGGAAGGGAGAAGACCCCAGT
The DNA here is from genome assembly GCF_000951035.1 of Colobus angolensis palliatus. Taxonomy (NCBI): domain Eukaryota; kingdom Metazoa; phylum Chordata; class Mammalia; order Primates; family Cercopithecidae; genus Colobus; species Colobus angolensis. Next base: position 7,768,920 of record NW_012121598.1, on the reverse strand, counting down.
GAGTTGCTGTTAAACCTGTGGGTAGGGGCCAGATCACATAGTACATTGTAGAGTGTAGTGAAGGAATTCAGATGAAGCACGATGAGGTACCTGAATCGGGGTTTGGCCTGGGGTCAGGCTGGTGACAAGCTGTGTAGTGGTTTTAAGCCTTATCTAATTTATCTGCATCACAACTCTCTGAGGTAGGTATTACTAATAACCAGTTTTATGGATGAGAATCCTGAGGAAGAAAGTTGGGTAATTATTCAAGGTCACACAGTTGGAAAGTATTGGAGCTACTCAATCGGTCTGACTCTAGAGCCCATGTTCTCAAATTTAATTGTATATACAGTCTAATTGGGTTTTTTTGTAAGTAAGGGAATTGAGATTCAGAAAAATTAAAAATAAGCTAGAATGAGTAAGAGGATGTGAGGCACTGTTCAAATAATTTAGGCTCTTCTTCCATCTGGAAACATCAAGAATGAACTTTCTATGTGGTGGAAGCTTCTAACACTATGAGGCACCTGAAGAGGGCAATGCTGACTTCCTCGCTACAAAAATAACGTGGGCATCTTCTGAAGCTTCAGAGAAGTAATTCACAGGTCAAATAAAAGGAAGTGCTTTTGATACTGTTGGTAGCTGATTATTTCAGATACAGATTAACAATGTTTCTAGTAGCTTTTAGGAAGTCTGTAGAATAAGTTAGCAAAACAGAAAACCTCTTCTGCATAAAGCATACTAAAATACTGATGAAAATGTCTGTAAGAGAAGTTTAAATAACTAAGAAAATGAGGAAAAATGAGTACAGGGAAACTGAAATTTTATAATAATAAAAAATGAAAGCAATTTTAGTTGTAAATTTTATAATATTTAAACATTTTTGTTTTATATGTCTTAAGAAAAGAAACACTTAACTCATGGATGACTTTTTAAAATATAACTGAAAAGCCACTATAGAGGGGTAAAGGAAATAATATCCTTTATTAGTTTTTATAGACAGAATGAAATTCTTATTTCTAGAGAAATCCATCTTGATCTGGAAAGTGTGATCAAGTCACTGCCAGGATGCTGACTTGACATCTGGGGAAAAGGCTGAGGCACAAGTTCTTTTAGAATCTTTGTTTGCTTATGCTGCATTTCTCTCTCAAAATACCCTCTCAGCATATACATTTGGAGTACCTCTCACTCAAGAAAAAATATCCTTTAGTTCATGAGATTTTTACAACCTAAAATAGACTGACAGTCAATTTTGATCCTTCTGTTATGATTCCCATTGTCCTGTCAGTTTCTCTCAGTCATACTGACAACC
>NW_012121598.1:7763527-7766937 GCF_000951035.1 Colobus angolensis palliatus | reverse complement strand
TCCCGGGTTCACGCCATTCTCCTGCCTCAGCCTCCCGAGTAGCTGGGACTACAGGAGCCTGCCACCGCGCCCGGCTAGTTTTTTTGTATTTTTTTAGTAGAGACGGGATTTCACTGTATTAGGCTTGATGGCCTCGATCTCCTGATCTCGTGATCCGCCGGCCTTGGCCTTTTGGTTAAGTATTTTCTCTAGTAGTATGTTTTAACTTGTTGCATTTTATTTTTACTGTATCTTTTATAAGTTTTTACTTTGTAGTTACCATGAGACTTATAGAAAATATCTTATAGACATAATAAGTTATGTCAAGGAGATGACTGTTTATCTTAGATCACAAGGACAAGACAGAAATGCAGAAATAATTTTTTTTTAGAAAAACCTCTATAATTTAATTCCTTTCCCCCTACCTTTTCACTTTTTATTGTCTCAATTTACATATTTAATATTGCTTATCTTTTAACAGGTTCCTGCTGCTATTTCTTTTTGATTTATCTTCTAGACATTATATTAGTTATGAGTTGAAAGCACATCACCATTGCAGTTTCAATTATTCTGAGGTTTTTTTGTGTACCTATTTTTACAAAACTGTGAGTTTTATACCTTCACGTGTTTTGTTTTTTCACATTAGTGTTTTGCTTTTTTTTTCTTCTTCCAGATTGAATAACTCCCTTTAGTATTTCTTATAAGACAGATTTGGTGGTGGTGAATTCTCTCAGTTTTTGTTTTGTGGGAAGGACTTTATCTCTCCTTCATGTTTGAAGGATAGTTTTGTTGGTATTCTAAGATGGCAGGGTTTTTTTGTCTTTCAGCACTTTGAAAATGTCCTTTCACTCCCTTCTGGCCCGTATACTTTTGCTTGAGAAGTCTGTTGCAAAATGAATTGGAACTCCTTTATATGTTATTTGCTTCTTTTCCCTTGCTACTTGTAGGACGCTTTCTTTGTGTTTAACCTTTGAGAGTTTGATTATTTTATGTGTTGGGGTAGCCTCATTTGGGTCAAATCTATGTGGTACTCTATGACCTTCCTATACCTGGATATTTATACGTTTCTCAAGTTTTGGAAAATTTTCTCTTATTATTAATATCTCTTTGAATAAGCTTTCTTTCCCTCATTCTTATTCAACTTCCTCTTGAACACCAATAATTCTTAGGTTTAGTCTTTTAGGGTAATTTTCAATATCTCCTTTGCAGAGCTTCATTCCTTTTTATTCTTTTTTGTTTCTCCTATGGCTCTGTGTGTGTGTGTGTGTGTGTGTGTGTGTGTTTTTATGGAGTCTCACTTTGTTGCTCAGGCTGGAGTATAGTGGCACAATCTTGGCTCACTGCAACCTCCACCTCCTGGGTACAAGCGATTCTCCTGCCTCAGCCTCCTGAGTAGCTGGGATTACAGGTGTGCATCACTACGCCTGGCTCTAGTAAACGATCTGAGTGCTGCCCATCCTGAATGGGGGTGGTCCCAAAGGGAATATCCTGTCAGTGTGGAAAGGCTGGCTAGGGATTTGTGCCCAGGGGAATTGTGGAATATACCTCCTACAGGATGGTACTGCTGAACTCTGATTTGGAGTCTCCTCTGAGTTTAAGAGCAGAGTTTCCAGGGCCCGGGATGATGATCCTATATCCTCTCTTTGTTTCTGGCTGTTCTCAGGGGTATTTCATCCTTCAGGCACTCATGATGCTTCCTGTGGGTTGAGGCAAAGATAGGTCTTCTGTCAGGTAACCCAAGATGGCGGGGAAGTTGCACCTTGATCTCACTTTTTCCAGTGTAGAAACTCAGTCGGGGGAAATTTTCCTTGCACTTGGTGCCAGACAGATTTGGTGGAGCTGCGTCATTGATACAGGAGTCTGATTATCTTACCATCTGCTCAGAGTTTTTTTTATACTTCTCTGTGGCCCTGGGAACTGTCTCATTCTCATTTTAATTCTGGGATATTGCTGGTGATTATCTTGGCATTATATTTTTGGTTTTGGTTTTCAGTGGGGGGAGGGGGTGGTGAAGCCAGCTTGCATCTGTGCCACCATTTTGAAGAAGAATCTGCCTGTATTTACTCAATTCTGACACTTTTTTTAAATAGTAGGAATGCATCTTATTGATAGTGTCTTAGATTTAATGAAATATGGCATACGTTTATTCAGTAATTACTGGGCATCTGTTATAGATCAGACACTATGTTGGGCTGTGGGCATCAGTTTGAGTAATACAGATACCTTCCTATCTTCATGGTTTTCATCATGAAGAGAAAGTACAGGGTTATCTGAGAAAACATAACAGTGGAGCTTAATTTGGATAGACACATCAGGGAAGGTCTTTCCAAGTAACGGATATTAAAGCATAAGATGTGAAGGATAAGGAGGAGTCAGTCAGGAAACAAGTGAACTAGGGATTCCAGGCCAAGAAAAAGCAAGAGAGAAAATCTCGAGGCTTGATCTAGCATGGATTGTTTAAGCAGTTAAAGGACGGGTGGTGCAGATGGCCCTTGGTGGGGTGAAGAGAGGGGCTAAGTAGTGAGGTTTGGAATGCCATGAGATGGGATTGGTTCAGGGCAAGTGCCAAATAATACAGGGCTCAAGGGGGTTATGTGAATGTTTTAGCCCAAGTTGTTAAAGGGTTTTAAGCAAGGATGAGACATTTTTCCATTTTTCTTCCTGTTTTTCCATTTCAAAAACATCACTCTGGCTGCTGAATAGAGAGTTGGGGGAGGAAAGCTTGATAGAGAGCTATTTCTAGCATTACAGTGAATATTGGCTAGGATTTGGGTGGTGGCTATAGAGATGGAGAGAGAGGGACAAAATTTAGTTATAATATTGCAGGTAGGATTTAGTGATGGATTTGATATAGGAGTGAAGGAGAGGGCAGTCCTAAGGATCAGTTTTTTCCCCAAGAGTAACTAACTATCTGGGTAGAGGTAGTTACCCAGATACTGTCTGAGATGGGGATGCTGCAGGAAGGACATACTTAAAAAGAGGTAGCAGAAGAGTTCTGTTTTGGACTTGTTGAATTTAAGATGTCTATAAGACATCTAAATAGAGATTTTAGGAAGTTATGTGGATCTAGGGGTCTGGAGTTCAGTAGAAAAGTCTAGGTAGAGATAGAAATTTGGGAAAAATTGGCATTTAAACTCATGAGAGTGGGAGGGATACAATGTGTAAATATAAAAATAATAAGACCCAGGAGGTGAAGGTTGCAGTGAGCGATGATCACACCACTGCAATCCAGGCTGGGCGACAGAGTGAGACCCTGTATCAAAAAAAGAAACAAACAAACAAAAAACCCACCCCAATAGTACAGTCTAATCATAATAATAATGTTAACATAGGCTAGGTGTGGTGACTTACGTCTATAATCCCAGCACTCTGGGAGGCGGAGATGGGAGAATCACTTGAGCCAAGGAGTTCACGACCAGCCTGGGTGACAG
>NW_012121598.1:7738412-7763072 GCF_000951035.1 Colobus angolensis palliatus | reverse complement strand
TTTTTTTTTTTAAAGAATATTATTAATGAGAATAGCTCACACTTATCAACTGCCTTCTACATACTAAGCACTGTTCTGAGTACTTCACATGTATAACTGATTTAATCTTCATGATACCCTATGTGGTAGGTATTATTACCCTCACTGTAGACAATGCATAGGAAAGCCACAGGGCTAGTAAACCCAGCAAGCCTTCTCCTAAAGCCTGAACTATTATTATTATTATTTTTGAGATGGGTGTTGTTATGTTGCCAAGGCTGGTCTCAAACTCCTGAGCTCAAGTGATCCTCCCACCTCAGCCTCTCAAGTACCAGGGTTTACAGGTGTGTGCACCACCATGCCCTGCTCTAAAGCCTGAGCCTGAATTCAATTTTTTTTTTTTTTTTCGGAGACAGGATCTAGCCCTGTCACTCAGGCTAGAGTAAAGTGGCAAGATCTTGGCTCACTGCAGCCTTGACCTCCTGGGCTCAAGCAATCCTCACAACCTCAGCCTTCTAAGTAGCTGGGACTATAGGCACGTGCTGTCACACCTGGCTAATTCTGTTCATTTTTTGTAGAGGTGAGGTCTCACTATGTTGCCCAGGCTGGTCTTGAACTCCTGGACTCAAGCAGTCCTCCTTCATTGGCTTCCCAAAGTGCTGGGATTACAGGCATGAGCTACTGTGCCTAGCAAGTCGAATTTTTAACACCACATTAAAAGAGAGAAGAGACTTAGCTTAGAGATCTGGGCAATTCTAATGGTTACAGATAGGATAGAGAAGGTAGAGCTGGCACAGGGAATGGGAAAAGAATGATTAGAGAGGCAGGGAGGAACCATGCCAGGCCAGAATGTTCCAGGTAGGCTGCCAGGGTCAGTGGTGAAACGCTGCTGAAAGGTGGGCCCTTAAAGGATACATAGGCATTATATGGGTGATGAGGATGGGGGAAAGGGCTTGCTGGGCAATTTGAGTAGGGATAGATACGGAGGAATCAGCTGGTGTTTGCAGTTTAGAGGGTTGAATGCAAGGCCAGGAGAGGTGAGAGATGACACTGGAGAAGTTGACAGAGCCAGATCATGAAAGATGTGTAACATTCTGTATTAGTCCATTCTCATACTGCTATAAAGAAATACCTGAGGTTGGGCATGGTGGCTTACGCCTGTAATCCCAGCACTTTGGGAGGCCGAGGTGGATGGATCACTTGAAGTCAGGAGTTCAAGACCAGCCTGGCCAACATGGTGAAACCCCATCTCTACTAAAAATAGAAAAATTAGCCGGGCGTGGTGGCGCATGCCTGCAATTCCACCTATTCGGGAAGCTGAGACAGGAGACTCACTTGAACCCAGGAGGCGAAGGTTGCAGTGAGCCGAGATCGTGACATTGCATTCCAGCCTGGGCAACAGAGTAAGACTCTGTCTCAAAAAAAAAAGAAAAAAAGAAAAAGAAAAAAAAAGAAAAAAAGAAAAGAAAAAGAAAGAAATACCTGAGACTGAGACTGGGTACTTAATAAAGAAAAGACGTTTGATTGGCTCCCAATTCCACAGGCTATATAGGATGTATGGCTGGGGAAGCCTCAGGAAATTTACAATCATGGCAGAAGGTGAAGCTGGAGCATGAGAACAAGAGAGGGTGGGAGGTGCTGCTACACACTTTTAAACAACCTGATCTTTCTGTAATTCACTATCACAAGAACAGCACTAAAGGGGAAATCCTCCCTCATGATCCAGTCACCTCCCACCAGGACCCATCTTCAACATTGAGGATCACAATTTGACATGAGATTTGGGTTGGGACACAGACTCAAACTGTATCATTCTGCCACTGGCCCCTCCCCTAAACTTATGTCCTCACATTGCAAAATACAATCATACATTCCCAATAGTCCAAAGTCTTAACTTATTCCAGCATTAACTCAAAAATCCAAAATCTCATTTGAGACAAGCCTAGTCCCTTTTGCCTATGAGCCTGTAAAATCAAAAAACAAGTTAGTTACTTCCAAGATATAATGGAGGTACAAGCATTAGGTAAATACTCCCTTTCCAAATGGGAGAAATCAGCCAAAAGAAAGGGCCTAAAAACCCCATGCAAGTACAAAACCCAGCAGGGCAGTCATTAAATCTTAAAGCTCCGAAAGAATCTCCTTTGGCTCTATGTCTCACATCCAAGGCACACTGATGCAAGGAGTGGGCCCACAAGGTCTTGGGCAGCTCCACCCCTGTGGCTTTGCAGGGCTGTGCCCCCAATGGCTGCTCTCAGGGGCTGGGATTGAGAGCCTTTGGCTTTTCCAGGCACATGGCATAAGCTGTCACTGACTTTACCATTCTGGGGTCTGGAGGACAGTAGCCCTCTTCTCACAGCTTGACTAGGCAGTGCCCAGCCCCACATTTCCCTCCCACATTGCCCTGCTAGAGGTTCTCCATGAGGGCTCTGCCTCTGCAGCAGCCTTCTTTGTGGACTTCCAGGCTTTTCCATACATCTTCTTAATCTAGCCAGACTGATTCTCTTGAACACTTTGCTGCTTAGAAATTTCTTCCACCAGATACTCTAAATCATCTCTCTCAAATTCAAAGGTCCACAGATCCCTAGAGCAAGGGCACAATGCCATCAGTCTCTTTCCTAAAGCATAGCATGAGTGACCTTTACCCCAGTTCCCAATAAGTTCCTCATTTCCATCTGAGACCCCCTCAGCCTCGCCTTCACTGTCCATATCACTATCAGCATTTTGGTCATAACATTCAATAGGTCTCTAGGAAGTTCCAAACTTTCCGTCATCTTCCTGTCTTCTTCTGAGCCCTCCAAACTGTTTCAACCTCTGCCCATTACCCAGGTCCAAAGCTACTTCCACATTTTCAGGTATCTTTATGGCAATGCCCCACACCTCAGTGCCAGTTTTCTGTATTAGTTTATTCTTGCATTGCTATAAAGAAATACCTGGGACTGGGAATTTGTAAAGAAAAGAGGTTTAATTGGCTCATGGTTCTGCAGGATGTACAGAAACCATAGCTGGGGAGGCCTCAGGAAGCTTCCACTCATGGTGGAAGGCATAAGGGGAGTGGGCACGTCACATGGCAAGGATGGGGGAGACAGAAAGCAAGAGAGAGAGCAAGAATATGAGTGAGTGATAGCAATCTTGTGAGAACTCACTATCATGAAGACAGCACCAAGCCATGAGGGAGCTGCCCCCATGATCCAAACACCTTCCACCAGGCCCTACCCCCAGCATTAGGGATTATAATTTAACATGAGATTGGGTGAGGACACATATCCAAACCATATCATTCCTCCCCTGACCCCTTCCAAGTCTCATGTCCTTCTCACATTGCAAAATACAATCATACCTTCCCAACAGTCCCCCAAAGCCTTGACTCATTCTACTCTTAACTCAGAAGTCCAAGTCCAAAGTCTCATCTGAGACTTTTCTCCTTCCACCTCTGAGCCCATAAAATCAAAACAAGTTGACTGTTGCCAAGATACTGTGGGGGTATAGACATTTCTCCCATTCCAAAAGGGAGAAATTGGCCAAAATAAAGGGGCTACAGGCAAGTTTGAAACCTAGCAGGGCAGTCATTAAATCTTAAAGATCCAAAATAATCTCCTTTGACTACACGTCCCATCCAGGGCACACTGATAGGAAGAGTGGGCTCCCAAGGCCTCGGGCAGCTCTTTGTCTGTGGCTTTGTAGGGTTCAGCCCCTAGGTCCATTCTTATGGGTTGGAGTTGAATGCGTGTGACTTTTCTAGGCTGAAGGTACAGAGTAGATTTACGATTCTGGGATCTGGAGAATGGTGGCCCCATTCTCACAGCTCCACTAGGCAATGCCTCTGTGTGGGGCCTCCAACCCCACATTTCCCCTGGGCACTGCCCCAGTAGAGGAATGAGGGCTTTGCCCCTGCAGCAGGCTTTTGCCTGGACACCCAGGCTTTCTCATACATCCTCTGAAATCTAAGCAGAGGCTGCCAAACATTCTTCAATTTTTATTCTGTACATCTACAGGCTTAACACCACATGGAATCTGCTAAGCCTTATGGCTTGCATTCTTCAAAGTGGCAGCTCGAGCTGTTCCCCAACCTTTTTGACCCTTGGCTGGAGCTGGAGCTGGAGATGGCCAGGATCGAAGAAGCAGAACTCTGAGGCTGTGCAGGGTAGTGGGGCCCTAGGCCTGGCCCTCTACACCATAATGTCCTCCTAGGCCTCTGGGCCTGTGATAGGAGGGGCTACTAGGAAGGTCTCCAAAATGCCTTCAAGACCTTTTCCCCATTGACTTGGCTATTAGCACTTGTCTCTCTTTTAGTTATGCAAATTAGGATTTCTCTCTTGAAAAAGCTATCTCTGCCACATGACCAGCCTGCAAATTTTCCAAACTTTTATGCTCTGCTTCCTGCTTAAATATATATTCCAACTTTAAGTAACTTCTTTGCTCCTGTACCTGAGTGTAGGCTGTTCGAAGCAGTTGGGCCACATCTTGAATGCTTTTCTGCCTTGAAATTTCTTCTGCCAGATACCTTAAATCATCACTGAAGTTCAGTTCCACAGGTCCCCTAGGGCAGTGGCCACAGTGCAGCCAAGTTCTTTGCCAAGGCATAACACACGTGACCTTTGCTCCAGTTCCAGTAAGTTCCACATTTCCATCTGAGACCTTGTCAGCCTGGCCTTCACTGTCCGGATCGCTATCAGCATTTTGGTCACAACCATTTAATCAGTCTCTAAGAATTCCAAACTTTCTTTCTTCTTCCTGTTTTCTTCTGAGCCTTCCATAGGCTTCCAACCTCTGCTGTTACCTAGTTCCAGAGTTGCTTCTACATTTTCAGTTTATCTGTATGTGAGGCAATCCCTCACTCCCAGTACCAATTTTTTGTGTTAGTTCATTCTTACATTGCTATAAAGAAAGACCTGAGACTGGGTAATTTATAAGGAAAGGGGTTTAATTGGCTTACGGTTCTGCAGGCTATACAGGAAGCATGGTGGCATCTGCTTCTAGGGAGGCCTTAGGGAGCTTTTACGGTGGAAGGCAAGGAAGGAGCAGACACATCACATGGCAAAAAGCAGGAGCGAGAGACAGAAAAGGAGGGGGGAGGTTGCAACACATTTTTAAATGACCAGATCTCACAAGAACTCACTATCACAAAGACAATACCAAGCCATGAGGGATCTGCTCACATGATTCAAATACCTCCCACCAGGCCTCACCTCCAGCATTGGGGATTACATTTCAGCATGGGATTTGGACAGGGACAAATATCCAAACTGTGTCATTTCCCAAGTTAGCAACAGACCTAGAAGTGTCGATTCCCAAAGCTAGGGAGCAACACAAAGGGAGCTGCCTGTTATAAATGGGAGGGAAATACATACCAGCACCTGCCTATTATTTCCCAGGTACTATTTTTGCACCTTATCCATATTGTCTCATATAATATATGTGTTGTTTGATGTTTAATTCCATGATTCCTTAAATCTTACCATGTTAAGACATTTTAGTTAAAATTTTAAAAATTATCCATGACTTCTTTCATCACTACATCATTTATCAGAGTGATAGATATTCTATGTGACAAGAAGAACCCCTGTATAAAGAGGCCTGTACATGTTTAACATGACTTCCATTTAATACTTTTTTCTACATTGGGAGCAAGTGTTGAAAATGATAGGAAAGTGTGAGTTGTTTTGCTTAGTTGAGCAACTTCGGTCACAATCAGGAGAAAGTGATTCAATGAGATTGTGTTTTTCTTACTCTTATACACCCTAATCATCTTAAAATCGGAGATCTTTCTATGTTTGAATTCTGCTTCTGTCATTTATTAGCTGAGTACCTTTGGGACAAGTTATCTAACTTCTCTCAGGTGTTTTGTTGAATAAGGGACTTGTTTAATAATAATTACAAAGCATATTATGAGATTAAGTAAAGTTAGGACTTTTCTTTATCCTAATCAAAGCTCTGATGAATACAACCTATATGGTTCCTTTCCTGTTGGTGATTCTGTTTTACCTTTGATTATTTTACTTATTTAGAATTTTGTGGTTTAAAATACCACCAGCTAATTATAGATGGAAATACTAATTTTTCTTGATGTGCATATTAACACTGTTCTTAAGAAGTTAGACCTAGTTCTGAAAATAATCTTTGCATGAATGTTAAATAACTACAGTGTCTAAAAATATTCATTCCAAAGACTGTCATCTCATATCAAATTTTAGAAAAATAAGAATATTTAATTTTTGCTACTTAATGGTAACAAAGCATATCCATTAATTTGCAAGTTCTTGTTTTCTTCCTAAATTTATAAAGATAATTTAATGTCTGGTGGGAGCTAACTTGAACTTGATTTTCTTTCTTTCTTTCTTTTTTTTTTTTGGAGACAGAGTCTTGCTGTGTTGCCCAGGCTGGAGTGTAGTGGCACAATCTCGGCTCACTGCAACCTCCACCTCTCAGGTTCAAGCAATTCTTGTGCTTCAGCCTCCCGAGTAGCTGGGACTGTACAAGTGCGTGTCACCACTCCTAGTTAATTTTTTGTATTTTATTAGAGACGGGGTTTCACCATGTTGCCCAGGCTGGTCTCGAACTCCTGAGCTCAGACAGTCCACCCGCCTTGGTCTCCCAAAGTGTGATTTACCTTTTTTTTTTTTTTGAGACGGAGTCTCACCCTGTTGCCCAGGCTAGAGTGCAATGGCGCAGTCTCAGCTCACTGCAACCTCTGCTTTCCTGATTCAAACAATTCTCCTGCCTCAGCCTCCTGAGTAGCTAGGATTACAGGTGCCTGCCACCATGCCCAGCTAATTTTGTATTTTCAGTAGAGACGGGGTTTCTCCATGTTGGCCAGGCTGGTCTCAAACTCCTAACCTTGTGATCTACTTGCCTTGGCCTCCCAAAGGGACGTGTGATTTACTTTTAAACCAGGTACATTTCACAGTATATGCAAGGTGACTTGCAGAGTCAGCAAAAAATTAAAAATTTTAAGTCAACCCTATGATTTTATTCTACCTGAGCTCACTCATTCATTAAAATTTTAGTCTTCAGCATCCTCAGATTGTTTTTTGTGGTTATTGACTAACCTCATTTTTGGTAGAGCCTTCATTCTGTTGTCAGAGCCCACTGGAACACTGCAGGATGGATGGCAAGCTGATTGGCGTGTCTTTGACATGTTGTCTTAAAAGAGGACTTAAAAGAGACATTCTTAAGTTTCACCAGATGACATGGGCCAGTTTAATAGCTGGTTTCCATTATGATACCCAAAACAATTTGGGGGTGGAGGAGGGGAATTCCTTCATAATAAAATCTACTGTTTTGGCCAGGCGCGGTGGCTCACGCCTATAATCCCAGCCCTTTGGGAGGCCAAGGCAGGTGGATCACGAGGTCAGGAGATTGAGAACATCCTGGCTAACACTTTCTCTGCTAAAAATACAAAAAATGAGCTGGGCGTGGTGGCATGCACTTGTATTGTAGTCCCAGCTACTCAGGAGGCTGAGGGAGGAGAATGGCATGAACCTGGGAGGCAGAGCTTGCAGTGAGCCGAGATCGTGCCACTGCACTCCAGCCTGGGTGACAGAGCAAGACTCTGTCTAAAAAAATTCCATCAAGGGGCCTCAATAGTATAAGTAATGTTCTACTTCTGAACCTAAATGGTGGGCATATGGAAGTTCATTACATCATTCGTTCATTCAGCAGATTATCTATATATACACATACAGACAGACAGACACACACAGACACATCTCTTATATATTTCATAACAAATTAAAAAATACAAAATATATCATTACTAAGAGGGGCAATTTGTTTCTTTAATAATTTTTGTTTCCTTTTTTCTGGAGAGCTCATCATGTCCTTTTAGAATAGTAGTTTCTGATTTTTTTATGCCAAAAACATGCTCTAAGGGCTATATGAATTACTTAGTAATCATATGGAACATCCACATTAATGTCAGGTTTCAGAGGAGGGAGTGACATTTCAGGATTTCTTTCCTGCTTTAGTTCAAAGCACAGAGGAGCACTTAGTTTTTGTAATAGGCCTGTTTGAATTGTGACATAAAGCACTCATTTTTGCAAACATTCACAATGGGCTATCAAAAGTGAGCCATGGCAGATTCCAAATTGCCAAGCTGCTCATGATTTAATACAGAAGCTAATAAAGAGCACATGTGCTATAAAGCAAACAATGTATATGGGAGTTAGGGGGAGAAGAGAGAATCATATGGGTCAAATTCTTTAGGTTTTGCTCAGTTTACTCTGTTAGTGCTGTTAGTCTTGTTCCCAAAGTGTCTGGGGCATCAGAAGCAACTGCTTTTGGTGCCCACACCCTCAGTGTTACTTGACAGACAAACCGCAAGTTAGCAAAACTTCCAGTGAGTCATCTGCATCAATCAAGGGCCTCTTCAGTGTTGTCATTGTGGTAAGATACCGAAAGAAAGATGACTGGTGGGCCAGGCGCGATGACTCATGCCTGTAATCCTAGCACTTTGGGAGGCCAAGGTGGGCAGATCACCTGAGGTCAGGGGTTCAAGACCAGCCTGGCCAACATGGCGAAACCTCGTCTCAACTAATAATACAAAAATTAGCTAGGTGTTGTGGGGCATGCCTGTAATCCCAGCTACTCGGGAGGCTGAGGCAGGAGAATCACTTGAACCTGGGAAGCAGAGGTAGCAGTGAGCGGAGATTGTGCCACTGCACTCCAGCCTGGGCAACAGAGCGAGACTCCATCTCAAAAAAAAAAAAGACTGGTGCCTCCTTAAATGTGCAAGGCTGGGTGTAACCCCCAAGAAGGTGCAAGGGCCAACACTGGTGCCCCTCTCTGGCATGTACCAGTGCCAGCATGTCCCTTGAACCTGCCTTTCTAGTGCTCTTTTAGACTCTGTCAAAATTACCTCATGCTGCCAGGCAGGCCTCATTAAATTGTATTGTGGAAGGACAGATGTCTTTTATTTTCCTTGCAAGCTGTTATGCAGGTTAAATCTGTGTTAGCATTATTTTATCAGATTTTAACTATTATAAAATTTAGTCCAGCTTCATTTTATTCTTATTCTCATTTTTTATCAAGTGGTTCATTTGAATTGTCACAAATCTTTATGTGCTTAAGTTTTATGTAATTTAGGTTTATTTTCTCATTTTTCCCTCCCCTAGGCTTTTTTCTTTAATCACAGTACCTCAAATCTCAGGCTCTTCTTTTTCCTTCTCCTACCAGTTTCTACATCATTATTTACTCTTTCTTTACCTACTGCTTCATGAATCTCTCTTCTCTAAGCCTCTGATTCATGCCCTGTCCCAACCCTGTTTGGTGGCCTCAAACTCTGGTATGGCTTCATGGAAAATCCTGAGCTAAGCCTGTGGAATGTTTCCAATTTTTCTCATCTCTCTTCCTTGCCTTGCCTTATCTCAGTCTTAAATAAAATCAACATATATGTGCTGCCCACAAACTATGGGCCAGGAACTTGGTTGACTTCAGAGGGGATTCAAAGATAGCTTTGAAAGAGTACATAGTCTGGTATGGAAGGTAGGTAGATTCATGAATAACTAAAATAAGGTCTCAGGTAGCATAAGTGAGATGTTTGAGAGACTCTCACAAGATAATGAGGGACTAGATCTACAGTAGTGTGAGTGGAGAAGAGGAAACAGGAATCACTGAAAGAGAGCGGAAACGGGGATCACTGAAAGAGAGCCTAACCCTTTGTTAGCTAATCATGATAGAATCCAGTTACATGACAGTGTTACCAGGGGGTCCTTGCTCCCAGAGCTCCCAAGATGGTGGCGGGCAGCTTCCAAAATGGCAGCAAGCCACTTCCAAGATGGTGGCAAGCCTCATATTCTCTGACCTGGGGTTCTTGTCCTCACGAATTCTAAGGAATGGAATCTTGGGCCATGTGGTGAGTGTTATAGCTCTATTAGTAGCCATGGGTCACAGAAGAGAACCGTGGAACCCAGTGACTAGTGTTCAGCTCGATCAGGACAAACCCAGGCACTTAGCCGTGTAGGAACAATGGCAAGCCATTGTCCGATTGGGAGCGGCAGTGGGCACCTCGCTGGATCAGGAGCACAGCAGACACCCTGCCAGATCTGGAGGGATGGAAGTCAGCCACCGGTCTGCGACGGAGGCAAACAGCAGTGGTGGATGGCGAGCTAAAGCTCAGCTTGAGCCGTAACAAACACGGACCAAAAGAAAGTGCAGCAAGATTTAATAGAGTGAAGACAGAGCTCCCACACAAAGGGAGGGGACCCAAAGAGGGTAGCCGTTGCTGGCTGGAATGCCTGGGTTTATATCCTGATCCTTGTCCCTCCCACTGTGCTCTTAGGCGATAGACGATTGGCTATTTCTTTACCTCCTGTTTTTGACTAATTAGCATTTTAGTGAGCTCTCTGATTGGTCGGGTGTGAATTAAGTTGCAAGCCCCGTGTTTAAAGGTGGATGTGGTTACCTTCCCAGCTAGGCTTAGGGATTCTTAGTCGGCCTAGGAAATCCAGCTAGTCCTGCCTCTCAACAGGGGCCTTCCCTTGCCTTGCTGGGGGCTGTGTCCAGTTTGATTCACTTTGGCCAGGGTTATCGTTTTCTAACTGCTTCTTTTTCATCAGGAGGGCCTTCTGCAGACTTAGTGGGCAGTGTCTATCCTTGTTTCTGATTCCTGCCCGACTCACACTGTGTCCTATTTATAGGTTTTTCATGCGTTCCAGTGGCCTTGTCTTCTTGCCTGCCTTCCCTCAGTCTTCTCACTGGATGTGACTGGACAAGTTTAGTTCTATTCCTGCCCTGTGTATTTGTGTCGCGGCCTGGGGGAAGAGTGGGAGGCAGGGTTGGAAGTGACAAAGGCAGTAGGAAGTGGCGTGTCCGGTTGAGATTTCCCTGTTTCAGCATCTAAGGTATATATCCTCAAATTGACCCCTTCTGGCATAGTTGTTTCTGCAGTCACTGATCTCATTGGTTAAGATGGAAAAGAAACACAGAAAGGCAATGGTAATAATAGAATGGTTTCTGACCTATTTCTCCTTGGATGCTTTCCCCAGAGGTAAAGCTAAGATAAAGAGGAAGTTGGTTATGAGAGTGGTGTTCAGTGTTTAAATATCTTGCTTTTGGTGAATGTGAGGGCCTTAGACTTCCACTCCTTATCTGTAAGTGTTGTTAACATCTAGCCCTTGGAAATCTAGTCTTTGGCAAAGTGTCTACTCTTTGCAAAATACTTGTGGAAATCTGAGCTGGAGCTCCCTACTGACACAGAGCATGAAGGCGCTTTCTAGATTTAAAGTCTCCTCGTGTTTAGGCACTGGTCAGTCATGCTTTTACAAACACACTTGGACACATTTTCCTTTTTTGTATTTTCATCAGTCAAGGTAATAGGTCGTTTCATGATTCTGAATCTCTCTCTTTTTTTTTTGAGATGGAGTCTCACTCTGTTGCGCAGACTGGAGTGCAGTGATGTGATCTTAGCTCACTGCAACCTCCACCTCCTGGGCTCAAGTGATCCTCCCACTTCAGCCTCCTGAGGAGCTGGGATTACAGGCACGAGCCACCATGCCTGGCTAATTTTTGTATTTTTAGTAGAGGTGGGGTTTCACCATGTTGGTCAGGCTGGTCTCCAACTCCTGAGCTCAAGAGATCAATCTGCCTCGGCCTCCCAAAGAGCTGGGATTACAGGCATGAGCCACCGTGCCCATCCCGACTCTTAATCTCTTTATAGTTATATATCTTTTCTGGAACCAGTAATGCCTTCCAGAGAAAGCTACAAAAATGTTGTCTTTGTAAATAAGCTTCAGATTGGGAGCAGTTAGTACATAGAAATATTTATTGCATGAGTAAGGCTTTAGTGATATGTACAGATATTACTCAGTTTATGGACTGTGTACCTGGGAAAAAAGTTGTAAAACAAATTTCAGTGACATGTTTGATATATAACAATAGAAATCACCTCCTATGGGAAAAAACAGTAACAACCCCACCCTGTACTTATATATTGGTTTATGCTTTTCATGAAGTTTCTATGTGTGTAAGCCTTTGCAGTAAACTGGAAGACTACTGTTGTCATCCTCATTTTATTGTTGCCTGAAATAAAGGCCAAGGCCCATCTGGTAGCCCTGGGTCTAGAACCCATAGTCTAGTTCCATACTCTTTCCTCTGCAAACTGTTTAGATTAAAAGTTTATATGTGTTGGTAATAATAAGAGAAAATTAAAGCAATTGAGTGAGCTTTTAATCATACTACTTATATTCAGTTTAAAGAGATACCTTTTATTCTGATCTTCTTTTGATAAATTCTTACCAAGCACCAGCTGTGTGTCAGGTACTCTTCTAAGTACTGCCTGCAGTGTTGAACAACACAGACACAGAACTTATGTTCTACTGAAGGAAGAGAGACAGTAAATAAGTAAATAAACAAGAACATAACAGCAAGTGATTTCAGATAGTGAATAAGAGCGCTGAAGAATGTAAAATGGAGAACGGTAATCGTAGTTTGGATTGATTTCAGCTAGAAAGATCTGGGAATGCCTCTTTGAAGAGGTTTACATTTGAGCTATCATGTAAGTGAGAAGGAGGCAGGCATAAGCAGATCTGGGAGAAGTACATTATAGAGGAATTAACAAGGGCCAGGGTCTAGAGACAGGAGCAAACAAAACTGTGTTCCTAAAGAACTAAAATAAGATCTGCATGGCTCCGGCTTAGAGGTTGGCAGGGGAAGGAAAGGACAGGTCATGAAGGCCTTTGTAGACCATGGTAAGGGATTTGTATGTTAACTGTGATGGCCAGGCCTGTAATCCCAACACTTTAGGAGGCCAAGGTGGGAGGATCACTCTCTGAGGCCAGGAGTTTGAGACCAGCCTGGCCAACATGGCGAAACCCCATCTCTACTAAAAATAAAACAACAACAAAAAAGTAGCTGGGTGTGGTGGCGGGCACCTGTAATCCCAGCTACTTGGGAGGCTGAGGCAGGAGAATTGCTTGAACCCCGGAAGTGGAGGCTGTAGTGAGCCGACCTGGGCAACAAGAGCAAAACTCCGTGTCGGAAAAACAGAAAACCAAAAAACTATGATGGCTATTTGTCCTACTGTTTTCTTGTTAAAATGTCCTTCATTTTATAAAACGATGGTGATATTAGATAGTAGATTGGTATTTATGTTGCCTGTGTTGAGTGTGAGGGCCTTAGCCTCTACTTGTCTGTAAGTGCTGCCAATAATTAATGGTTTTGTAATCTTACTTGTCAAGACTAAAAGTTAGTTAATAACCTTATATCAGTCCCCAAACTTGAAAAAAAAATTTTTACCAGCCATGAAATCTGGTAGTTTGGAAACTACGGCAATATACCACAGCAGCTTCCTAATAGGAAGGCTTGAAAATATTTGTCAGTGAAGAGGTTAACATAGGCTGGGCACGGTAGCTCATGCCTGTAATTCCAGCACTTTGAGAGGCCAAGGCAGGTGGATCATGAGGTCAGGAGATTGAGATCACCTTGGCTAACAGGTGAAACCCTGTCTCTACTAAAAATATAAAAAAATTAGCTGGGCGTGGTCGCATGTGCCTATAGTCCCAGCTACTCAGGAGGCGGAGGCAGGAGAATCGCTTGAACCCAGGAGGCTGAGGTTGCAGTGAGCCGAGATTGCGCCACTGCACTCCAGCCTGGGTGACAAAGTGAGACTCCGTCTCAAAAAGAAGAAAAAAAGAAAAAAAAAAAGAAGAGGTTAACATAATATCCAGGACAGTGGCGTGGTATGCTGAAATGTTTTTCTTACAGGAGACGTTTAATTTAAATTATCTTGAATTTCAGATCTACCTGTACTTTCATTCACCCACTTTCTTTTCTCTTTCTCCTATCTGTAAGTTCATCACAGAGATGGGGTTTCGCCATGTTGGCCAGGCTGGTCTCAAACTCCTGGCCTCAGAGAGTGATCCTCCCACCTTGGCCTCCTAAAGTGTTGTCATATGAATTTCTCTTGTTCTTGGGAATGAGCTTGTTACAAGCTTCCAGAACTTTGTGCCCAGTACTTAGAATAGTCATTACATTATCACAATTCTTTGGGAAGTTACCCCACATTTAACATACTCAAATCCAGATGATGCTTCTCAAAGCTCCAAGTACATTAGTACCCTGATCATTGTTAAAAATGAAATCTAGAGGTGTACATGAAATGAAGATACAGATACAGGCCAGAGACTGGGTTCAGTCTGGCCCATGCCAGCCATGATTGATTGTATCATGCCTTTCCTTTGCTGGCTGAATCTAGGATTCCTGTTTCCATATGTGATTTGTTCATGAAAATGGGCATTTAGCTTTAGTGTTATGCGTGTTTTAAAGGGAGATTTCTTCCCAGAGAGTCCAAGCACATAAAACACTTCTTCAATGAGGTATTTGAAAGATTTATGCATGTTAGTATATTTTGTTCTTTTTCTTCAAAATTGACCACATAATCTTCTAGCTTATGTCCAGAGAGTATCTAGTTGAGGCAAAATATTTGCTGCTTTAGGAATCCCTGATGATTAACATGCCTTTTTTGTCATATTGAGGCTGCAGGAGCTAAGTTTATTAGTGACTGGCTGTGCCATTTTTACCATTTCCCACTCATCTTTATAAAATAATGAAGGAAAAATGCTGAACAACAGTGTTTTTTCAGTTTTTAAAAATTTGTTATTTTTATTCTCCTCTTCTCCCTACTGTGATGGCTCCTGAAGGATATCTGAGAAATCGTTAAGGCTTTGCGGAGCACAGGATGCAAACCACAATAAAAAATCCAAATTGTGAGCTGGGCATGGTTGCTCATGCCTGTAATCCTAGCACTTTGGGAGGCCAAGGCGGGTGGATCACCTGAGGTCAGGAGTTTGGAGACCAGCTTGGCTAACATGGTGAAACTCTGTCTTTATTAAAAATACAAAAATTAGCTGAGCGTGGTGCCAGGCGCCTATAATTCCAGCTACTCAGGAGGCTGAGGAAGGAGAATTGCTTGAACCCAGGAGGCGGAGGTTGCTGTGAGCTGAGATTGGGCCACTGCACTCCAGCCTGGGTGATAAGAGCTTAACTCTGTCTCAAAAAAAAAGGAAATTTCATATTGGACAAGATTTCTTTTTTCATAAATTGTTTAATTATAAATAGTTATATGTTTATATATTATTGTAAAATAATTGATTTGCTAGTTTAAATTTTTTTCTTTTTGTCTTCTAGTTTGCCAGGGTTTGGATACCTGATCCAGAGGAAGTCTGGAAGTCAGCAGAGCTGCTCAAAGATTATAAGCCAGGAGATAAAGTCCTGCTACTTCACCTTGAGGAAGGAAAGGTGAGATCTCACTTTCATTTGTCGTCATTGGCATAAAGTGAAGGGAGTTCAAAAGAGTAAATTACTGTGAAGTAAACTCTCAATGGAAGTTAAATTTTGAACTTACCTAGAATTTTTACTTACTAAATTAGTAAAAATGGCAAATTCAATTTTCTATCCTGATAGTGTTTTTAATGGCATAGATTAGTGAAAATAGCAGACACTTTTAAAAGCTTTTATTTTGACCTATGAATTTATTATGATTATCAGGTTTAGATTCATATCTAATCCTAAAACTCTTGCATTTAAACTGGTGTGCTATGGGGAGTGCTTGTAGTGTTTTTAAAAAGAGGCATGTTGCCAGGTCTTAGAGAAGACTCATTGGTGGCAGCATGGAGAGCAAAACTGAGGGGAAGACACTAGTTGGGATGAAGGCAGGGAAGAATTAGGCCAATTAGGAGGGCATTGAATACCAAACTAGGGAATTAACTTATTTAACATTTATTGGTCATCTGCTCTGTGTTAGGCAAAATGTTCAGCACTTTGGAGTGGATTTTCTTATGTTAAATTTCACACCAACCCTATGGGTTGGCAGGTGAAATAATCACTGTTTTCCAAATAAGAAAGCCAAACCTCAGAGACCTTAAGTAGTTTTGCTCAAGGTCACACACCCAGGAAGTGGCTTTTGGAATTTGAAGAGAGATTTGAACACAGATGACGCTAAGATGAGTGCTTATACTCTTTGACTACATTGGAGTTTTGCAGATTACTGGTCATGAGCAGTTGCTTAAGGTGATGTCTGCCATGTTATCCACTGTAAAGTTACTGTTTTCCCTTTGTAATTAGTGAATGTCACTGTGTTGGGGCAGATATTTTGAGGCCATATATCCTGCTTCTCCTTAAACTTTGCCTGCTAATATTTGCCCAGTATTCATTACTGTGTCTTGCCTGCAGCAAGTATTGTTGTGTTCTAGTGGTGATTCTCCATTTCTTTCCTTCCTTGTATACTTATTAACTAGAATTCTTCTATAGGGAAGGAAGTACTGTTTCTTCTGTCCCATTTATTTATTAATTTAATCACGTATTTATTATGGACTCATGGGTATTTCTTTTATTCTTCATTACTATCATTACTTATTTTATCATTTAAATTGTTCCAGCTTTGGTCATTGAGATCTCTCTTAGATTGGGTCCTTTGCCTTTTTTGACAGGTCTCTATCCTTTTTTATTTTTTTTTGAGACAGGATCTCACTCTGTCACCCAGGCTGGAGTGCAGTGGCTTGATTATGGCTCCCAAGCTCAGCCTCCCTAGTGGCTAGAACCACAGGCATGAGCTACCATGCCTGGCTAATTTTTAAATTTTTTTAGTAGAGATGGAGTCTCAATACATTGCCTAGGCTAGTCTTGAACTCCTGGGCTCAAGCAGTCCTCCCACCTTGGCCTCCTAAAATGCTGGAATTATAGGCATGAGCCACTGTGCCTTGGCTTTTTTTTTTTTTTTAAAGATATAGCGCTTCTCCTGGTACCCCAAGACACTTACCCTGTATTTCCCCTTTCCCAGCCCTGGTACCTTATATTGGAGGATAGTATTTGACAACCAAGATCTGAGCACTAGGTGTGCTCGTTGCTATTGAGATGACACCACTTCTAGGCCCTCTTAGCATACAGAGCTAGAAAAATATATACATGGATAGATAGATAGATACTAATATGTATGCACACTATACTAATGTATACTCAACCATCTATACTTGCTTTATGTTTACATGCGTATGTATGTGTTTGTATATACATATTATATATATATAATGTGTTTTTAGAGATGGATGTCTTGCTATGTTGCCCAGGCTGGTCTTGAACTGCTGGGCTCAAGCAGTCCTTCTACCTCATCCTCCCAAAGTGCTGGGATTAAAGGCATTAGCTACGCACTTGACCTTTTTTTTTTTTTTTTTGAGATGGAGTCTACAATCTCTGCTCGCTGTGACCTCCGCCTCCCCTCCCAGGTTTAAATGATTCTTGTGCCTCAGCTTCCTGAGTAGCTGGGATTACAGGCACATGCCACCATGCCTGGCTAACTTTTGTGTTTTTAGTAGAGACAGGGTTTTACCATGTTGACCAGGCTGGTCTCAAACTCCTGACCTCAAGTGATCCACCCACCTTCGCCTCCCAAAGTGCTGGGATTACAGGCGTGAGCCACTGCACCCAACCTTGACCTTGTTTTAAAAAAATAAAACCCATGAGTTAATAGGGATCCTTTTTTCTCCAGTCCAATGCCACCAGGTTCATGCTATTATTCTTCCTTTGATTATGTATACTACAACTTCTCTCTTTGGTTTTCATTATCTATAATATATTACTTATTCATTACATATGTAAAGTTATTTCAGAATTGCTAATCCATACCCCTATGAGAAGCAGATTTGCCAACCAGAGTACAGTGTCTATGTTTAATTTTATTAATCCTTAGTATTTTTTAAAAATATAGAAATAGAATGATACATACCTTTAATAAAAGCAAGAATAGGGACAGGGGTCAAACAAGAAGAATAAACATTATAAAATTCACTATTCAAGAATCATTCTCTTTTTAGAAACTATAGTCACTTAGGGTCCTATATTAAAATAGAGAAAGCATGACTTTTGTAATAGTAGAAGAGTGTATTTATTTAATGATGTCCATTGATTCCAGAGGAGCAGGTTATATTCATTTAAAGCCTAACTCCAAGAAAGAAATTTCTGTGAAGATGTTACAGGTCTTCTCTACCTTTCAAATTAGTGTCTTCTCTAATATTTCAATTTCAGCTCCTCCCCACACTCGCCACAAACAACCCCACCCTGTAATGAAGACTGAGAAAAGAGCTCTGGGTTGCCCTTCTGCCATTCTGGAGTCTTCTGGCTAACACCAGAACAGACAATTGTGTATTTACAGGGCCAATGCAAGGACCAGTCAGCCCCAGGCAAGGGTGATATTCTCTGATAAGCAGGCAGCAAGAAATGCTAAGGGGTAAATTGTTAATTTTTCTCTCCTTTAGCATAATTCATTCAAATATGATTTGACTATTTGACCTCTGTATATATTTTCAGTATTAACAAAACTGGCTTTTTACAAAACCTTGTCACTCCCTACAACTAAATTGAATTTTTATTCCTATTCACTTGTCCTGTGTTATTTGCCCCTTAATATATAGTTAAGTGACAATATTCATGGTTGGCTGTGCCAAAAAGCCATATTCCCATGACTTTAAAGTGAGTAGTGGCTAGTAGTGGTCACTCACACCTGTAATGCCAGCATTTGGGAGGCCAATGTGGGAGGATCCCTTGACCCCAGGAGTTCAAGATCAGCCTGGGCAACATAGTGAGACCCCATCTCTCTTAAAAATTAAGTGAATAGTGCTTGTTAACTTTTGGGACCAGGAACCCCATTAAAATGTCATTTTTGTTTTGTTTTGTTTTGTTTCTGTTTTTGTTGAGATGGAGTCTTGCTCTGTCACCCAGACTGGAGTGCAGTAGCGTGATCTTGGCTCGCTGGAACCTTCGCCTCCAGGGTTCAAGTGATTCTCCTGCCTCAGCCTCCCAAGTAGCTGGAATTACAGGTGCCCACCACCATGCCTGGCTAATTTTTTTTTTTTTTTTTTTTTGAGATGGAGTCTCGCTTTGTCACCCAGGCTGGAATGCAGTGGCACGATCTCAGCTCACTGCAAGTTCCACCTCCTGGGTTCATGCCGTTCTCCTGCCTCAGCCTCCCAAGTAGCTGGGACTACAGGCTCCTGCCACTATGCTTGGCTAATTTTTTGTATTTTTAGTAGAGATGGGGTTTCTCTGTGTTAGCCAGGATGGTCTCGATCTCCTGACCTCGTGATCCACCCGCCTCGGCCTCCCAAAGTGCTGGGATTACAGGTGTGAGCCACCATGCCTGGTACGCCTGGCTAATTTTCATGTTTTTAGTAGAGGTGGGGTTTCACCATGTTGGCCAGGTTGGTTTCGAACTCCTGACCTCAGGTGATTCACCCACCTCGGCCTCCCAAAGTACTGGAATTACAGGTGTGAGCCACCGCACCCAGCCTAACTCTGATGAATGAATCAGCTTATGCACAGTAAAAAAGCAAAACAAAACAAAAATCTAATGAAAACTATGAATTGTCTTGCCTCAAAAAAAGTACACACATGTGCACATACACAGAGTGTTGCACATAATTTCAGGGGATTCTTGAGTCTCGTGGTTTAGGGGTTCCTAAGTACTTACCACATGCCAGACTTGCCTCATTTACTTTTTACCACAACCCTGTTAGCTCATTTTACAAAGGAGGGATTTGGGTTAAATACTATAATTCAAAACCACATAAAAAGTAAGTATTAGTATTAGGATTTGAATCCAGGTCAATCTGATCCTAGAGTCAAGCTCTTGACCACTCTTTTATATTGTCTGCCACTTTTTTATAGGTAAAAGGGGATGGAGGAGAGAAACATATTTAAAAATTTGAAACTTCTGATTCCATAGGTGGGTGAAAAAGGTCTAGGCTATAACTTTTCAAACTATATTAGCAAAAATTGTTAATACAAGTTAGTATGTCTGATGAAAACGCAATTCATACTGTTTTCCATCTCCACCAGTTTCTGTGATATTGGAAGGTGCTAGGAAAATAATGCATTTGATAGCTGAGAAGCAAATCAGGAATAGGAAGTGAGCAAAATTCATGGCTCTTTTTCATAGTCCTTGCCATAATTTATCTAGATTCTGTGCCTTGTGCATTTTCAGGATTTGGAATACCGTCTAGATCCAAAGACCAAGGAGCTGCCTCACTTACGAAATCCTGACATACTTGTTGGTGAAAATGACCTCACAGCCCTCAGCTATCTTCATGAGCCTGCTGTGCTCCATAATCTCAGAGTCCGCTTTATTGATTCCAAACTTATTTATACATATTGTGGTAAGTATGCTTTGCTTTCTGAATAGACTGTGGACTCTTTCCTCTAATGGATGTAGCCATGGAAATATTGTACATGGGGAAAGCAGGCCGTGGTTGGATTTTCTCTAAGAGACAAAATCACTTGAGCATTATCTGAAAGATTTACCAGTATTTATTGCCAAGTTGCATTTATGCTGAGTGAACTCACTTGTGAGCTTACATAATTTTGCTAAAAGTAAAAAAGACTGGGTCTGTCTTTTGGAAATTTTTCCCCTCACAGAAGTCATATGTCAGATTTAGTGCCAAATTCACCAGTTATTTTCTTCTCTTCCAAAAACTACTACACGAAGAGTAGATGTCCAAGGACTTATCTTTGGAGCAGGTTCAAGAGATTTAGTGTTATCTTGTGGTCAGTTACTCGCCATGCAGAACTAACTTGACTCTGGTGATTCGTCTTGCTCACTCCTGCTTGCCTGGGCCTCTGTTCATTGCGGTGTTAGCTGCCAGCCACCCAGCTCATGGTGATTTTTATCTCTCCAAGAAATAAAGCTTCCACATGTATGTTTGTGTTCCTTTCCCCCTTCTCCAGCTTTCCTTCTTTTTTCTCTCTTTCCCAGTTTGTTCTTATCTTTTATTTTCTCCCTTTCCTCTGGTTATTTTTTCTCCACTGACGTCTTATTGTTCTTTCACTATCACTCTGTCCTCTGAAGCTCAAATCTGGATTTCCATTCATTCGTGTGGTATACCCAACTCAGTGTTCATGATTTCTTCATTACTCTCCTGTTTTAGACAGGAACACCCACCTTTTCCTCTTAAAATAATTGACATCCTTTATATCATTGATACTAACTTTTCTTTACTGGTAACTATGTCTTTTTCTCAATTTTTATTTTTATTCCATTTTGTTTCCTTGCACATGTATTACCTTCTCAGTGAAGTCTTGTCTGGCCACCCTATCAAGCCAGAAACCCCTCCTTACTGTCTTTCTTCCCTGCATTATTTTTTGCCTTCTTTTCCTTACTATTTAATCTGTGATGTATCTATATATATATATTTTTTCTTACTTATCTTGTTAATTGTCTGAATTTCCCACTAGCATTTAAGTTCCATGAGGGTAAAGATTAGCCTTTTTGTTTTGTTTTGTTTACTGTTGTAAATTCAGCATTTAGAAAAGACTTTACACGTAGTTGGAGCTGAATAAACATTTGTTGAATGAACGACTTCATTAAGTTAATATATACCTACTGAAAAATTATTAGGAGATACAGAAAAGTATAAAAAAGGAAAAACAATGGTATGTAACTCACCACTGAAAAATAGCCAGTATTAATATTGACTTACATCCTTTTTCTTTATATGCATGAGAGGTATTGGAATCAGTCTATATATAGTTTTGTATTATATTTTCCTATGACATTTAATATCCTTCAGAAACATGATTTGGACCAGGTGCTGTGGCTCACCCTGTAATCCCAGCACCTTTGGGAGGCCGAGGCAGGCAGATCACTTGAGCCCAGGAGTTCAAGCCTGGGCAACATGGCAAAATCCTGTCTCTACAAAAAAATAAAAAAACTAGCCAGGCATGGTATTGCGTGTCCATAGTCCCAGCTACCTGGGAGGCTGAAGTGAGAGGATTGCATAAGCCTGGGAGGTCTAGGCTGTAGTAAGCCGAGACAGTACCACCGCTCTCCAGCTTGGGTGACAGAGTGAGACCCTGTCTCAAAATAAACAAACATGATTTTTGGTGGTGGCTTAGTAGTCTATCATATGGATGTAACAGAATGCATTCAACTAGTCTCCTTGCCCTAAATATTTTGTTTCCATTTTCACTGTTACAGGTAACATTATGATAAACATCTTTTTTGGGGGGGGCGGGGGGAACCTCTTTGCATGAATTTCTGATTATTTCATTTGGATAAATTGTAGAAGTAAAGTGGAATTTTTGAATTAAATATATGAAGATATTTAAAGTTCTTATAACATTGCCACATTATTTTAAGCCCCCTAGTCCAGTTTTTAAATGGTGTTTTAGGCAGAACTATGTATAATGGGTTCAGAGGCAAAGGCTATGATACATTTTGATCCTCAGTTTATTGGTTTAATATTAACTAAATTGAAATGAAGGATTGTGTTAACTGTGAATCTGACTTTACTAAGTTTGATATGCCCATTAGGGTATCATTGACTTCTTTTTCTTTCTTGTCCCCCACCCTATTCCCAGGTATAGTCCTAGTAGCTATAAATCCCTATGAACAGCTGCCTATTTATGGAGAAGATATTATTAATGCATACAGTGGCCAGAACATGGGTGATATGGATCCACATATCTTTGCAGTAGCTGAAGAAGCTTACAAGCAAATGGCCAGGTTGGTAGAAGCTTTCATTGTTATTTTATGGCTATTAGATACGATAATTTCTTCTTGCTGATGTCACATATATTTTAAAGTGAATGGCAACCTTGTAAATAATTACTAAATAAGCAGCCTTGACAAGTTTGTCTCAGGTGGCTTGGATTATTATTAAATAATAAAGTGGGCCAGGCACGGTGGCTCATGCCTGTGATCCCAGCACTTTGGGAGGCCAAGGTGGGCAGATCACCTGAGGTCAGGAGTTCGAGAGTAGCCTGGCCAACGTCGTGAAACTCTGCCTCTACTAAAATTGCAAAAATTAGCTGGGTGTGGAGGCACACACCTGTAATCCCAGCTACTTGGGAGGCTAAGGCAGGAGAATCACTTGAATCTGGGAGACGGAGGTTTCTGTGAGCCGAGATTGTGCCATTGCACTCCAGCCTGGGCCACAGGGCAGGACTGCATCTCAAAAACAACCAACCAACCCAAGAAAAACAAAAAAAACCCTCACATTTATAAAGGGACATAGAGTTTTTAAAAACTGCCTTTGAAATTTCATCATGATCCTGTGACTAGGAAAAGACAGATGCAGATGTTATGTTTTACAGACGAGAGGATTAGTGTAGTGACCTACTCGATGTCAGTCAGCTAATGAGTAATAGACCAGAACTAAAAGGCCTAGGAACTGTAAAAAAAAATCTTTCTGAATCCTAGGGAATTAAATCTAAAGGAAAGTGTGACATTTTTTTCTTTCAAGATGGGGTCTTGCTATATTGCCCAGGCTGGACTTGAACACCTGGGTTCAAGTGATCTTCCTTCTTCAGCCTCCTGAGTAGTTGGTACTGCAGGCATGCACTACCATGCCCAACTGAAAGTGTGAATTTTAATGTTAGTGTGATATGATAGGGCATCAGTTATCCTGAACAGCATCTGCAAAATGTCTCTCTCTCTTTTTTTTTTTTTTTGAGACAGAGTCTCGCTGTGTCGCTCAGGCTGGAGTACAGTGGCGATCTCGGCTCACTGCAAGCCCCGCCCCCCAGGTTCACGCCATTCTCCTGCCTCAGCCTCCTGAGTAGCTGGGACTACAGGCACCCACCACCAAACCCAGCTAATTTTTTGTATTTTTAGTAGAGATGGGGTTTCACCATGTTAGCCAGGATGGTCTTGATATCCTGACCTTGTGGTCCGCCTGCCTTGGCCTCCCAAAGTGCTTAGATTACAGGCGTGAGCCACTGCACCTGGCAAAATGTCTCTTATATTAACCATGGAACCCCAAAATTTTGAGGGTGGAAAATGGGAGAAAAATGCTACTTTCAAGACTAGATTATGCTCTTAATAACATAATAAAATATAAAACTGTGAATGTGTAGAAGAATAACTTGAGTTTAATTCATTTCTCCAGCCTACAAAGCAGAACATATTATAAATATAATATGGGAAACCCATGAGTAATTTATAAGGTGGAAAGAAAACTAATACTGCAGAGGTTTTTATTTTCTCCTCTCCAGCCAGGGAGAGTATACATGATTGGTCCAGCATGTGACAGAATTTTAGAATTATTTCAGTGACAAAGCCCTAGAAATCATTATGCACTTTTAATAATAAAATAATATTAATTTGGATACTTCTAATAGCAGCTAACATGTGCTCTGTGAAGGGCATTATTTAATTGTTTTCCATTTATTAACTAATTTTATTCTCATAGCAACTTTCTGAATTTGGTATTATTATTAATTTTCATTTTACAAATGAGAAAAATGAAGCACAGAGAAGTTGTGTAACTTTTCTAAAGTCACATAACTAGGAAGACCAGTTTTCAAATTCAATTAGTCTGACATTATGAAATATTAATGTATTAAATATAAAATGACTAAACATAGGTTAGCACTACAAAACATGTCATATTATGCCAGCTTCTGCTATAAAATAGTAATTAGTGTTCAAAGCTTAAGAAAAATTATTTTTTAAGCTTAAAATTAAAAAAATTCCATCTATAAGGGGAAAATCTACCAATAGTTGATTTGTATAGTATCAGAGCGTTGCAGTACAGTTTCAACACCACTTAGTACAACCTGAGAACTACTGGGCAGAGAAAAAAATCATATGGACGGCTAGACTCTAAAAATAATCTCGGCCGGGCGCGGTGGCTCAAGCCTGTAATCCCAGCACTTTGGGAGGCCGAGACGGGCGGATCACGAGGTCAGGAGATCGAGACC
>NW_012121598.1:7730837-7738273 GCF_000951035.1 Colobus angolensis palliatus | reverse complement strand
GAGACTCCGCCTCAAAAAAAAAAAAAAAAAAAAAATCTCAAAATTGTATAGTGCTCAGAGAATTATATGACTCTTTGGAAAGTAGTAGTCTTAAATACAAAAGCATAGCTCTTACCATCTTTGTTACTGGTCATTCACAGATAGTATTAGGTTTATACGAATATTTATGGCTTTCTACTTTTAGATTTACCTTGGTTTCCTGTAATTTCTTCTTATTATGATCTGTTGTGACTCAGTCACTCAAGGTGATTTCTTAACTGAAGGTTGTGTTTTTTCCTTTTGCTTGGTTTTCTTTTTCAGACAGTTTTAAAATATGCCTCAATCAGATATGGTATTATATTTACCATTTATATAAATAGATCTATACCCATAACATCTGCCACAACAGTTAAAGAGACTGTATCTGTTTAGGTTTACAGTAGGGAATAACTGCTGCAGGATCATTTCTTGCCATTGTTTTCTTGTGAAACAAAGATGTCATCTTTCCAGATGCAAATCCTGGTGTTTCACATTACCATCATTTCTAGGGATCCCTCATGTCTTCAGGGAAGGTACAATTCATCATTCATCTAATAGAGATTTATTGAACACCGTCCAAACACCAGGCACTGTTCTGGGCATGGGGGATACACATTAAATAGACAGGAATTCCTACCCCATGAAGTCAGGCGTGATTAACAATAAAAGTATTAGCTGGGCGTGGTGGCGCGTGTCTGTAGGCGGATCACTTAAGCCTTGGAATTCAAGGTTACGGTAATCTATGATTGTGCTACTACACTCCAGCCTGGGCAACATAATGAGACCCTGCCTTGACAAACAAAATACAAAAATTAGCCAGGCATGGTGGCATGTGCCTTTACTCCTAGCTACTCAGAGGTCTGAGGTGAGAGGATCCTTTGAGCCCGGGAGTTGAAGGCTGCAGTGAGCCAAGATGGCGCCACTGCACTCCAGCCTGGGTGACAGAGCAAGACCCTATCTACAAAAACAAAAACAAAAAAGTAAAGTTACAAAAAAATTAAAGAACATACTGTGCTGGAGCAAGGTTAGAAGCCAGGAGACTAGTTGGGAGGTTATTGCCTTGATCCATGCAAGACATGATCATTTAATTAGTGGAGGTGGTAAAACGTAGATGAATTCTGGGTATATTTTTAAGACGGAACCGCCAAAGGCTTGCTTATGTGGGGTTATTTGAGAAAAAGAGGAGTTAAAGATGGCAGTAAGGATTTGAACTGAGCACCTAGAAGGTTGGAGTTGCTGTTTACTGAGATGTAGAAGATGGCAGGAAGAGCAGGTTGTGTGTGTTGTGGGGTGGGGAGTAGGGGGAAAGGAACAGAGTTCTAATGTAGATCTTTAAGGTTGAAAAGATGTTTTTGACATCTATCGTAAAAACAAAACTCATACTAGGGATTCTTTCCAAGCAGATCAATGTCCGGTGACATCAGCAATAACCAGGATCCTTGAGCAGAATCCTTGACTCATGGCTTCTTTTTAAACATGCTCCTTAGAGAGTACAATGCCCTCATAAAATACCTTCCTAGAATAGCCTTTTAATTTTAATTGTCCTTGTTGACTTACCATGGAGAAAAACTCAGTGGACTGCCATACCTATTTTTTCTCTTATTCTTGTTTGACATTCTTGCCAGTCTTTTCTCATGCTGGAACTAGGGTTTTTGTTTTGTTTTGTGCTGTTTCCTTAAAACCAGGTTGCTGATGGATTTTTTTGCTGTGTTTTCTCTCCACTGTGAGTGATAGTGTAAATCAGTTTTATTGACTAAGTTTCATTTATTTAAATTTGCTTGAAATAAGTTAGTCATATGCAATTAACTTTGGTCTAGTGAAAAAGACATCTGTACTAGTCACTAGCTACCAATAACTGACCATATAAGCTCAAATCTGGTCTCCCTCAGTCTCCATTTTATCATCTATAAAATGGAGCAGTGTCACTGATGGTCTAGTTTTACATTTATAGGTTTCTGTGGTATGCATTTGTTATCTTTATATTTGATAAGAACTAATGCATAAACATTTTTCTTTTTAGTTGAGGGGAGACCATTGTAGGTAGCTGTGTAACAAAGCAGAAGAAACATTGCGTAGACTTTCTCCTGGAAATCAAGAGATGTGGGGTGTAACAATCCAGCTCTACTCTATGCCGGTCATCAGCTGTGAACAAACCATCTAACCTCTTGGTGTTACTCTTTCCTCCAAAGAGGAAAACATGTCTCTCCTGCTTGCTTTGGAGGTGAAAATTATATTAGGTGATACACACAAAAGCCCTTCGAAAAATACTAAGTTCTATTCAAATATGATCTGTTCTTATCATCATAGTTGTCATCATTATGGGGTCTTATGTCTACATTTCTCTTTTCATTGACTTGAGCCTCTCATCTGGTTTTATTATTTCTGAATTTATTTATTACCAGGCCCTTCCTTAGGGTGGCCCCTTCCATCATTTGGTTATGTGGTCTCAGGGTGCGCCACTGTGCAGAGATTCACTGGCCAAGTGCACAGTATTACAGATGATAAAATCGCATCTGTTTCAGCTGAGACTCAGCTGCCCTGTGATGCTAAGTATCCTGTTTATGCAAGTAGACTTCAAGTAATACATGGTACCTCATAAGGATAATTTTATATATGTTATATAAAGGTGGGTTAACTTAAATTAATAAATAGCTACCATATTTAGAGGTCTACTATGTACCAAACATGGTGCAAGGCATGTAATCCTCCTTACATCCCTGGAGCAGATCACCACTGCTTTACAGGTGACGAAAGTAACTTGTCCAGGCCATATGCTAATAAATGGTATCTGAGAGCTGAAATTTGAATCCAGCTTTGAGACTCTGAAGCCTTTCTTCTTTGTCATTTAGTTTTCTTACTTTCAACTACCTGGCCCTATTCTAACAGGTCTGTTCCTTCACATTAAGATGGCATAGTTCTATTTCTGCATCTTTTGTTTAGCATAGAATATCTTGCTCCATGCTTTTTTATCTGTCTAATTTATATTTATACTTCATTATCCCACTCAGGTTTTACTTTCAGATGACCCCAGCTCACAGTAAATGATTTCTCTTTAGAATTCTCCATTTTTATGAGTACTTTAGTCTGTTTTATACTGGTATATCAGAATACCAGACTGGGTAATTTATAGTGAACAGAAGTTTATTTGGCTCATTGTTCTGGATGCAGGAAAGAGCAAGGTTGATGGGCTACATTTATAGTTGAGGGCCTTCTTGCTGCATCATCTTATGGTAGAAGGTGGGAAGGGTAAGAGCATGTAAGACAGAGACAGGAAGGGGGCCAAGCTCATTCTTTCATCAGGATGCCATTACTGCAATCACTAACCCACTTCCATTATGACTGCATAAATCCATCCATGAGGGCAGAGCCCTCATGACCTAGTCACCTTTTTTTTTTTTTTTTTTAAAATACAGGGTCTCACTATGTCACCCAGGCAAGGGTGTAGTAGCACAGTCATGGTTCACTGCAGCCTCAACCTCCGAGGCTCAAGTGATCCTCCCACCTCAGCCTCCCAAGTAGTTAGGACTACAGGCATGTGCAATGATGCCCAGGTAATTTTTTCTTTTTTGTAGAGATGGAATCTCACTATGTTGCCCAGGGTGGTCTCAAATTCCTAGGCTCAAGTGATCCTCCTGCCTCAGCTTCCCAAACTGCTGGAATTACAGGCATGAGCCACCATGCCTGGCCTAGTGACATTTTAAAGTCTCACCTCTCAACACTGTTGCATTGAGGATTTAGTTTGCAACATATGAACTTTGGGGAACACATTCAAACCATAACATTAAACTACTACTTTGGGACTTACTGAATATTTTCTACCCCAGAAGGTTACAGTAGGAATAAAATACAGTACATATTAGAGCACTAGAGTGTGTAAAGGTTATAAACAAATATAATTGGCTATTTCTTCTGTAGCATCTTTATATAGTGTATAGGCTGTGTACTGATGGAACAGAAAACTCAGGTTATTTGAGGGGATCTGATAGCCATGTGAAAAGCTTCTCACCAGGAACTGAGTGACCTCAGCAAGTATCTCTAGGGAACACTTGTTTTCATTTTCTGAGGAGTCTGTCTGCCTCTGTAAAGCACAACATTCAACAGTGCCAGCAACCTTTTTCATAGTAAATAGTTATGCTTCAAAAATAAAATTAATATTATAATTGTAAACTCATTGTCTAGTATTAACTTTAGGGTTTAAGCATTTTCTTTTTGAGACTAATTAAAAGTAGAAATCAGAGAGACACAGCAGAGCAGCTTGATTTTGATGAGTGATAATATAGAAAAACTTAGCATCTCTCTAACAAGAGAGAGATTAAAGTCTCAATGAAGCCACATCTTTAAGGCACCACGGTAAAAACACAGTTTTGAAAGAAAGCATTTTATTACACTAACTTAATATTTTTTCTTTTTAACAAGGGATCAAATAAAGGGAGAAACAGATTGGTTGCCTGCAAAAATGTAAAGCTGTAGATTTTGTTTCACATGGCCATGTTTGTTTATAAGCTAAAAATTCAGACCTAGGTGCAGGTGCATGTACACTTCATCACGGTACATGACAACACTCAATCGGTGGTTATCAGAGAGTTAACATCAACATAGGTGGAGATACTGAGTCATGTTCTGCATTACTCAGGTCTGAGGCACGCATTACTTAATTTCCATGTTAATGCCGTAGATGTAATTGAAAGTATGTTTATTAAGTTTACAGAGGACAAGTTGATGATCTGGGAAGATATGAATAGTGTTTGATATGACCATGATAAACTAGAGAGATTACATATTTTAAAGGATAAAATTCAAAAGGAAAATCTATAAAATAATATATATCGTATAAAATGAAAACTATAAGGAGAGACCCGACAGACCAAATAGATATAAGGTCACCTATGACCGTAAGAGGAAAATAAAGTCTAACAGACATCCTCTCCAACCCTGCCTCTCTCTCTGTCTCTCTCTTGTTTTCTTTCTCTCTTTCTCTCTCTCTTGCTCATCCTTGAATAATTGTTTCCTGGGGTTTCAAGTGCTTCTACATAATTTAACTCCCATTTCCTTATTCTCACAGAACCTGGTTTTCTCCTAATGATCATGTGAGTCAATTCTGGTATTACCCTCTCAATTCTGGTATTACCTTCTCTGGAAATGCTTTCCTGACATCTCTTCCTCACATCTCCTACTGGTTCCATACTCTTCCTTTCTACTTTCATAGTATCTTAGATAGACCTTTTTAATAGCAGTTACTTCCAACTGCGTTTTAACTGTGTCCTTTCTAGTCTCTCTCAATTGACTATGACCCTAGAGTCGTTTATTTCCATAAAGTGATTAGCACATTGTGGCTGCTCATTATGTGTTTGTTAAATGAATGAATGAAGCAGTATTTTTAAGTGAGGGCTTCTAGTTCACATTAGAGCTTCTGGAAACAGGTCAGAAGAGCTCACCTCCACTACAAAGCACCCAGTACCCAGCCTATTTAGGATCATTGTGGAGGCCCTTGAAAGGACTGGCCAAGCCAGAAATCACAAATCTGTCTTTACTTCATTTTCCAGCTAAACTGAGTGATCTGTTCTTTCCAAACTTCTGATTCGGAGCCTTCATTTATGCTATCCCCTTTGCCTGGAATGTACCCTTCCTGCCTTCTGTAGTCCTTGTTTGCTTTCTCTTACTCATTTTTGTAGACCTTGTACAGCTGTCATCTCTAGGGAACCTTCCCTGATAACCTGTTCTTCCTCTTACTGCCCCACCA
Source organism: Colobus angolensis palliatus (assembly GCF_000951035.1). Taxonomy (NCBI): domain Eukaryota; kingdom Metazoa; phylum Chordata; class Mammalia; order Primates; family Cercopithecidae; genus Colobus; species Colobus angolensis. The sequence goes on along the minus strand of NW_012121598.1, from coordinate 7,732,515 downwards.
CGTGTATTACAATCTTGAATTACTGGCCTGTCTTTCCTATTAGATGACTGTCTTAGTCCAGTTTCTGCTGCTATAACAGAATACCACAGACTGGGTGATTCCTAAAGAGCAGAAGTTTATTTAACTCACTGTTCTGGAGGCTGAAAAGTCCAAGAGCACAGTGCTGGCATCTGGTGAAGGTCATTCAGTAGTAGAAGGGCACATGAGCGTTTGAGGCAGAGAGAAAATCAGCTTAAACTCATCCTTTTATCAGGAGCCCACTCCCATGATAACTAACTCACTCCTACATTCATGCCATTAATCCATTCCTGAGGGCAGGGGCCTTATGACCTAATCAGCTCTTGAAGGCCCCACCTCCCAATTTTATGATGTTGGCAATGAAATTTCAACATGAATTTTGGAGAGAACATTCAAACCACAACATCCATCAACCACATGAGGATACAGATCATGACCTTACTTAACTTATAGTTGAATGAAGCCAAGCCAGCAAATGGACTATTTCTTCTCTAGTGATGAGGATACTTTAGTAGGAACTGGAGTTTGTAGGAGACACCATTTTGCGGATTGTTAGCTGGTAGATAATTTAAAATATTTTAAATGGTTTTGTAACTGTAATTAAATAGTATAAATTTAAATTTCTTTTCTATGGCTCTAAAGAATATCTCCTGAAGTGGTTGACAACAGTACTGTAAGATATTGAAGTAATTCTTTAGTAATGAAATAATATGTTTGAGATTTGTACGCATAAGAATTCAGAGGCCCTCTATTGCAGATTCATCCTTAATTGTGATGCTCTCTAATTTAATGCCTGATATCTCTTCTTCTCTGCTACTTTTTAATTTATAAGTAGATATTATTTTTAAGAGTTTCGCTCTTTTTGTGCAGACTGGAGTGCAATGGCGCGATCTTGGCTCACCACAACCTCCGCCTCCCAGGTTCAAGTGATTCTCCTGCCTCAGCCTCCCAAGTAGCTGGGATTACAGGCATGTGCCACCACCCCAGCTAATTTTGTATTTTTAGTAGAGACGGGGTTTCTCCATGTTGGTCAGGCTGTTCTCGAACTCCCAACCTCAGGTGATCCACCTGCCTTGGCCTCCCAAAGTGCTGGGATTACAGGCGTGAGCCACCGCGCCCGGCTAACGGAAATATCATTCTTATGTTCCTTTCCACATTGTTGCATGTATGAACCAGCAAAAAGTCACTGTGCCTTATCACAAAGAACAGAGAAGAAATAATGTTAATCACATTCCCAAGTGGGCAGTGGAACAGGAATTAAAAGAAATTAAAGAATGTGTAAGCAGAAACTCAGTTGTATGTAAGAAAACCCAATTCCCCCTCAGAAAGAGAAAGAGCTGGAGTCCTTTAAAAATTAACTGCCTGTTTTTCTTTGGCTAGCGAGTCTTATCTCTCCTTCTTTCCCAGGCATTGTGAAGACCCTGTTTCTCTAGCTGTGCAGCTGCAAAGTCACTAGACAGATAAACCCAAGTCATAAAACATATTTTTTCTTGAAAAGTAAGAAATGATGTAATGTATGTCTCAATTAATTGAATAACTGTCTTTGTTTCTTGCTTCTGTAATATGCTTTCCCCTGCACAGATCTCCCCCCGACCCCATGAAATGTTTAAAAGGTAACTTAACTCTTTGTTCAGGGCTCAGTCCTTTGGATGTTAATCCA
>NW_012121598.1:7701518-7730627 GCF_000951035.1 Colobus angolensis palliatus | reverse complement strand
TTTTTTTTTTTTTTATTTTACAGAGATGAACGAAATCAGTCCATCATCGTAAGTGGAGAGTCTGGGGCAGGAAAAACAGTCTCAGCTAAGTATGCCATGCGATACTTTGCAACTGTGAGTGGTTCTGCCAGTGAGGCCAATGTGGAGGAAAAGGTCTTGGCCTCCAACCCCATCATGGAGGTAAGACAGCAGAGTCTTCGCCTTTCTTCTTATATTCTCTTGATAAGAAACATGCTCAAAAAATTGATTGATACAGCATGTCTCAGAAAGCCCGCGGTCTCCCAGCCACTAAAATCAAGAAAATACTTTTCTACATGTTTATAAAAAATCTAGGAAAAGTAAAAATTTGGTAAGGTAGACGTTTTTAATAAAGCCCAGCTATAGCAGAATCTGCTTTAGTCTATAATCCTGAATTTTTGACCTGCTAGCGAAATTGTTGCCCCTAAATACCAGGCAGCAATTAAGTTTCCTTCTCCTCATTAACTGACTCATATCTATTGTTCCTTTCCTTGTGACAGAAGTACAAATTACTCATTTCCCCAAGCCCTGAGTTCTTATTTATGCTCCTTCTAAAACACAAGATTTGTTATGCTCAAGTATGAATGAGTTTCATTATTCCTTTGCCCATATTTCATTTTCTGTACTTAGTCCAACCTAAGTTGGCTTAAATTTTAATATAGCTAAAGTTTTAATTGTTTTTCCAGATTTGAACTGTAAACTTAAACTATGATCTTTATAAGCTTTGTTGTTGTTCTGTGAAGAATGTAGCACAGCTATAGGTTTGTAAAAGACATTCAGTAACTGTAAGGTTTTGACAGGGGAAGAACTATGAGAGAATGTGCTTTCAAAATTCGAGTGCACCATATACAAAGTAGAAATGCCTACGCCAATGAAAATGGAACTAATTGTTTGAGAATTTGAGTATTTTAGGATTTGTAGAGTATTATTTATCTATTAATATGATTTTTGGAAAGTTATAGTTTTATATGAAGACTTATTAAATGGAGAAAAATTAATTTTGTTAAATGGAGAGAATTAGTTTGGACATGCAGAAGCAAACTTCCCTTGTTAAAAATTCAAATCGGCATTTTTTTATTCCTGTCTTTTTCCTTTGTCAAGCCTTATTTGTCACCCAAACACAGATGGAGTTAAAATCGGCCTGGTGCACCTGCGGTACAAGTGGTTTTTGCAATAATCTATCTAGAGGTAATTGTGCTTGGTTTGCAGTGTTGCGTGTAACACTTCAGAACAGAATGCTGTGACCTCTTATCTGTAGGGCTGCCCTCTAGAGCAGCAGGACTTCTACTTTTTGGGATTGAAAAACAAGATATGATGGGAAAATTCAGAGGTTTCTTGGGCTGGATGTGCTACGGAAAAAAATACTGGGAATGCTTTCTGAAATAGGATGAACAAGAAGAAACAGATGCTTGCACCAGAAGAGAATAGTGAAAATGTTAAGCAAATGTTAAGATTTTGAAAGAATGTAAACTACAGATACAGTGCTGGATGTCACTGGTGTTAATATTGGGGAAATAGAATCTGTGGAGCCAGTTTTTGGTTTGGGGTCAGAACACAGCATGGCTTCTTTTCTTGCTGTTGTTGTTTTGACTGGTTTTGGTCATGACAGATTCTTGGTATTTGACAACAGTTCCAGCCATTTTAGTCCCTAGCACTGGAATATCCCAAAGTCTTGAATGTGATAGCATTAGGTAATCCCATTTCTTTTGGGCCTGGACCATATAATACTAGGATTTGAAGTTGTCTTTGAGGATAACTGAAGTCTAGAATGAACCTTCTAGAATTTTTCATGAGTAGAGTCAACTATTTTATTACCTCTTTCAAAAAAAAAAAAAAACTTTATTGGTTTTTCTACAACACAGATTTGAATTGTATTAGTAGGAGTGATATTAAAAATTTGGAATAGCCACTGTCGTAGTCCATTTAGTGTTGCTGTAACTGTAGCCTCAGAATACCTGAGGCTGGGTAATTTATAAAGACAAGAGATTTATTTAGCTCATGGTTCTGTGGGCTATACAGTAAGCATGGCTCTGGCATCTGCTAGGCCTCTGGTGAGGCTGCATAACATGGCAGAGAATGTCACAGGGCAAGTGGACACACGCGAACAGGGGAAACCTGAGGGCCTCCTGACTTCATAACGACCCACTCCAGTGGAAATGAATCTAGTCCCAAGAGAACTAATCCAGTCTCACCAGAGGGAGAACTCACTGCAGGAGAACTTTACCAAGGCTTTCACTATAGATTTGCCCCCATGACCAAAACACCTCCCACTAGACCCCACCTCCCAGCACCTCCACATTGGTGATCAAATTTCAACATGAATTTTGGTGGGGGCATGTTATATCCAAACCACAGCAGTCAAAGATAATACTTACAATATGCAATTATAAAGAATATGCCCTGCTTGCTGGGATGAACGTAAAAGATAAAGGGATCAGCTATGCTCACCTGCTTCCTTCTCTGTTATTTAGTCTGTCTAAATAATTTGAAATTGTTCATCTGTAAGAATTTGGATTAAGAAAAATTTAAAGAGTTGAACTAATTTTCAATAACTACAAAAAAGGGCATCTCAATTTGAAAGATGGAAATGTAATATGGAGCTGAAGATCAGTTACTGGAAGAGAACATAGGTAAAATACTGAGTATGTAGTCTGAAAAATTTGTAGCTTTGAATCGTTTCAAGACTATGTCCCTATATCAGAGCCCTTTGCTGTGATATCAGGAAAGGTATATCTGCGTCTCCAGTGATCTGCTGAAACTCCTCATAGGATAATCAGCATCCTACACGGTTAACATTATAATCCAGTGTCTAAAGAGATATGCACATTATTCTTCAAAAAGGAAGCTCCTCATTCTCAGCGTAGGCTTCTTTTGCAAAATGTGAATGATGTACAGATAATTACTCTATTTGCTCCATTTCATGATGTTTGCATTTTTTCCTGGAAATTTTCATCGTAAGATGGGAATAGCACACTGAAACTTTTTTTTTTTTTTTAAGAGACAGGGTCTTGCTCTGTCTCAGCCTGTCCCAGGCTGATCTCAAATGAACTCCTGGGCTCGAGCAATCCTCCTGCCTCAGCCTCCCAAAGTGCTGGGATTATGGGCGTGAGCCACTGTACCAGGCCTGGATCTTAATTTTTTTTTTTTTTTTTGAGACAGAGTTTCATTCTTGTTGCCCAGGCTGCAGTGCAATGGCATGATCTCAGCTCGCTGCAACCTCCACCCACTGGATTCAAGTGATTCTCCTGCCTCAGCCTCCTGAGTAGCTGGGATTACAGGCACATGCCACCACGCTCAGCTACTGTTGTATTTTTAATAGAGGTGGGATTTCACCATGTTGGTCAGGCTGGTCTCGAACTCCTGACCTCAGGTGATCCACCTGCCTTGGCCTCCCAAAGTGCTGTGATTACAGGCATGAACCACCGCACCTGGCCAATTGTTCCTTTTTAATTTTAATAACCATAATTGAAGATTTTCCTCTCCATTTACCAAAGAAGTGGCTCATGCATCATTACATTAAAATAGTAAAACCAAGATTACCAAGATCATAAAATTAATTTTTTCCTTTAGTGGCTTCTTGCTAATTAAAGTGAAAATAGTATTAGGGAGTCTCTTGTGAATACAGTGCTTATGTGGCCGAGGCAACAATTGAGGGAGTGGACAAAAGGTACTGTTTATGTATAGAAATTTCTTTCGCTATCAGGTTCAGGACTTAGAATCAAATAATTTTATTTTTTAAAAAGAACCCTAGAGTTCCACTATCCTAGTCAATTTACCATCGAGGATACTAATGGTCCTCAAAGAGATCAAATAATGGCAAGTTGATAATAGGGTCTGGTCTGATAGGTCTTCGGGCTTCTAATTCATTTGTTCTTTCCACCATTGTTTGTCTATGTTTAAATGCATTTTGCTTGAAAACAAAAGGATCTGCTTCAACTCTAGTCAGTCCCTGCCTCTTCTCACAATGTGGTGGTGTTTCGACAGGTGGGCCACTCTGACGCCCAGTCTGAGTAGATGGGGAGAGATGATATGTGGAAGGTGGGGTAAGAGTTGAGGAAGGAGGAGAAGCTGTGGCCCACCCTTCCTCCACTTGCTTAGTGCTTAGGACCGTAACTAATATTTACTGAGTGTTTATTGAGTAGCTGCTGCTACTTCTACCGCATGTAACCTTTCATTTGCTCTTTGGAAGAATATATTGTGTTGAGAGAAAAGCCTGCATTTATAATTAATCTCCTTTTCTAAATAAAGTAGTGAGACAGTGTACAGACTTTTTTTTGCTGTGGTGTTTTGTAATATCAAGAGGGGTAACATCTGAGTAAATGAATAGATAAATTATCTCAGGCTACATTAGATCCTCTGTAATTTTGCCAGGAAGATATTCTTATTCTTATTTTTCTAGAAAAGATTTTAAAATGTTAATCTAAAATATAGCAATGTCCTCACTGCCAAAACAAAATAGGATGATATCTACACTCTATTTCAGAAAGTGAAAATATGTTTTCTTTGATTGATCAAAGAATCGAATGTGCTGACTTGTATGGCTGTGTTACTACTGTTTTCATTCCTTACATTTGTATCACTCTTAAAACTACATTGTATTTTCACATCTTTCTCTCTGCTGTAGTTTCAATATACTAATCCTAACATAGGCTTTGTGAAGGTGAAAGACATTAATCTTTTATGAAATTTGCTTATTAAACATTTAATATATGCATTATGTAAACACTTGCTTTTCTGACTACACCTTTTTTTTGCTTTCCCTTAAAAAAAAATTATAGAAGCCAGTTACCTAAATCAGAAAGACATATGGCATTAAAAATTTTAAGGTTATATAAAACATTTAGCAGCGAGTTATATTCTCTGCATTCTGTAGCAGATATTTTGTAAGCTAGATTTAACTGTCAAGATCCAAAGTCAAATGTTTCTTTTTCTGGTTCTGAAAATGGCCTTTAAATTGAGTGGGTAATACTAATACTCTGCTAATAAACAGTCTAACTGGACCTTTGTTGCCACAGGATAAGGTGATAGAAATATCAGGCTAAAGAGACCCTGAGCACCAGAGCAGCATTTCCAGGAAATATTGATTGGTCTTAACCATTTTATTTATGTAAAGCAGGTGAAGTTTTTTGGAAAAACATAAAAACCTGAAACTTACCTAACAAAGCCCATGCCTTGGCAGCTCTCATTCTCATCTGTTCTCTTTCTTTGCTGGCATGAACATTCAGATAACCCAAGAGGTGTTATGAAAATATTCTAACCTCTGAGTTCAGGTCTGTTGTTTCTGAAAATCATTTTTGTGAGAATAACAAGACAAATAAGAACTATTAGTATATATCTGTGTGACTGTGCAGTGAGCAAAGCATACACCTGTGCCTGCAGTGGCAAAAGTGGTTCTGTTCTTAAAAGAATCAGTTTTGGCTGGGTGCAGTGGCTCACGCCTGTAATCTCAGCAGTTTGGGAGGCCGAGGTGGGTGGATCACAAGGTCAGGAGCTTGAGACCAGCCTGGCTAACATGGTGAAACCTCGTCTCTACTAAAAATACAAAAATGAGCTGGGCGTGGTGGCATGTGCCTGTAATCCCAGAGGCTGAGGCAGAAGAATCGCTTGAACCTGGGAGGTGGAGGTTGCAGTGAGCCGAGATCGTGACACTGTACTCCAGCGTGGTGACAGAGCAAGACTCTGTCTCAAAAAAAAAAAAAAAAAAAAAAAATCAGTTTTAAGGACCTGTGTTCTACTCCATCTTTTCTCTCACTGAGCAGATTCTGTAAATGTCATGTTGTTAATTACACGTCTAAAATCTTATTTTCTCCCTTGCTTTTTAGTCAATTGGAAACGCTAAAACAACCAGGAATGATAATAGCAGCCGTTTTGGGAAGTATATTGAGATTGGTTTTGATAAGAGATATAGAATCATTGGTGCCAATATGAGAACTTATCTTTTAGAGAAATCCAGAGTGGTATTCCAGGTAAGCCGGCCATATACACAAATGTACTTGTGTTAGATTGCTGTATAATTGTTGAGTCCATGCTTGCTGGTATGTATTTTATTTCTAGATAGTTTTGAGCGTATTATGACAGTATTACCTGCAACCACACTTGGACTGAAGCATGGAAAATGGTGCCTGTTAGAGGCAGGGGAGTACCACTTAAACGCTAATAGTCTTTGGGGCTAGTCACCTTTAGGTTTGACTTTTCCCTACAGGTGCTTGCAGGAAAGCTTAGTTGAGAACAGGTGCTATTAATTTAGTCTTGTCGCTCATATTTCCAAATGATAGGGAAGGTATTGTTCCATGCTTTCAATAAGTTACAGTTTGAACTTGGTTCAAGAAAAAAAATTATCTTGTCCTCTTTCCTCCTTCTCCTCTCTTAGAATTTATTATTATTTAGATAGAATAGTGAGAGTTAAAAAAAATCTTCACGGCCGGGCGCGGTGGCTCAAGCCTGTAATCCCAACACTTTGGGAGGCCGAGATGGGCGGATCACGAGGTCAGGAGATCGAGACCATCCTGGCTAACATGGTGAAACCCCGTCTTTACTAAAAAAAAATACAAAAAACTAGCCAGGCGCGGTGGCGGGCGCCTGTAGTCCCAGCTACTCGGGAGGCTGAGGCAGGAGAATGGCGTAAACCCAGGAGGCGGAGCTTGCAGTGAGCTGAGATCCGGCCACTGCACTCCAGCCTGGGCAACAGAGCAAAACTCCGTCTCAAAAAAAAGAAAAAGAAAAAAAAAAAAAATCTTCACAACCCAATTGTGAACTACTATCAAAAAAACAGTTGATGCATCTGTCTAGGGTTTACGTTCACATGTAAGCTCTTGATCCCTTTTGATAGGAAAGTGGGAGATACTATATATTTACATCACTAACAGGCATACTTTATATATTTATAGGTATGGATTTATCACACACTCTCAGTATAGGGCTTCTGTAGACCTACTGCTTGCCTCATGCTGTGAGATTAAGGTTTCATTAACCTCAACTGCATGCCCATTGCATTGAGGTTCAAATGCCCCTGACGCTGCCATGTAACAGCATCCACAATTTCCATAGCCCAGGTCTGTCATAGGTTTGAAAGTGTCTGATAATTTGAGCAGTCTGAAGTTGCTCTGGCTTTGGCTTTGGGGCTGTGTCTGATTTGTCACCACCTAAAATATAATACTTGATTTGTATAGTAAGGCAATACAAATGAAGTATTATATTTAATATCTAGGTACATACAGAACAGTGTTACTACACTGATGGCCATTTGTGTAGGTTTTTTTGAAAAGTGTCTACTTTGATAACCAGAAGAAAGGATGGGTGAAACAGAGGTAGATCTAAGAGAAGATTCAAATGTTAGAGTTCAAATAGTAGAGGTTTGATTGATAGGTAAGTGAGTAAGCGGAGAGGAAAGATGGTCCTTGGTCAGTGTGAGACCAAAGGCTAGTAGTGCTTAATATAAAATGGTAAGGCCCAATCCTTATTGTCTTGTTTAGAGACACTGAACCATTTCTAGCAGTTTCCCAGTCTCCAGAGATATAGAATGTCAAGGATGTTTGGCTTGTCAAAATGAATCACACAATCAGAAGAGGCATACTTGTACGGTCCTTTATGAACAAAGAGGACCTAAGCATTTCTGCAGACTCACAGGCTTTTGTAGTTTCTGTGTGCTGAACCACCTGATCTCTTGTTTAATCATACTTGTGGTCATTAGTATATTGGTAATTTGTTCAGTGGCTTCTGTCCCTATAATAGGTTTTCTTTTCCAGACATCAGCCCCCTGTGGGCATCAAACCTGACCCTGGCCTTATTAGTAAGATTCATTAGCCAACTGAGTATACTGTAAAAATCAAGGATATAGTGATAAACTATTAGGTGTATGAATAATATTATTGCAACTGTATTTTTTAGATGTATATGTGGAAAAGACTCTCAGGAGATACTGAAAAATTATCTTAGAATTTGTATGTGATTTATTTTCTATTTTATAAAAGTTATTGATTTAAAATGTATAAACTAAAATGATATAGAAGATGTACATTTGTGGCTTTCTTATAAACAACACAGTAGATGGTCCAGTTTACAATATGGCAAGAATGGGATTATTCTTTTTTCAAAGCATTTGGAAGACTGTGAATCTAAGAGGTACCATTAGAAAATAGTATTGAGTATTGCAAAAAAAAAAAAAAAATGGTTTTAGTTTCCCCCCAAAAGCACTGATTATCTTATGATTGTGGACATACATCAAGCTGTTCACTAGTTCAGAAAGCATTACTATCCGATATTTTATGTTGAATTTGACCAACACACACATATTCATATATATGCATATAGGCTATAAATCAGAAGATTTAATAATCAGAAATAAGTATTAGGAAATATTGGAAAGTATAATTTATTTAACCAACTGAGATAATTAAATATTAAAATCTTATGATAGAACTTTCTGATTTTATGATAGAATTTTCTGAATTTTAGATTAAAATGCTATAATTGAAAACTCTTCTTATTTCAAAGGCAGAAGAGGAGAGAAACTATCATATCTTCTATCAGCTTTGTGCCTCAGCAAAGTTACCTGAATTTAAAATGCTACGATTAGGTATGAATATGGCATTAAATTTATTGTTCTGGTATTGTTTTCTGTTAATTTCCAAGTTCCTAAATTTACTTGTTAAAAAGGAGCTTATCTCATGCTGAAATACTTATGGATAATATAATAAAAAGTCAGCAGTTGGCTTCAAAATAACCCATGGGGTAGAGAAGGAGTAAGTAGCTGTATAAATGGAACAGTATTGGCCTGGAGGTGATTTTAGATGGCTGTTTAAGATGAGTAATGAGTACCTACGGGCTCATTATATTAGTCTCTCTACTTTTATATATGTTTGATATTTGCCTTGATTAAAAGAAAAAAAAATTTAAAGGAATTGATTTGTTAGAGGCCAGTAGGGTTTCTTATGAGGGGAGTAAAGGATTTGAGGAAATTATTCTAGTGTGTAGATTGGAATAAAACCTTTAGGAAAGGACTTTTTATTTTACCAATTAACATAAATAAACTATAAATATTTTACTCCATTTAATTAAATTTTATTTAATTTTTAGTTTTTTATTAAAATACAATTGAAAACACAGGCAGTCAAACTCTAGACCCTGTACACTCAACTGTGCCATTGCTACCTGTGATTCAGAGTGGACATAAGGGTAGAAGTCAAGGCTTTTTCATAAACCAGAAAACTTTTATTTTTCTTCGTTACAGGAAATGCAGATGACTTTAATTACACGCAACAAGGAGGCAGTCCTGTGATTGAAGGAGTGGATGATGCAAAGGAGATGGCACACACCAGGCAGGCCTGCACTTTGCTAGGTAATGTCACTTTATTCTTGAGCTCTTCTGAGGAATAGCTTTTTTACTCAAGCAACCTTTGTTTAGAATATTGGCTTGACTTTATATTAAGTGGCAAGTATTGCTAAAAGATTTAATATTCCACATAGAACACATTTAGACAGCAAATGGGCAGGAGGTTTCTTTTTGGAGTGATAGAACTGTTCTAAAATTAGATTGTGGTAATGGTTGTGCAACTTTGTAAATTTACTAAAACATTGAATTGCACACTCAAAATGGGTGAATTTTATAGTATGCAAATTAGCCTTCAATAAAACTGTTCAAAATATATATTTGGGGCATCAGGGGAGGGCTACTTGTAATTCTTTGCTTAAATTTTTATAAAATCTGAAACCTGAAGCTAAGTGAAATGGGCTCCTCTACAAGCTCACATTTTGTAGGAGCTTTTGGTTTGTTTGGTTTTGGGGGTCTTTCTGTGGCTGGGAAATGGGGCTGAGTTGGCATCATGACAGAATATTACATTACATGTAGTTTATTCCAGCATTTTTTTTTTCTGTTCCAACACTTCTGAAGCAGCTCAGATGTCACTATCTTGTTTCTGGGATTTAAAAAATGTTGGGCCTACATGTGAATAAATTAATCTTTAGAACTTGTCATCTACAACTTAAAGAAAAAAAAAAACCTCAGAATATAAATAACTCTAAAATCATACGATGGCATTTTGAGTAGTGCCCTCAGGTGAGTTAAAGTAATTTAAAAGCACTGCTAATTACAGTGTGGACCAGGACCACTGTGGGCCTTGCTAGAAATGCAGAATCCTGAATCCCTTCTCAGACCTACTGAAACAATCTGCATTTTGTCAAAATCTATTGGTGATTCATATGCATATTAAAAGTTTGAAAATCACTGCATTTCTTCTCGGGCTAAATCTGTAAACAGTAAATTGTGAATTTGAAAAAGCCATACAGAAGTTGCAGTGAGCTGAGATCACACCACTGCACTCCAGCCTGGGTGACAGAGTGAGACTGTGTGTCAAAAAACAAAAAAGAAAAAGTCATAATGCAGGAGATGGTAAAAAAAATAAATTAATTAAAAAATAATAATAATTATAGGGTCAGTACTGAATTATCCTTTCTTAGATTACATATTTGGAAATGATTTCACTGCTTCTATTTGCATGCAATTATATCTAATTTTCGTGAGATTCTTATGTTATTTAAAAATGAAGCCAGATCTGATAAAAGCCGAAAGCTGTCCAGCTTTCTCATCCTGCCTTATCCTTCAAGTTCTGCTCTGATGCTGTATTTGGACGCATACTCATCAGGCTGGGATATAGCACCAGCCCAAACGCTTCTAATCTTGGTGTCTCTTTGACTTAATACTTGGTCTGTAGTTTAAAGAAGTAATTAAATAATTACTTTTTAAACAGCCTTAAGAAGTAACAGCTTTATTGGGCTGTATTTGGAGCAGAGATAAATAGAAATGGTAATACTATTACTTTTAAACCCAGTGTGTGATAATGATGACAATAATTTGTTTAGCACTTACTGTGTGTCACATTGTGTATTAAGTATGCTTTGTGCATTATCTCATTTAATTTTCACATACTTTGAAATAGTCACTATTATTTTCATATCTCAAATGAGAAAATGGAGGCATAGAATACTGAAGTTACCTGTCCATTTGAGATGATATGTCCGTACCAGAGCCAGATCTCAAGCCAGATCAGCCACAGTCAGCAGCCATGTTATCCATCCATGATGCTAAACTACCTAATGTGTTAATGTCAACAAAGATGAACGTGTTGTTAGCTATGACACATTATAATATGCACAACATCTGGCAATATTCAGGAATTAACAATAGGCTTAAAATTGTCTGCTATAATTGTTTAGTTGCTATTCTGAAATTAATCACTGGTTCATTCACTCTCTTGTTTCAGGAATTAGTGAATCTCATCAAATGGGAATTTTCCGAATACTTGCTGGCATCCTTCACTTAGGCAATGTTGGATTTACATCCCGAGATGCAGACAGCTGCACAATACCTGTAAGTTCAGAATAAGTTTTAGTGGGATGGCAGTTGAACTGTGTTTTAGATTTGTAGATTGTTTAAAGAAGCAATATACTTTAAGTCTCTCTCTCAATATTATCAGAAATATAATTATCAAAGACATATATTATCAAAAGGAGAATCTCAAACTGAGAATAAAGAAATATGGATTCTAATCCCTGGTGCATAGTGATTTTGTGGTATGTGTGACAGAGATAGAGAGAGAAAGAGAGAGGGTTGGATAGATGAGATTACTGACTGTGATGCAGATGTGGCCCCACAAGATCAGAAACTCATGGAAGTTAAAGCTATAAGGGATCATATCATGCTCTTACGGAAATGTTTCGGGACTCCCCACTGCCTTCAGAAGCAGACCCAACACCTTACTTGGCATGACATGACATGACATGAAAGGGCTTCATGACTGACCCCTGACTTCCTGTTGAGCTTCTTTCTCATTGCTTTGCACACTCCACATCCAGCCGTTTCCATGCTAGGCTGGCTGTCTCTCCTGGCTTTGCTCAGATTCTCCCTCCTGGGGTTCGTAGATTGCTCTTCTTCCCTAGCCAGCTCTTACTCACTTCTCACAGGCAGATCTATAGCATGTCTTCTTAGATACACACTCCCCCCTTCTGCTTTCCTTTATTGTAGCTCAAATGACATTGTTCTATAAAGGTCTCTTGCTTGCCTTTACCCACTAGGATTTGAGGTCCTTGTGGAAAGAGCCATGCTATTCATTTTGGTATTCTTAATTAAGGCCTTAATTTAAATGGCATTTATTCAACTCAGTTGCCTTTTTTCTCTGGATCTGTAGCCACTTGTGTAAAAACAGATTCTCTACTCCTGTAAGAAAAGAATCTGTTTCTTATCTTTTCTGGATATACTACTTTGATACTATATTAGATGTGTGAGACATGATATAATATAAAATAAGTGACTTTATGATTTGAAAAGAAAACTTTTTCTGTAACTTTTTTTTTTTTTTGAAACGGAGTTTCGCTCTTGTTGCCCAGGCTGGAGTGCAAAGGCATACAATCTCAGCTCACTGCAACCTCTACCTCCTGGGTTCAGGCGATTCTCCTGCCTCAGCCTCCTGAGTAGCTGGGACTACAGGTGCACACCACCACGCCCAGCTAATTTTGTATTTTTAGTAGAGAGAGGGTTTTGCCATGTTGGCCAGGCTGGTCTTGAACTCCCGACCTCAGATGATCTGCCCACCTTGGCCTCCCAAAGTGCTGGGATTACAGGTGTGAGGTATGAGCCACCGCATCCAGCCCTGTAACTTATTTATTAGTCCAAGGGCCAAGAGCTAGATGGGCAGAGAGTTTGGTTTACAGAAAGCTTGATCCTCATGATTTTCTTTATGAATATTTGAGGTGTAATTTTCCTAAGCCATGGGTCCTAATTTTAGATGCATGATTCCTCCTCCCCTCTCCCAGCCTCTTTTTTTCTAATGGTGGTTTTGTAAAAGGCAAAATGCTAATTCTAATTTAAACCCTGATTTCTTCTAATGAAACATTGCTAGTCTTTTTAAAAGCCTGTTGAGATATAATTCACATATCATACTCATTTAAAGTGTACCATTAAGTGGCTTTTAGTATATTCACAGATATGTGCAACCATCACCATAGTTGGTTTAAAATACTTCCATGACCTCAAAAAGAAACCCAGCACCCTTTACTTATTGTTACCTATGTGTCAATTTCCCTAGCCCTAAGCAACCATAAATCTGTTTTCTGGCTGATTTGCCTGTTCTGGACATTTCATATAGATGGAATCATATCATATATGGTCTTTTGTGACTGGCTTCTTCCAAAATCCATCCATGTTGTAGCATGTGTCAATACTTATTCTTTTATATGGCTGAATAATAGTCCATTATATGGAGATACCATATTTTGTTTATCCATTGGTTGATTGATGGATATTTGAGTTGTTTCACCTTTTGGCTGTTTTGAATAACCCTACTCTGAATGTTGGCATACAAACTGGATTTTTTAAAAAGAACTCATTGATTTCTGCATCACCATCTTTCATCTTTACCCTTGTGACCTTTCCCCAAATGTCAAGCTTCTCCTAATCAAGAAAGTCGTGACTAATGTTATATCACATATATCACTTCACTATGAGTCTTACCTAAAATTTGAGTGTACTATTTTCCTATTTGAGATGTCTAGAAGTTATTAATATCATCTTGGAGGAATAGTACTTACAATGTATGGAACTTGTCCAGAAGTTACTTCCATCCAGTTCTTGTAATTCTGTTATTTTTACTTTCTAACCAGTGCTTGTCAACTTTGTTGATTGGATGATAGCTATAAGTATTATAGTTTCACTATTTGGGGTAGGTGGAGATTAAATGAGTTTTTGTTTTGTTTTTTGTTTTTTCCTGATTTTCTTTTTAAGACAGAGTCTCTGTCGCCTGGTCTGGAGTGCAGTGATGCTATCTCGGCTCACTGCAACCTCCACCTCCTGGGTTCAAGCTGTTCTCCAGCCCCAGCCTCCCGAGTAGCTGGGATTACAGGTGTGTGCCACCGCGTCCAGCTAATTTTTGTACTTTTAGTAGAGACGGGGTTTCACCATGTTGGCCAGGCTGATCTCAAACTCCTGACCTCAGGTGATCTGCCTGCCTTGATCACTTCTCACAGGCAGATCTATAGCATGTCTTCTTAGATACACACTCCCCCCTTCTGCTTTCCTTTATTGTATTAATTTTTGTATTTATAATCCCTAAAATGCTGGGATTACAGGCATGAGCCACTGTGCCTGGCCTTAAATGAGCTTTAGAAGTTACTGGTAAGACATATTTATTTGATAGTTCTGCTCCGCCTTAAAGGCATTTGCTGAACCCAGTGACCTTGAGCTTTGGGTTTCATAGCAAAGTGAGCTACAGAAGACAAAGACAAAGCACAGGACTCATATAAACAGGGGAACACAAAGACTCCTGCCTAAAGCTGAGACCCTAAGTGGGTAGCTAGTAATCAATTTGCCCACCACCCGCTCCAAGAGTATAAAGAAAACTTAACCTGACCCATACTTTGGTGCCAAGTGGAGGCAGAAAACTAGCTCCCTAAAAATTTATAACAGCAAACTGACTCTCACACATATTCATTCCCAGACTGATTTCATAGTTCCTGGAAGGTCTCAAAAAACTACGTAAAGAAAATATAGCTTAAATTGATCCTGGGCCGGTAGTGGCCTAGGCACCTGACAGAAGCAACTGCAAATCTACTTTGGAGGACCCACCTTCAGTCTAGGCCTCAGTGGAGTCCCATCAGAAAAGTTACAAGAAGTATTGACTCACAATCAGAAATCACAAGTCCCCCAGTGAAACAAAATAGAAGGAGCTAGGAGAAATGACAGATAGCAGAGTCATACCTGCTAAGAATGCCAAAATAAATTAACAGCAGATTTGGCACAACTGAAGAGAAAACTGATAAGCTAGAAGATAGATGTGAAGAAATTGCCCAAAATGCAAGATAAGACCCAAAGATACAGCATTTGAAACAGTAATTAAGAGAGAAGGATAGAGTAATCATGTCTAATTTTAATCTAATGAAAATTCATAAAGGAGAGAAGAGAGAGAATGAAGCAGACATAATATTCCAAGAGATCATTACTAAAAAGTTTTAGAACTTGTGAAAATGACTAACCCACAGAAAATCCCAGTTAGGATAAATAAAAAGAAATCTACTCCTAAGCACATCATAATGATATCAAAGACAGAGGAAACTTCAAACAGAGAGATTAAGAGATTGCCCTTGAAGAAATAGCAGTTAATCTGATAGCTCACTTTCCAGCTGCAGTTATAAAAGCCAGAACACAGTAGAATAATATCTTCAGTGTTCTATATCTTTCTAGAATGAATTAAAGTTGGAAGCATTTTCAGACAATTGAAAACTTATGAGCGGCCAGGTGTGGTAGCTCACACCTGTAGTCCTAGCACTTTGGGAGGCTGAGGCAGGTGGATCACCTGAAGCTAAGAGTTTGAGACTAGCCTGGCCAACATGGCAAAACCCTCTCTCTACTTAAAATACAAAAATTAGCTGGGCATCATGTGCATGCCAATAATCCCAGCTACATGGGAGGCTGAGTCATGAGAACTGCTTGAACCTAGGTGGCGGAGGTTACAGTGAGCTGAGATCGTGCCACTGCACTCCAGCCTGGAGGATAGAGGGAGACTGTCTCCAAAAAAAAAAAAAAGCTTATAAGAATCTGCTGTTGCCAGTGAGCCCTCACTAGAGGAAATATTAAATATTAAAGGATATAAAGGATATAGTTTAGGCAGAAGGAAAGCGATCCCAGTTAGAAGATCTAAGATGCAAGAAGAAATGAACTAAGAAGTTAGAAGTTAGTAAAATGTGGGCAAATGTAGGTAAAATTTGATTAATTAAAATAATAATAGTATATTGATCTGGTAAAAGATAGAATTCCCCACAAGACATGTATTAATTACAAAGGGAGGCCGGGCGCGGTGGCTCAAGCCTGTAATCCCAGCACTTTGGGAGGCCGAGACGGGTGGATCACGAGGTCAGGAGATCGAGACCATCCTGGCTAACACGGTGAAACCCCATCTCTACTAAAAATGCAAAAAAGATTAGCCGGGCGTGGCGGCGAGCGCTTATAGTCCCAGCTACTTGGGAGGCTGAGGCAGGAGAATGGCGTGAACCCGGGAGGCGGAGCTTGCAGTGAGCCGAGATCATGCCACTGCACTCCAGCCTGGGCAACTGAGTGAGACTCTGTCTCAAAAAAAAAAAAAAAAAAAAAAAAAAACAAAGGGAAAGATAGTTATCATTATAGTCAAGAAACCTGGCAGACATTCCCTTAACCAAGTGATCACAATTGATAGTACCAATATTTGGACCAATCAATATCACATACCTTTGGATATGACACACTTAGAAGAGTGCGACACCACTTCTCTGGTATTTCTGCCAAAATCTAATCATGAGGTAATATCATAGAGACACAAATTGAGGGAGTCTTCAAAAAGTCAAGGTCACAAAAGACAAAGAAGAATGAAGAACTGTTCATGTTAAAGGAGACTAATGAGACATGATGGCTAAATTCAATGCATGATCCTGGATTGAATCCTGGACCATAAAAATTAATTATTTTTTGTAGAGCACACTGTTAGGCCAGCTGGCAAAGACTGATTTAGATCTGCAGGTTATATTACAGGGTTGTATCATTGCTAATTTTCTCATTTTGTTCATTATACTGTACTTACATAAGATAATGTCCATGTATTTTAGGAAATGCACACTGAAATATTTAGATAAAAGGGGCATTGTGTTTGAAATTTACTCTCAAAAAGTTCTGCAAAAGTAATGTGTGTGTGTGTATATATATATATATGTGTGTGTGTGTAAAAAAGTGAGAGAGTGATAAAAGGGAATGTGGTTAAATGTTAATATTTAGGGAATCTGAGTGAAGGGAATTTTTTGTACTATTCTTGCAACTTTTCTGTTAGTCTAATATTAGATAAAAAGTTTAAAATATAAAACGAATCTCTAGCCCCCTACCATGCCCCACACACAAAAGGTAGAACTAAAGTATTGGATAACAGAGGATAAATTGGGAGGGGTGTTTGGAGTTAGTGTTACCTAGTTCGTTATGTTAATTATATAACAGAATAGTAACAAAGTAAACCTTTCAAACTAGTGGAGAGGAAAATGGATTGAAAAAAATCAAAATATGGCAAGAAAGAGGGAGAAAAAGAAATGTTGAAAAGCAGGACAACCAAAAGAACAAAATAAGATAGAAATAATTAAAAATGGACTAAATGCTGCAGCTAAAAGACTTAGATTGTTAGACTGGTTAAAAAAATTCATATATAACCATGGAATACTACCCAGTCATAAAAAAGAATGACATCATGCCCTTTGCAGCAACCTGGACGCAGCTGGAAAACATTATCCTAAGTAATGCAAAAACAGAAAACCAAATACATGTTCTCACTTACAAGTGGGAGCTAAACATTGGTTGCACATGGTCATAAATGGGAACAATAGACATGGGGGAATACAAGAGAGGGTAATGGTTGAAAAAAACTACCAGTTGGCGGCTATGTGCACTACCGAGGTGATGGATTCATTCATACTCCAAACCTCAGCATCACACAATATTCCTTTATTATGTACTTGTGCACAGACCTGCACATGCATCCCCCGATTCTAAAATAAAAGTCGAAAAAAGAAAAAAAAAGTTTCAGGTATATACTTTTAAAAGAAGCATTCCTAAAATATAGAGGTACAAAAAGTTTGGAAAAAAAGTTTAGAAAAGACGTGCTAGCTAGGACAACACTGGCAGCACTATGCGGGTATTGAACAAAATAGACTTTGAGGCCAAAAGCAGTGCTAGAAGGAAATAGAGTGACTTTGCAATGATAAAGATTTTATTCACTGTGCATGGTGTCTGCCTGTAATCCTAGGAGACTGAGGCAGGAGGATCTCTTGAGCCCAGGAGTTTGAGGCTACAGTGAGATACGATTGTACCACCACACTCTAGCGTGGGCAACAGAATGAAATCCCATCTTTAAAGAGAACAGATTTTATTCACCAGGAATATGTAATAGTGCTAAACTTCTGTGTACTTAATGGCATAGCCTCAAAAGATACATAGCAAAAATCAACAGAAACCACAAGAAGAGACAAATTTGCTGTCAGAGTTGGAGATTATTGACTTCTCTCAATTATTGATAGGTGAAGTCCAAAAATGAGTAAAGCTGTGGAGAATTTAAACCGAACAGTTAACCATCTTGATGTAATAGAACAATATGGTAACAACATTCAAGTAGAATATGTTTACAGAATGCTGATCCACTTTTTTTTTTTTTTTTAATTTTAAGAAAATTGAGATGGAGTCTCACTCTGTTGCCCAGGCTGGAGTGTAGTGGCACTGTCTCAGCTCACTGCAACCTCCATCTCCCAGGTTCAAGCAGTTCTCCTGCCTCAGCCTCCCCAGTAGCTGGGATTACAGGTGTCTGCCAGCACAAGCAGCTAATTTTTGTATTTTTAGTAGAGACAGGGTTTTACCATGTTGGCCAGGCTGGTCTCAAACTCCTGAGTTCAGGTGATCCTCCTGCCTTAGCCTCCCAAAGTGCTGGGATTACAGGCGTGAGCCAGCGCGCCCCGCCTGACCCACTTTTAAATGATGTCAGACTCTAAATACCTACATGTATATGGCTGCTTATGTAAGGGAGTTGACCAGGCAGTGGTGCTGGTTTGTATCTAAAGTGATTACTTGGGTGAAAGGGGGATGAAAGAAGGAAGAGGTGCTTGAGTGTGAAGAGTCTAAAGATGAGGGTGTAAGAAGACCCAGGTTCTAATGCCAACTCTGACGTCAATTGCCAGCTGATTTTTGACAAGCTATATTTGTTATCTTGGATCCTATTTCCTCATTTATCCACCAGAGACAATGTTCACCCTGCCTGTTCCCCAGAAATGTTGTCAGATTCCACTGATACATGTGATTGAAGATGTTGAAAAATATAATGTACTAACATGGATTAAAATAGACAAGTATTTATCAAACACCTACTCATGCAAGGCTCATGGAAGATATTCTAGGGGGTACAGGGATATGTAAGTCATGGAAGTCATTCTGATCTAAAAAGTCACACAAATAACTGTCAAATTACCTGCTTACAACCCTTCAGTGGTCTCCCATTGCTCTAAGGATAAAGACCAGCTGGGGTATAACCTCTGTCTGTTTCTGTGACTTCAGTTCACATTTTCTCCCTCATTCAGCTTCAATCCTTCCTATAGGTGATTTCCTTCCTACCACAGAATATTTTTGCCAGCTGTTTCCTTGGCTTGGAAAGTCTTTTTCTCCCCCTTTCACCCAGTTAGCACCTTCCTTTTCTCAAGGGAACTGTCTCCTGCTTCCTAAACAGAGCATATTCCTCTCACATGGACTCAGCATAGTGTCCTTGGTCTTTGTGGTATTTTTCATTTTAGGGAGCAATCACTTGATTAATACCCATTTTTTCCGAGTGACTATAAGTTCTAGGAGGGCAGGGACCATGTTTGTTTTTGCTGTCTGGCGCATAGTAACACTCAGTAAATAATTGTTGACTGAGTGACTGATTTTTTCACCAAATGAATGAAGGTACTTTAAGAGAGATACAAATACTATGAAGAGTTAAAGGAAGAGGTAATTTTTGAAGTGAGCCCCAGAAGAGATTGCAAAATGCTGCCTGGATGCCAGTTTAATGGATGAATGTGTTTATTATCACTAATCAACTTTGAGTTATCTTGGTGTTTGTTATAACAAAGAAATTGCTGAATTTTATTTGTTAACTCTGTTAACATTTTCCAGGAGATTCTTATTTGATTTATCTGGTCATAGGAAATAACTCATTATCTTTTGGCAGCCCAAGCATGAACCTCTCTGCATATTCTGTGACCTCATGGGTGTGGACTATGAGGAGATGTGTCACTGGCTCTGCCATCGGAAGCTGGCTACTGCCACAGAGACGTACATCAAGCCCATCTCCAAGCTGCAGGCCACAAATGCCCGTGATGCTTTGGCCAAGCACATCTATGCCAAGCTTTTTAACTGGATTGTAGATAATGTCAATCAGGCTCTCCATTCTGCTGTCAAACAGCACTCTTTTATTGGTGTGCTGGACATTTACGGGTGAGTGTATTTGGCTAATTGGTCTGCCAGAGAGCATTCCTATCTAGAACTTATCTAGTAAGTCTAAGTGGGCATTTGATTCTGTTTCCTACTGGTAAAGAGAAGGGAAACTTTGCCTGTGACAATTGAAGAATACCTTGATGATGGTGATGCAATTGCATGTTGCTTAAAATTTAAGTAAAACAAAACAAAATGCTTCAAATCTGAAGCTAATTTACTTAGCTGGTGCATAGACTTAATTGGTTTTCAGATGCTCATGTGGTAAATTATCACTGAAATTCTAAAAATCTAATGTTATTTGCTAGTTTGCCTTATTTGGGTACCTGTCTTTAGCTGTTAAAATCCTTCCCTCATATTTGTGCTTGTTTCATACTTAATTTTTCATTCTCTGGTTCTCTTTTTCAAAAGAACCTGTAGGATCTCTGTTCCTATTTCCCTCCTATGTGTGTGTAACACTGTGAGTCAGTAAATTGGCAAGAGCAATGGGTTTATCATAATTCTGATGTTCCCCACTTGGGGGTGAATGAGCCCTCAAAAACTCATAGTGTTGAACACCTCTGCATGCTAGGGCCGTTCAACAAAACAACACAACACAACAACAAAAGCCTCTCTGCTGCATGGCTGATGCTCATCTGCTGGGTACATATTTCTTGTTACTGACTTATAAATCTTTATCTTCACTGATAGGGAAAGAAAGTTTTACAATGTTGGGGAATGTCCCATTTCTTTCTTCCTAATGTGTATATTTTGAATATTTTTAAAAAGCTTTTTGTTCCTTTTCTCCCCTTTCCATATTATCTTCGTGGTTACAGATTTGAAACATTTGAGATAAATAGTTTTGAACAGTTTTGCATAAATTATGCAAATGAAAAACTGCAGCAACAATTCAATATGGTAAGAATGTTCTTCCTTAAATAATATTCTGCTATAAATTATTCTCTTGAATTCCTAGTCTTTGTTTAAAAGCTTGTCCCTGAAATGAAGTTGTAAATTATAATTATTATATGGAATTTAGAACTGATGATTAATGAATGGTACAACATTAGAAAAATGTTTTATGGGCCAGGTGGGATTTAAGGCTATCCTTGGATTGCTGTCTGATAATAATGAAAATTTGGGACAAATAGATTGAAAGAAGCAGGCAGTGTGTTAGGTAATTGCTTGGGAGTATGAAGCTTTGGGCCCAGGGATATCTTTCAGTTTGTTATTTTGAAGTTAATTGTATGTGGAATTATGACTGTCTTAATGCTTACTTGCTATATTAGCAAGATGTCAGAACTAAAAAGCAGAATTTTACATATTCTCTTTTCAACAGTCTGGGACATTCACTGAGGCAATGGCAATGGGAATATTTTGAGTGGCTCTTGTGAAGTAGTAATATTAAATATCTTAGAGGAGTACCGTGGTGTTGGGAGATTCAGAGATGCTTAAAAATCAGAGTCAGCAGATTGTAATAATGAAGGACACAGAGCCCAGAGGTGAACTGTGTGAGTTGGAATCCTACCCTGTGTCAGTTATCCAGGAGATCTTTCTTGGGCAAGTTAGTTGACCTCCCTGGGCCTTAACTTCCTCATCTATAAAATGGACATAATAATAGTACCTGCTGTGTGTGGTTTTATGGATTAAATGGGTTGGAATATGTAAAGTGTCCATCATGTGCAAGGCATAGTTCTAAGTGCAAGAGTGGGAGTGATTCTTAGTGTTGATGAAAGAGGATATTAAAATGAGACACCCATAGGAATTAGAAGATAGAGCTGAAGGGCAGGAAAGACACCCTTAATAAATCCTCATCTTGTAAAGAGAGAGGTCAAGTGGTATGGTTTGTAGTTGATGCACAAACCAGATGATTAAAGACATTGCAAGTTACAAATTTGGTAAAAAAACAAAAGAGGATCTAAAAATAGTAATATAGGGAGAATAGTGGAAGAGCGGGACAGAGGTGGTGTATGTGAATTTAGCCTCTTTTGTGTCATAATGAAATCAGTAGATGTTTCATAGTGATAAATCAGAAGGTAGCTGATAAGCATATTCTTTAGAAATATGTAGGTAAATATCAGAAGAAATAGCTAAGGGAATTAAAAATGGTTGCCTCCAGGGAGCGAGACTGGGGCTGGGGAGAGATGGGACAAGGAGTTGCTGCTTGTCGTTATAAAACCTTTTAGACTGTTTGATTACATATTCCATATACTATGATAAAAACTTGAACTATCTTTGTTTAGCAAATTAAGCTTCTTACCACAGTGAAATAACGTAGAAGTTATCTTAAAACTTTAGGCCTATGACTGTTTCCATAATAAGATGACTACTAATATGATTTTCATCTCTGCATAAAAAAATTAATAAAAATCTATCAGAAACTAAACTGAGCATTACCGTTTCTCAAGGTGTCTCTGAGTTTCTTAATACTTAGTTAATGCCACAGCCTTCCACTCTTTCCGAATGTTTCCACACAGAGTGACTGGAATGGCAGGAAGCAATGCCAGCCTCTTTAGGAACTGGCTAGTTTGTCTGTTTTTCAGGGGTCTTCTGTCTGCATGTGTGTTTTGGTCTCTTGTGTCTCCTCCTCTTTCCTGCTTTCTGTCTCTATCCACCTGTTTCTCCTTCTCTCTTCACATACCCCCTTACATTCTGCATCTTTGATTCTCTCTGCACAACTGCTCTGCCCCCTGTTCCTATCCTATGGCAGGTTCTTTCCTTCTAGTCTATATACATCTTCACCTCAAGCTCTCTCCTTTCTCACTCACTTTAAACTTCCTGTGAACCCAGTAGTGGTTGGAATGCTCTTCTCGTCCTCTTAACTTGCTTATCTCCCATTCATTTTGGCTTCTTTCAGCTTCAACTCCCACTACTAATTGCCTGATTATTTTCTTGTTTCCCAGTTCAAATACCTGAGAGAGAGAATCTGATTAACACTGTTGAGTTTTTCATCAGAGGTCTCTAGCAGGAGACTGCCCTCACGTACCCACACTGGTTTAGTCAGCTGTGACTAGGAACGTGGGGTCTCACAGTATAAAGAACTTGACTGCATAGGGCTGTTACCCAATCTGGGGATGTAGTTGGGGGCAGTCAGCATGAGAAACCCCGTGACCGGCATGCTTAGTGTTTGAAGGCATTACTATATTGACCAAGAATCTCTTGCCATATTGAACTACATGCCTGTATTCTTTGATAATTGAGCATCCAAAATTTTAAAGACCCCAGGAGCTTTTCCAAACTAGACATGGAGATGTGTGTGAGAAATAATGCTCTATTTAATGTCTAGAGCAGTGTTTCTGTTGTCAATATTGAGACTGCATATAAATTAATGAAATTTTTAAAAACAGCGCATTGTTTTGGAAGATACTCGTACCATCAGTCAGGGTGTCCTGCTGACATATGTTGCCCTATTTGCCTTCTCATTAATCAAAAGAACAGAAGAAATTTGCTTTCTTATTGTAGCAGGATGAGCCACAGACAAAACCTCTCAGACACCGAGTTGTAGAAGGAAGGGCTTTATTAAGCTTGAAGCATCAGCAAGCTACTGCCTTAAAATCCAGGCTCCCCTAGTGCACAATTTCTGTCCCTTTTAAGGGCTCACAACATTAAAGATTTCATGTGAAAAGTTCATGATTGATTTGAGCAAGCAGGGGGTACGTGACAGGGGCTGCATGTACCGGTGGTCAGAGTGAAACAGAACAGGGCAGGGAGTTTCACAATGTTCTTCTATACAATGTCAGGAACATCGGTTTCTAAGTCATGAGTTGATTTGTAACTACTGGGTTTAGGCCAGGCAGGCCCAGGCCTGGTTTTGGGCCTGGCGCCGGGCTGCCTGTCTGGTTTTACTTCCTTATTTTTTTCTTAAAACAGGTTCTGAGTATAAAATAATATAAAACAATATGAGAGGGTCTCTCTCTTTCCTCATTCCCCCCTTTTGAGACTCTCACTTTTTATTAGTGGGAGTTCTCACTCTTATTTTTGCTACTTATGTCTTTTTGTGCAATAGATTGATAGTGATTCATATAGTACACTTGTGCTGAAGCATTTTGGTGAACTAAGGTAGTGATGAAGCTTTTTTAATCATTTGAAGAACTGCAGATATCAAACAAGGGAGCAGTAAGCAGGTTTTTATTACTATTATAACTTTTATTATAAGAGTTTTAAATTCTCTTAGTGCTGGGAACTAATTTTTAAGCATGGTTCTCGGATTAAGTCCATGCCACACTTGCACAGGTACATGTGCCAGTTTTGTCATAATTTAAACTATGTCTTTAACTACTTGCCTTTGGTTATCTATGTGTAGACAGTAATTAGTAAGGTTAAATTTCTTATAGACCCTTTTTTAGTTGCTAGCAAGTAGTCGAGAGCCAGTCTATTTTGATAGATAACATTTTTTTATCTGAGTTTTTTGGTTTTTTTTTTTTTTTTGCCGGGCCAGAATAGTCAAGGCTTGACTGGTTTTATTAGTGAAGATTTTTAAAACAGCTTTCAACCATATGATTCGGTTGAGCATGTAAATGGGGGTCCAGTGTTCCCATGAGCCATCTTGTGTCTAAGTGGCAGGCCTATAGTATTGTATAATTTTTTAGGAGGTCATTTATCATCTCTTTAATTACCTATGGCTATGCTTCCTTTTCCGCGGGAAGCATAAACAGGGAAGCCCAGAAGTTCACCTGTGTTTATGGGCAGTAAGAAGAAAGATGGTTTAATAGTACCAGTAACACAAGTACCTGTCTACTGGTCAGGCAGCTTAGCGTAGGCTCTATGTCTACATATCCAGTATAACCTGGTGGGGGCAGTCTAGTCCTGGTGGAATTCTGGGTGGTACTGTTTTTGCAGTACTATTATACAGCTTTTGCCTAAGACAACTAAGCTGCCTTACAGAATGAGTGAATCTTTTTCCTTTTCTAGCTATGCAGTACTGTCTAATAATTGAGACTTTTAGAACCTAAAAATTGTCAGGGTGGTTCTTTTGGGCCGGGAATTCATCAGGAACTGGGTCTGTAGGAACTAATTCTTGGGCTTCCTGTGGCCATTGATCTCCTGTTACGGTTCCTCCACAAACATAACATGAAGTGACTTTTAGAGACTGGGCTACATATTCAGCTAATTGCAAAAACAAAATTTTAGTTTTTTCCTGGAATCTCAGGTGCTGGCACATTTAGTTCATCATAGAAAGTCTGAAATACTGGTTCTGGAGAGTGTCTTTGAACCTCGCCTTTTATTAAGATGCTTACGCTAGGATCTAGTTCTTTTTCATCAATGCCTAATGTTATGTATTTTTTTAATTTCATTTTGGGTCTGAGGGGTTTGTAATTACCAATTCTAAAGGGTTGCAGCTCCCACTCGTGCAGGAGGGGCTGACTTTTTCTTTTTGGAGCCAAACAGGATCTTTTTTATTTTTATTTTAAGTAGCCTAAATGACACAAGACCAGTATTGACACATTTCACATAAATATGATTCTTGACAGATATACTTATTTTCTGTTGTGTAACTTTTTTCTCAATCTAAGAACCGCATCCCAATCTATGCTGCTTACTGTTAATAGTGACACAGGCATCAAATTTTAAGGTTACATTTTTGGGGACCCCTCTTTCTTCTGTCCTAGCTATTACTTTACTTGTGTCACTTAGAAAAGGATCAGTCCTTAGTCTTATTTTAAAAACTGTGATCATGAGAGGCTTAAAATGAGTCATAACACACATCAGGTTGGTCATTTTCTGTGCTACATACCTTGGATAAAATAGCATTATATAAACAAGTTTCTTTTAGAGTCCCGGTACACTTATAATAACCATAAAATAATAGGACTGTAGCAACCTTTTGTCCTACCTCAGTGACTTGATATATACACTGGGAACAGCCCTCAGTCTGAGGAAGGTCAGTTGAAGTCCTTACTGTACAAGTCTAAAATTTAAGGAAAATGAGTCCTGCGATGAGTTTCCTCATGATTCAGCCATGCGTGGACCAGTCAGCTTCCAGGTGTGACTGGAGCAGGGCTTGTTGTCTTTTTCAGAGTGACTTTGCAGGGGTTGGCGAAGCTGCTCCCATCCACGTACAGCTCCCAGTCTACTGATGTTTAAGGATGGGCCCACAAGAATAAACTGAGTCCAGTACTTCTACACAATTATGTTTAACTGGGCTCTCTGATACCAGGAGCAAGGTGGCGGGGTTTAGGATGTTGCAAACTTCAGTGGTTATGTGGGGATTTTTACAGAGCAAGCTTTGGTATCTAGTTAGTCTAACATTTATTAGCTAATGGTGTCCTTTGGTATTTATTAAAATTACCACAGCATGGGGGGACTTTATATTTAGGTTTTGCTTAAGAGTTAGCTTATCTGCTTCTTGTGCTAACAGGGCCGTTGCTGCCAGGGCCCTTGGACATGGGGGCCAGCCTTTGGAAACCCTGTTTAGTTGTTTTGAGAGATGGGCCACTGGCCTTGGCCAGGGCCCTACAGTCTGGGTTAAAACTCCAACTGCCATTTTTTTTTTTTTTTTGACATATAGAGTGTAAAGAGTTTTCTCAGGTCAGGTAGTCTCAGGGCTGGGGCTGACATGAGTTTCTTTTTAACTCATGAAAAGCTCATTGTTGTTGGTCGTAACAGATGTAGTTTATCTAATCTACATTTTTATTGACTGTCATTTACCAAAATATTGACTTAAATCCTGTAATTGATTTCAAGCTTTAAATTGATTTGGTATTCCTGCAGGGCTCTAATTGCATCAAAATAGATGTGAGAGTTGAAAGACCTATAAGGGGCTTCTCTTGCTTTATGATGTCTTATTATTATTTTTTCTTCCTCTGGTTGATGAAATGCGGGGGTGAAAGGGATAGCCAAATGGACTAAAGCACAAGTGCCACTCTAGTTATTTGGCAGAATGCTCAGTAAAGGTCCACCACAATACCACCCCACATCCGCTTGGGGATGAACAAGGGCTCTTGATAAGCTCTTGAAAATTCTTAAGCTCACTGCATCCCTTCAGGTCTCCAAGGAATGCTAAGTCTCTTCCCTGCCATGAGAGACACGAAGTGAACTTAGTGTTGGGAGACGGAAGCTGGATGGGGCTGACCCGCAGGGACTTCATTATATAGCAGAGAGAACTTGGCATGACTTATTACTCTAGGCTGTAGAATTCTGGAAAAGAGCTACAATGCAGCCCACACCTGGTCGACTGGAGGACCACCTCAGTGGAAGGGGGACAGTCAGGGCCTCTGGCCTGCCATGTACACAAGCATAACAATTGCTTTTGTTTAACGTGCAGATGGAATATTTGATCCATTCCAACCAGACATTTGCATCCTGGTATGCTGTCTTAATTGCCAAAGTTTAAGTCTTTAACTTCTATGATCTTCTAGTAAAATGAACATTTCCTTTAGCACCTATTTTTATTAGTTTTTAGACTAAAAAAAAAGCTAAACACCATTTTATATTTAATAATGCTTTTTGTATGTGTTTTATACCAGATAAGCTAAATTTTACCTTTATATTAGTGTGTTATTAGTTTTAATAAAACTTTGTAGACATATTTATCTAATTTTTCATGTTTCACCATAAGGTAAGATTTTATAGACTCTTTTTAACCTTGTACAATTTTTGTTAAAGAGCAGGTTGATGTTTTAAGAAAATTTACATTAATGTCCAGTTCGCAGAAAAACTGGGTGATGCCTTTTTAACTTTAGCTATGATGTTTACACACAAAATTTTCTTTACAATTAACGTTTTAAAACTTGCCTAAACTTTCAAAACAATAATTTTTTTGACCTTTTAATGTAGGGTAAAAATCCACATTCTTATGCCTCTATAATTTTTTTGCTAAAGGTATATTTTACCTTTTTTTATACACCTTGCACATAAACTGGGTTTTTTTCAGTAGTATTCAGGAGGCCTTATTACTTTTAAATTATATAACTTTTTTGCATAAAATTTTTTTTATAACTTTTCTTTTTTTACGTCTTTTGCAGACAGTTTTTTTTTGACATGTCTCAACTTTCTGACTTATTACAAACTTTTTTTTTAATAACCAGTTAATTTATTTCAGGACAAGAATTTACCATATAACATTCTTTTTATATAAATTCTGCTTCCCACCCCCTTTTTTCCTTTCTTAAAATTTTCAACATAGTTCTTAGTGGGGTGGGCTTATTTTGCGCCTGACCCATGTTTTCACAAGACAAAATACCACACTCACACCACACACACTCACCACAAAACAAAGAACAGGTAAAGAGGGCACAGACACACACGCTTTTATCGTTTATACTAAACCAAAATCAGAATACCACGAAATTCAAAATCCGAGTACCAAGAAATTTAATCCAAGTCAAAACCAAAACCAAAGTATCCAGCAATGCAAGTCAAGTCAAAACCAGAACAAAAGTGCTGATACAGGTACACTGTGGGTGATCAGGCCACGCTTCTACTCAAATGGAGTGGGGCAAGTTCCAAAGACTAGTCTTACCAAGTCAAGTCAAGTCAAAACCAGAACAAAAGTGCCGATACAGGCACACTGCGGGTGATCAGGCCTCGCTTCCACTCAAATGGAGTGGGGCAAGTTCCAAAGACTAGTCTTACCAAGCTTCAGATGTCCGGACTCCAAGTGCCAGTTCCTTCCCGGTGTTCAGCCACTGTGTTAATCCTCTGTGGGGGCCTGCTACGTGCTGCTCTGATGAGGTGCTCCACCAGGACAATTGCCTACTCAGGAGCGCTCTTTGGATTGCGTCACTCAGGCTGGCCAGAGTCCCCCGCAGGAATGCTCCACAGGGTAGGCCTAAGCTGTCTAAGAGGCTGCCTCGGCTATCCGTCAGTTACCTCGCTTTCCGGTCAGGGAACCAAGAAATGTAGTAGGACAAGCCGCAGACAAAACCTCTCAGACACTGAGTTGTAGAAGGAAGGGCTTTATTCAGTTGGAAGCATCAGCAAGCTACTGCCTTAAAATCCAAGCTCCCCGAGTGCACAATTTCTGTCCCTTTTAAGGGCTCACAACATTAAAGATTTCATGTGAAAAGGTCATGATTGATTTGAGCAAGCAGGGGGTACGTGACAGGGGCTGCATGTACCGGTGGTCAGAGTGAAACAGAACAGGGCAGGGAGTTTCACAATGT